>NC_080410.1:30565881-30868912 GCF_030265065.1 Corythoichthys intestinalis | reverse complement strand
TCAGCAGGGACAGGGAAGATGGTTAAAATTGACGGGAAGATGGATGCAGCCAAATACAGGAACATTCTGGAAGAAAACCTGTTGGTATCTGCACAAGACCTGAGACTGGGAGGGAGATTTATCTTCCAACAGGACAATGATCCAAAACATAAAGCCAAATCTACAATGGAATGGTTCAAAAATAAATGTATCCAGGTGTTAGAATGGCCAAGTCAAAGTCCAGACCTGAATCCAATCGAGAATCTGTGGAAAGAGCTGAAGACTGCTGTTCACAAACACTCTCCATCCAACTTCACTGAGCTCGAGCTGTTTTGCAAGGAAGAATGGGCAAGAATGTCAGTCTCTCGATGTGCAAAACTGATAGAAACATACCCCAAGCGACTTGCAGCTGTAATTGGAGCAAAAGGTGGCGCTACAAAGTATTAACGCAAGGGGGCCGAATAATATTGCACGCCCCACTTTTCTGTTTTTTATTTGTTAAAAAAGTTTAAATTATCCAATAAATTTTGTTCCACTTCACGATTGTGTCCCACTTGTTGTTGATTCTTGACAAAAAATTAAAATTTTATATCTTTATGTTTGAAGCCTGAAATGTGGCGAAAGGTTGCAAGGTTCAAGGGGGCCGAATACTTTTGCAAGGCACTGTATATATACCAACTGGATTAATATTTACACTATTAAAACAAATTTTGCAGAACAAAAACAAAATTTCCAGTGACAGTAAAAAGGTCAGGAAAAATCACAACCAAGATAGCTCATTTTTGTAAAACAAAATGCTGAAATTGTACAGTTTTCCTACGCTGATTTCAACATTGTCAGGTTTTGACACCTGTGCTAATGGAGAGGTACCGCTTCAGTGACTAGCTCTAGTGTAAAAGCTGAGAAATGCAACAGAATGTAGACTGACTTCAAGCTTCTTGTGCAGGCCATATTCAATCATATTTTCATAATTTCCTGCGTGTCAATAACAACTGAACAGTGGGACGCAGTTGCCCCGCAGACTATAATTTGGACACTCCTGCGATAGACGGACAGACAGATAGATAATACTTCTGCTTTCACCTGTTTTTCACAGCATGTAATTTTTCGTCTGTTTTTTTCAAGATGTAAATTTTCATTTATTTTGGAAGTGAAAGCCTCACAGGAAGTAGCACGAACTGGGTTTCCGTGCCTGCACTTGGAGCCCCGCCCCCATCTGTCTGTGCCATCTTGAACAAAAACGGCGGATGAAAAAGGCCGATAGAAAGATGAGGCGAATGTTTTAACAAGAGCTTTCAAACAAGCGCCTCGTGAGTTAGATTCCGGACACGACGTTGTGGAACGGAAGTGGCACTTCGTGGAAAAACAGGAGCCAGCTAAGCTTAGCTTATGAGCTAGCCTGGCTAAGCTAATGAATAGCGGATGCTACTAGCAAGAGTTTCAAGTTTCCACTCGGCACCGCTGGAATACGCTTGAGTTATTAATTATTTGTGTACAAATTGGGTTGTGCTTTGCGAGCTACGAGAAGCTGCGGAAAAGGACATGAGCAAACGTCGTGTGGACGTCCCGCCGTTGCCGCTATGAGGACGCAAGCTCGTTAGCACGACTGCTAAGCGCTCGATTTTCGTTCCTGAGCGGAACCGCAATAACCTGAGGTGAGTAATAAAAAAAAAGTCATTAAGTCAGTTCAGCTCCTGCCAAAAAATAGAAGATTGAAATTCGATTCAAATGTGGTGGCCGTTTCTGTGACATTGACGTTGAAGCTGTCTCCGTTCATCGGCACGAATTCCGGCTGACCCACTTTTGATAAAGTGCACCAAGCGGAATGCAAAATAGGACAAAGTGGCTCCGTCTGACTGGAAACAATCGTGCATTTGTGTTCCCTTCATACTTTGTGGCCTGCCTTCGCATTTGTCGTTTTTTCACACGAGCTGTCAAACTCTGCACACGTCACAGATCGTTTCGATCACGCGTGGCGTCACCTCACAGGTCAGTGATTGTGGGTTCGAAATGGGGTTTCGAACCTCCTGTGAGATGTCTGTCCGGACCTTGACTGGCGACCGCTCCATAGCTTGACTTGACATTGGTGGAAACCCAAACATTGTGCTCTGGAAACTGACAGGCGACATGTTTGTCTTATGACTGGTGACCAGTCCGTCATGAATCTATATGTGTTAACTGGCAAAAGGGGACCAGTCCATTTTGTCGAATTCGACCCTGGATGTTTACTGGCGATTTATGGTCCAATGCTCTTCCACATAAGTGGACGTTGGCTTGTGACCGGTCTATTCTTTGTTTACTAGCACTTTAATACTGAAAGACACCCAGTCTCTTGTCTGTCAATATGCAGCCTGACATTGCCTGATGACAAGCTCATCTTTATTTGCGCAGTGAACTGCCGTTATGTTGCACTTCTGTTTTTATACTATCTGTATTTTTGGCGTTATCACTAGGGATGTCATGATGCTTCTATTTTGACTTCCAATCTGATCCAATTTTTTTCAAGATATGTTTTGCCAATCCCGATCTGATATCTATATTCTTAGACCACTTAAAATAATAATAAAAAATTATACGTTTTTGTTATAAATAGAGCTCTGCTGGTATCTCCTCAAATATGAAACGATCGTCTGTTATAGGGATGTCCCTGATCTGTTCACGTGATCAGAAATCGGACCAATCTGGCCATGTTTGAGAGGATTGGAATCGGGCGAAAAGGATCAGGTTTTAATTTGAAAGAATAAAGGGCAAATTTTTAACGGCTAAAAAGTATCAAAATAATCCAGAAATACAGGGTGATTCAAAAAGAATGTGCCAAAACCATTGCTGTATATTAAAAAAAATAACTAGCTGGATACAAGTATTTTGTATAACTTCAAGTTTTTATTTCATGCTTTACAAGTGCTCAATGTGACCACCACCAGTGGCACGGACGACATCAAGCCGATATGACTTTTAATTTGTTAAAAACACTTACCTGTTAAAAAGACTTTAATCCTTATTTAACTCTTATTAAATTATTAATTAATCAATTTTGATTAATTGATGATTAATAATTTTTCTATTTCAATTAGTTTAAAATTAATAAATGTGTAATAATTTTGGCACATTCTTTTTGAATCAACCTGTACAATGATTTCATTGGCAAAAGAAACAAAAATATATGCACGTTTACTATGCAATACTTTTGGAAACAGCGGAAGAGGAAGTACAGTAAACAGTACAGTGCTGGAACATGTTTAGTACTTTAGTTCAAATTAAAGGTACCCACGGATAGAAAGACTTGTAGTTTTTAAAAGATAAATGTTTTTATGAGTTTGAATAATTTTATATTAAAAACCCCTGTTGAAGTGTTTGCTTTTATACAATTTGTAAAAATAGTTGGTCGCAATTGTTGTTGACGTCGCAGGGCGGTAACTGGGTTACGCTGCTGTGCTTCGAGTATTCCAGAGCTTCCAGAGAGCGACATGAAGATGTCATCTGTACAGCCCTTTCAATTTGAACCCAAGAGGAACATTGACGAGCATGACAGCACTTTCAATATTTCACAAACCGAGCTGCAAAAGCAAAATCAACCGTAAAGACGGGAAGAGACAAGAGAAGAACAAAACCTGTGTTCAGCCAAAATGTGCTACACGGCGAAACGTCCTACAAGAGGCGAATTTGACATCCAAAGTGCTACCGTGCGCGTTTTGCTTGTTTTGTATAGATGCATACAGACAACATACTAAAGATGCCTGAAGAAAATACTTAAACATAGTAATATCAAACAAGGGTGATTTAAATATGCTATGTGACATTCTTCAAGAAAACTCAATGCTTAAAAGTATGAGAGGGAAACACATGAAAAGAGTATTTTCAGTTGACGTAAAGATAATAATGGACTCAATAAAAACACAAATACTGTAGTAAGTACTCGTACGCTTTTAAACGATGTGCGTATTTGTTGAACATCTCGCTGCATAGGAAGTAATTGCAGGACAACAGTTATGTTCGTCGCGTGACAGTAAAAAAACTACGTCATCACACTGAGTGTCCATTGCGCGCAGAAAACATGACACCCTCCCTAGGTCAAAACATGTATCGCAGGGTCTACGCCGTCGCTCCGCCGTCACCGTAACGCAGAAGCATAAATCAGCCTTTACATAGTTCCCTAACAGTCATAGTCCAGCGCGTCGTTTTTGGTTTAAATGTACATTTATAGCAAAAATGTAGGCCAGAGTAATGTAACATTAAATAACATGTGATTTATACAGTGGGGAGAACAAGTATTTGATACACTGCCAATGGGAAAACCCATTGGCAGTGTATCAAATACTTGTTCTCCCCACTGTATATGAGCCGATTAGTTGACTCACCACATCAATAATCGGTGATTAATAGTCTTTCAAAAGCCTTAAAAGAAAGTGTTGGGTGGTGAGTGCTTCATGAAAGCACGCAGCTTGTAAATCCTCAGCAGCCATGATTTTCTCTCATTTGCTCTCCTTTGTAGATGTTTTTTTTGCGTCTTTGTAGCTGCTGTGTCAGCTCATATCAGCCAAAAGTGCTGTGAAGTCACGTGATGTCGCTCATTAGACACAGCTGACTCAGCGCGTGTGTCACCCAATATTTTGTGGCTGCATAGAAGACACAATTGTGTCTTGAACATCCTTCTTTCAGTTGCGTTATTGGTGTTGTTTGTTGGGATGTTTTGATGGCTTCCTTCCTGCTGAAGGCCACCAAAATGTATATATGGAAATGGGCTGACCGCATTTTAAAAGAATGCGTGTCTGGTTGAAGTGGATGAACGCCAGTGTGGGCCCATGGGCTCTTTTTGTCTGCTCGCCGAATGACTAGCGACTGCTCCTGTTGTTTCCTGTCACAATGACGCCGCAATGCTCTACACGCAACCTTGCATGCGTAATAAGTAACCCTTTGAGTGCCATTGATGATGATTGATGTCCAGTCATGTGCTTCTATTCACCCTTTTGTAAATTTCTATGAGTTTGTCAAAATGTTATTGCACTTCCAGCCCTCCCAGTTCAAACGGATTGGACGTCCATTGCAGTAAATTGCGGTTTTAAAAAAAAAAAATCTTGATTTTCTATCGTCCAATCTGCGGCCATTTTGTTGCTCCTCAATTGCATCCAGTCTTCCTCCCACAGCGTCTTCCACATCCTGACCATGTGGGAGCACTTCCTAAGAGGTCATGTTTGGATGCTTTTGATGTAGGGCTCGCATGATTAATCATCCAGTCGATAATTAGGCGGTGTCTGACAGCTAGCGTCACCCCTCTCTCTGCGCCAGGCCCTGGCCATGCCCTCGAGCGCAAGGGCGGGCAATCTGAAGGACCCGGACGTGGCGGACCTCTTCTGCAGGGACGACCCCGAGAAGCTCTTCGCGGACCTCAGGGAGATTGGTCATGGAAGCTTTGGAGCTGTCTACTTTGTGAGTCGTCAAGCTCCAATTAAAACCTCTAATATTCCAAACCACATGTACGATAATTGTCCAATTTCTAATTCATACCTCTCTTGATGGAGTGCTACGTTTCCTTGCTTTTAGCGGTTCCAGAATGGAATTTTTAATACCTTAGAATTTTGAAATCATGACCAAAAATTTAATCACCCCTTCTGTTACATATTACAAACATCCTGCAAGTTTGATAATAATCCGTTTATTCGTGTTAGTTATCTTGAACACAAACATAAAAAGAGCCAAACGGTCATAGGGACCGAATACATAAACACCGCCTTCCGTAGGTCTCACTTACTGGTGGAAGTAAAAAAGGAAAAAATGACAATTAGTAATAAAGTTTAAATACAGGCTGAAATAATATGTCAAGGCAATGAACAACTATTACATCCTCTCAGGCCCGAGATGTGCGCAACAATGAGGTGGTGGCCATCAAGAAAATGTCCTACAGCGGCAAGCAAACAAACGAGGTGACGCCACACAATTGGACAAATGCGCTCGGCGTAACAGGCTTGACCAGTGTTTTTTCTGATGTGCAGAAGTGGCAGGACATCATCAAAGAGGTGAAGTTCTTGCAGAAACTCCGCCATCCCAACACCATTGAGTATCGTGGATGTTACTTGAAGGAGCACACAGCATGGGTACGATATCTCTTACCGTGATTAGATAAATTTGATCGCTGTAAGCTCCTCCTAGACAAAATGTATTAGATGTTAATCGCCATCAGGAATGTGAAATTATTATATATATGTTGTTCTACAGCTGGTGATGGAGTACTGTCTGGGTTCAGCCTCCGACCTCCTTGAAGGTGAGTGTCTCCCTGAACGTCATTCTGTCTTTTTGTGCATGTCCATCATCGGTTACTGTGGTCTGCAGTTCACAAGAAGCCTCTACAGGAGGTTGAGATTGCTGCTATTACCCATGGTGCACTGCAGGGGCTGGCCTACCTTCACTCTCACAACATGATCCACAGGTGACATTTATTTTTCATGCCGCCGACCAAGAGAATTGAAGGTTGAAATAATGTAATGAATGAAGTAATGTTAAAATGAACTAAATTTATTAAATAAAAACTGGTATCTGAAAATAACATCAAAATAAATAGATTTTAAAACTAGAAGATGCTTTTTCTGGAGAAACTGCAATGGTTGCTTTGATGGTCTGTAAATACCCAAGAGCACTTTCACACTTGCACTGTTTGGTCCTTTTTAAACAGACCAGAGTTCCTTTTCTCAGATAATCCGCTTTGTTTTTTAGATGTAAACGCGCATCCGAACTCTAGTTCGGACCAAACAAATGAACTCAGGCCCGCTCAAAAATCCTGGGTCTCTGTCTGCTTTAAGCGCACCCTGCTTCCTTTGTGAATGCAAGCAGAGCAGGGTGCACTTATGCTACATTACGCTCCACACTCCCTTCCTGCCCAGGAAGGAGGTATTTCCTCTTCTTAGTTTGTCCAGTCCATGAGTGTGCTTTTCGTCCACGTGATGCTACTCTGAAAGTTTGGATGTTGCAGTGTGAATACTGAACCTTTTTAACCAGTCATTTTCAAGTGTTGTTGCGAGGTAGCTCCAACCGGACCCTGGTCGCCTTTGTCTAATGTGAAAGTGCCTTAAGAAACTTGCTGTTGGTTTGGGGGCCTTCGGGGTCATTGCTTGTTATAGCGAGTCACTTCTTGTTGATTGGAGGGCATTTCAGGGTCACCTCCATGGGCATTCATGGTATGGACATACATGGGCGACATTGGCATGGTAATTTATAGAGATGTCCCGATCGATCGGCGTCCCGATCACGTCATTTTCAAAGTATCGGAATCGGCAAAAAAATATCGGCCATGCCTTTTTAAAAAAAAAAAAATATATATATATATATATATATATATATATATATATATATATATATTTTAATTAAATTGTTTTCTAATTGTATTTAACGTTACAGACATAATATGTTACACTCATCCAGAGTCTTTAGTTTAGGCTTATGATAGGGTTATCAAAAATATCCCGATAACGGTGGCAATTAATTTATTAAAAAAAATGTGTCACGTTAAAATATTTAATGCAATTAATGTATGCGCTGCATGACCCTCTCACTCATTGTCGTGCTCAATTTGTAATGACGCCGTTTTACCTATATAGAGAGATAAAAGGCAGCGCAAAATGAGTAGTGTGAATTTTGGCAGCCTTTGAAGCCTTTTTTAATTGTCCAAAGCCTTGCAATCCCTCCTCCTATGATTAGAAATATTATGGAAAGCAATGTGGAGAAGCAAAGTGGCAATTGATCTTTGTCTTAACACCTTAAATTATTTCCCAACGCAGAGAAGATATATCAATTGGTAGCACGACGCACAGTCATGGTTCCACTTCCCATCATGCATTTGGGATGGCCACAGTATCATTTACTGAAAGCTCAACAAATACACTAGATGGCAATATTTAGTCACAATATACAAAGTCACAAGTCTTTCTATCCGTGGATCCCTTTCACAGAAAGAATGTTAATAATGTAAATGCCATCTTGAGGATTTATTGTCATAATAAACAAATACAGTACGTATGTACTGTATGTTGAATGTATATATTCATCCGAGTTTTATTCATTTTTTTCTTAATGCATTGCCAAAATGTATATGATCGGGAAAAATTATCGGGAATGATTGGAATTGAATCGGGAGCAAAAAAAAGCAATCGGATCTGGAAATATCGGGATCGGCAGATACTCTAAAACGATCGGGATCGGATCAGGAGCAAAAAAACATGATCGGAACAACCCTAGTAATTTATCATACATTGAGATAGAAAGTTTCTCGTTTGTGATTGAGGAATTATGGTACAAATATATTATTTGCCACACTGTGGCGCTGTCGGCATTACTGCTTAGTTTACCAATATGTGACCAGACGGGGGAGTTTTGGGCCACTGTAAAACACTTTGGGCACTGTTAACATGTGGAGAAAGCACTACATAAAGTAAGGTCATGTGACCAGAGTATTTGTCCCCGGCAGGGATGTGAAAGCGGGTAACATCCTGCTGACGGAGCCCGGTCAAGTCAAGCTTGGCGACTTTGGCTCTGCTTCCATTGTGGCCCCGGCCAACTCCTTTGTGGGGACGCCCTACTGGTGAGTCCACCCACCTTTCATTTCAACAGCCGCTTTGATAGTCCTTGACACTTCGCTGCCCTGCCGTAGGATGGCTCCTGAGGTCATCCTGGCTATGGACGAGGGACAGTACGATGGAAAAGTGGATGTCTGGTCGCTGGGCATCACCTGCATCGAGCTGGGTATACTAACTCATCAACAACTGCCAACTATTTTGATAATCCATGAATCGTTTCGAGACACTGTTGAAGTAAAAATAGGTCAAATCCTTTTTTTTTTTTTTTGGCAAAAGAACAATGGTGACCTGAATACTGTTTCTGTGTTGTTCCAGCGGAGAGGAAGCCCCCACTGTTCAACATGAACGCCATGAGTGCCTTATACCACATCGCTCAGAATGAAAGCCCTGTCCTGCAGTCCAATCACTGGTGAGAACTATCTTCTCCTGACGCCTGTGAATGCATCACACATATTTTCTCCTTTCGTATAAGGTCCGATTCCTTCCGCAACTTTGTGGACTCCTGTCTGCAGAAGATTCCCCAGGACCGACCTACATCTGATGTGCTGCTTAATGTAAGAACCAAAAATGATCATGAAGCCAATCTTGTCAATAGAAAAGTGTGTGGTCAAAATTCATTCATTCACAATATTTACAGTTTTATTCTTTTTTTTGGGGTAGGGTTTTATTAGAACAAATATTTAAAAAACATTTGTAACATTAAAAAAAAAATGAATATTACTCTTTATTTCCATTTGTTTTTTTAACACTACTTTTCGGACAAATAAAAAAATGGTGAAAAAAAAAAAGTAAATTTAAAAATAAGAATTGTATTAAGAAGATGAAAAAAAGGATACGGTCAATTTTTAGGTATCTAAACAATTAACTCATTAGCTGCCACTGATGGCGATAGACATCCAATCCACTTTGACCATTTGACTAAAAATGAATTTAATGTTAGTTGCCCTTAAAGTGCCTGTGACAGCATAAAAAAATTGTAATGTAGCATTATTATGTGAATTAGAATCATTTTGAGTCGATTCGACTATATACAACAATTTGGCAGGTGCAGATGACGAGAAATTAATCTTCTAATCTGTTGTGTATACCCACCTGTCATAGCGCTCTAGCGTCCCCAGCTGGATAATGATGTCAGCAGGGTCACGATTTCATCTGATTTAGAATTCAGCCCTTTGAGGGGCAAGATCCAGAACGAGGAAAATTAGGGATGTCCCGATCCAAGTTTTTGCACTTCCGATCCGATACAGATATTGTTTTGCACTTCCGATCCGATACCGATACTGGCTGATACCGATATTGGCCTATCTGAGCTTGTGTTAAAGTTTAAAGTTATTTAGCCTCCTTACTTAGTTGTCAGACTCATGTTGAAAAAAGTTTTAGTACTCTTGATAACAACTAGCCAGCAGAATTAGGTGAGTTTGAATGACACACAACGGTTGGTAACAAGAAACTGACCTGTTTATTCAGTGACAAACACAAAACATTATAAATAACAAACAGAAATGGCATAGTCAGTCAGTGAAACGTGCAAATGATATTGTAAACTGTCTTAAAAAAGCAAAACACACAAACAACCTCAGTGGAAACCCCCCAAGCTATTAGATGCTTTTAATGTTTCATGCATTAGTTACAATAATTGTATAAAAAGCCTCACAGGTTTAAATAAACGACTATTTCAGTATCAAGTTAACATTTTAAATCAGTAAATAAAATACCCAAGTCCCAATCCTGTATCAGCAGCTTTAAACTACATTCAATTCATTTAATTTTGCGAATCAACTGTTAAAGTTGTTAAAATCGCTCCCCTTATTCCATAATTTCCCTTCCGTCTACTTTCAACATGTGAAAGTTTTAAAACTGTTTTGAAGATAGATTCAAGTCAAGATTTTGCCGACTTAGGAGTATTTTAGATAAAAAGTTAATTAGGTTCGCTTGGAAGGTTCACAACAGCCTACTCGGGGAGTCTCCTGCTTTAAGATGGCGGCCGTTTAGTTTTCCATACTTCAATGTTGCCAACGCCGTTGAATCTCTCATCTTACATCTAGTTCTATATACATGATATCCATTATCTACAGTAAAACGATGTTGACGTAGTTTGTAGCGGCCGTCAGCAGCAGTCAGGTATTCTTGTTTTTTATCCGGCATGAGTTGAGCTAAAGCCGTGAGTTGAGCATTGGCATTACCCGCGTCTATGACAAAAATGATGTTTACTATCGGGACGCAATGCGGTCCGTTTCTCATTGCGTGTATTAGTTCCGCTATACTTGACATACTTCAATAATCGGAATTTGGATGTTTGTGAATCGTTCTCAATCTTCCACGGCCGAATCACTCAAGGATATAATGACGGCTGGGCATCTTGTACCGTGGTTCTAAGTGTTGGATGCTGCGTTTTTACTCATGAGAGATAATGGCTCATCATCCAGAATGAATTCTTCGGCAATGACTTGGTATTCCCTGGGCTTTGGGACTGTCGGGTGCCAGTTTGTCACGCATAGCAAAAGTTTCTGCCAGTGTTAGTTGCGTAGGACCTTTCTTTTTGTCTTCGGTTTCCTCAACATACGCCTTATATTGTTTGTGGTGGTATTTCGCTAAATGCTTGATTAGGTTGGTTGTATTAAAACTTCTTACAGCTTTACCACCACGCTTGACTTTATTGTGGCATATGTTGCACTCTGCCTCTTCGTCTTTGTCGTCCTTTAAGGTGAAATGATCCCACACAGCTGCATTTTTACCGATAAAGTCTCTCGGTAAATTGGGAGACGGTAATGTAGTGTGTTGAAGGTGTGTCATAAAATACGGACCGGATTTTAGGGAAACCGAAGCAAAAACTGGAATGGATTATGTAAGTCGATGCGCGGTAAAACCCCGACCGGGTTTTAAAAAACTGGATCGGAAGTCTGGATCGGAATTTTTCCCGTGTTCCAATCCGATACCGATGCGCATTTTTTTGCCCATATCGGCGTCCGATCTGATCCAAATATCGGATCAAGACATCTCTTAGGAAAATATGACACAGAGCTGCAAAATGTCATCATTGTTTCATTCTCTCTACTCCAATATTTTTACAGGATATTCTGTTTATCTAAGTATTTTTCCCCAATTGATAGATAAATAGTATGGTCATGAAAAATAACAGTCTTGTGCTAAATGGAATATGAAATATTAAAAATGCATTTATTCAGTACGACAGGGCAAAATTACTGCATAATGGTCAAAACTGCTGACTTATTCCTCTCCCGAACTGTATTTTATGCCACCGGAGTTGGTCTGGCTTTTGTCATTTCCCTGCCCCGGCTTCATAGACGGAGGAAAGAACATAAGCAAAACAGGAGGCGTGACATCTAGCTGACATTCTAACCAGAACCGAGCAGCTTTTCTCGTCTTAGTTTTATACTAAGTCTTATTCTCGCCTTTCGGACTCATGTCACACACGGCGGCGGGGTTGATTGTCTTCACCGATCGGCCAGCCTCTGGCATTGAGCAAGTTTCGGCTCGTCGTTCCCCTGCTGCGGGCAGGAACGCACTTTGCCGAGGACACAGCTGGAAAATGACCGCTGGACAAACCGACGGGCATGTGAATAGAACTGAGCGGGCTGGATCGGCCAGCCAAACCGGCCGATGTTAGAGCGGGGGGCTGCTCGTGGCCAAGCCGAGGGAAGCGCATTATCGGCGGGCACGCCTTTATCGGCCGGCGACCATGGTGTGCGACAAGGCGCTGGTCGTCTGCCGTGTGGCCTTATTTTCACCCACAAAATGCAAGCCACCTGCTTATTAAAACATGTGCCATGATTACAGTATTTGACATATTATAAAACACGTAGCTTACTCACCTCACAATGGTCCCACAGTTCTCGGACTTGTTTTGGTCATTATCCGCGGTGAACGGGAATTTTTGGAAACCCAAAAAGGCTCACACGCCTCTCCCTGGTGCAGAAACAAAAGCCAACACAATGGGCTGGCGTGATGCAAAAAAATAGACGCAATAATCCGCAAATTCATCTGAATCCGCAGTCGTTCTGCATACTGTAGCATTGGCTTTATACTGAAGATGATTATCCTGCTGACATCACATTCGCATTCTTCGTCAATCCAGGAAGTCACTCATTTCAAATATGAAATAAACATGCTTTTTGCTGTCGTAGGCACTTTAATGGCAGCCAATGAGTTCATTGACTAACAAAATACTTGTCGATTAAATTGATCATCGATGAGTTGGTTAATCATGGCAGCCACCAGCTACACGATCAGACATTTAGCTGTCAGTGGCGTCCAAGGTGTTAATGGTCAAAAGTATGTCGAAGCATGCTTGACACTTGTGTTGCGTGTCCAGCACCGGTTCCTGTGCCGCGAACGTCCGTTGACGGTGGTCATGGATCTGATAGCCCGCACCAAGGATGCCGTGCGCGAATTGGACAACCTGCAGTACCGTAAGATGAAGAAGATCCTCTTCCAGGAGACTCAGCCGAACGGCCCCGTGTCAGAGGGAGGAGAGGATGAGGAGGTGAGCGCAAGTTAGCGGGACCCGTGGCAGGTTCATTGACTCTTGTGCTTTGGTTGTCAGGAGGCGGAGCAGTACCTCTTGCGCACAGGCACGGTGAACAGCACAGAGAGCTCGCAGTCAGTGCCCAGCATGTCCATCTCGGCCAGCTCCCAGAGCAGCTCCGTCAACAGCCTGGCCGACGACGCCTCTGACGACAGCAGCGGCGAGATGGCCATGATGCAGGAGGGAGAGCACACCGTCACCTCCAACAGCTCCATTGTACACCGACGTGCTGTAAGCTTACCGCACGTGTTTTTCATCATTTCAAATTGACGGTGTTGAAAATGGGCAATCACCTCAATTTATCAGGATTCAGTGAGGACCGGGAGTGCCAGAATTGAATTGTGGAATGAAATATACATCAATATGTATACATCAGATAACCGGCTCAGGCAGATACTTGTCTCATATTGGAAAGGAACAAACAATAATCAGAACGATAATGCGTTTGTTGTGGAGTGGCTAGAATTACAAGCAGGGGTGAAAGTGGGCCAGAACGGTCAGGAACGCAGTTCCGGTATAAGATTCAGGGCCAGAACGCAGTTCCGGTACATGGTGCTTTGGTTCAGAAAATTTGACAGGAACTGTCAAAACGCTATGTTAAAAAAAGAGAGAAAAAAACCCAAGAGTTAACAGGTGTTAACAACAAGCATAATAAAGTGCTTGTGTAGCGTAATCCGTTTCCACCAATATTATTGATTTTATTCCATGGACGGCATGGAGGTTTTCCCAGCTGCTGCAGTTATCTGAGTCTGACGATTCGGTGTAATTTTACGAATATAAACTTTGGACGAGTTCGTCAAAACAACCATGACATTATAAACGCTTAATTGCAAGGATAATTTGCGTTTTTTTGCGTTACTTATATATTTATTATTTAAAAAAAAAAAAAGTAAATGTTTACATTAACTTTAATTTGAAAATATATCCTATGTTCTTAAGTAGTTAAAATTGAGATTTGGCATTTAGTATGTGAGGAAATGAGGGAAAATAAAAATTAGGAGATGGAGGTTGGGGTTATTGCTGTTTTTGTTAACTTTTATTTTGCAAATCATTGAAAAAATACAATTTTGAATGAAAAATAAATAAAATTTCTGGCTCCATGGCGACCTTCACGTTGATGAGTTCCGGCAAAAAATTCTAGCCACTTTCACCCCTGATTACAAGACACATTTTGTGAAAAATTTGCCACCTCATGAAGAAGTGAAAAGCTCTTCCAGGGGAAATGTGCCTGTTAGGGAGCATACTTTGAATTTTCATTTTATATAGTTATTTTTAATTCACTTTGTACTGATGTATTACAGTAAATCTCCGGTGTGCTTTTTTTGTTCAGGCTCAGGACAACATCTATGACGATCCTTACCAACCGGAGCTTGATCAACCCCAGGCTCCCTCAGCGGGCCGCCGCAGAGCCTATTACCGCAACCGAGACCACTTCGCCACCATCAGAACCGCGTCTTTGGTATGTCTCTGGCCGATCGACCAAGTCGCGCTCTACTCCGTTCCAGTTAGGCAACGAGATAAATTGGCGCTTGCAGGTGACCCGTCAAATCCAGGAGCATGAGCAGGGCTCGGCGCTGCGCGAGCAGATGTCGGGGTACAAGCGGATGCGGCGACAGCACCAGAAGCAGCTGATGGGCCTGGAGAACAAGCTTAAGGCCGAGATGGACGAGCATCAGCTCAAGCTAGACAAGGAACTGGAGAACCAGAGGCACGGTTTCTCCTCGGAAGCAGACAAGCTGCTCAAGAAGCATCAGGCCATCCTGGAGAAAGAGGTCTGCTTTTTGCAGTTTTATGCCATCGGCAGTGGTAGATGTCCAATCCATTTTGATGAGGGGTGGTGCATGACTTTACCAATTTTTGATTATCATTAAACTAGGGCTACCATAAAACACTTTTGTATCACCAAATATTTAGTATATATTTTAATCATATACAATTTACAAACCATATTCAAAAACAGTTGGGACGCGATACAAATTGTGGGTAAAAAAAATGCAATGATAAGGAAAAATTCAATATGTTAAGAGTTTTAAAAATAGATTTTGACAATTTGAAGTCAACAGTGTCTGAATGACTATTAAAACAATTACTTGATTAATCATGGCAGCCCTAGTGCAAATGATTTAAATCATGGAAATTCAGTTTCCGTTGGGTTTGAATATTGATAAAGCTTATTTAAAAGGCATTGAATTTCATCTAGGTAGGTAGTAGGGCTGAATTTTTTTTTCAATTTAAAACTGTGCTTCCTTGCGCAAAATTGCATCTGAGAAATGTTCACACAAAATGGAAACACGTTGTTTTTCTGCAGACCAAAGCTGCTCTGGCGGAAGAGAAGAAGTTCCAGCAGCACATTCTGGGCCAGCAGAAGAAAGAACTAACCAGTTTACTGGAGTCCCAGAAGCGTCAGTACCGCCAACGCAAGGACCAGCTGAAAGAGGCAAGAAGCCTGGCTCAACCTTGCTCGGCGCCCACCCGCCAGCCCACACCCTTTTTCGCCTCTCACCTTGTCACCCCGACAGGAGCTTAACGAGAACCAATCCACTCCCAAGCGAGAGAAGCAGGAGTGGCTGATCCGGCAGAAGGAGTGTCTGCAGCAGATGCAGGCGGAGGAGGAGGCCGGTTTGCTGAGGAGGCAGCGGCAGTACTATGAGCTGCAGTGTCGTCAGTACAAGAGGAAAATGCTGTTGGCGAGACACAACCTGGAACAGGATCTCCTCCGAGAGGTACCAGCCCACTAATACTTTAAAATGGAGACGGCGCTTATTGGCATTTAACTTATGTACGTCTAATTGCCAGCTTCTCTATTGCTGTCAATGACAGCCATTGAGTTAAATTGATAACTTTTTAGTCGTTAAAAAAATATAACTTAACCCCATAAAGACCTGGAATCCACATATGTGGGATTGTGGACATCACATTTTTGGTTATATAGACCATTTGGTCTACAAGTGTGCCTTACATGACCCGAAATGTGATATCCACATTTGTGAACATTAAAAAAAAAAAAAAAAATCAAACTATTTGTATGCCATTGACAACGATAGACATCCAATCCAATCCAGGACTGGCTGTGAATGCTCATGTATCATTGACCTAATGACGGTGCTAGACATCTAATCCATTTTAACTGGGAGAGGCTGGCAACAATTGGACGTCTACTGCAGTTAATGGTAGTAAGTTCAATGGGTGCCCTGCAAAGGTTTGAAGGGTCCTCTCGTCAATGAAAAAAATCCTTGTCCCTCCACCAGGACCTGAATAAGAAACAGACACAGAAGGATCTGGAGTGCGCCATGCTGCTGCGCCACCACGAGTCCACTCAGGAGCTGGAGTTCAGGCAGTTGGGCTCGGTGCAACGGACCCGCGCTGAGCTAATCCGAACTCAGCATCAGACTGAGCTGACCAACCAGATGGAGTACAACAAGCGACGAGAGCAAGAGCTGCGCCAGAAACACACCGCTGAGGTGCGGCAGCAGCCTAAAAGCCTCAAGGTGAGTCCCATGTAGTTGTAACATTCCAGTTCTAAGCAAGATTGATCAACCCTAAAGTTACTGACTTGAGTCAAACCGATCTCCTGCTTTTTGTATTCTAGACCAAAGAGCTACAGATCAAGCGTCAGTTCCAGGAGACCTGCAAGATCCAGACGCGTCAGTACAAAGCCTTACGCAACCACCTCCTGGAGAGCACACCCAAGTCAGACCATAAGGCCGTGCTCAAACGCGTCAAGGAGGAACAGACACGCAAACTGGCCATCTTGGCAGAGCAGTACGACCGCTCCGTCAATGACATGTTGTCCACGCAGGCTGTGAGTAAGGCAAGGACAACCCCCGTGCACCTCCTACACCTGCGCATGCCACTGTCACTTGCCTGACAAATCACCTTACTCCTTCTTTTGTACCCGCAGCTGCGATTGGATGAGACCCAAGAGGCAGAATACCAGGTGCTACGTATGCAGCTGCAACAGGAACTGGAGCTGCTCAACGCCTATCAGAGCAAAATCAAGATGCACACTGACACACAGCACGAGCGCGAGATCAAAGAGCTGGAGCAGAGAGTGTCCATACGCCGCGCCCTCCTCGAGCAACGGGTATGGCTAACACTCTTTCCCAAACTTGTGATTCATTAGTGATTGACTGCCAGTCTTCCCAGTTTAAATGGAACTTTACGTGTAAAATTTAGTGGGTGTGATAGTCAAGTGCGCTTTTAGTCCATAAGTTGCAGCCTTTATTTTCAGTTTTTCAATTTAATACATAAGTATGGCGGAAAACACAGACAAGACTCAAAAAGCAGTTTCTGCTCTTGCACTCCTCTTTAAAAGAAACTCCTGTATTTTAAGCCAAAACAACTGTTGTGTTTAATAGAACAATATGCTGCAATAGCAGATTCATGGCGCATTAAGCCCCCGAACTATTTTTAATTTGTCCGTTTTACCCCGGAAACCCCCGTTTACAGATGTCGCGCACCGGCTTTTGTTTCAACCCAGCCATAAAACGAAGGTAATTAATTATATTTCTTATTCAAAATGTCTGACATTTTTAGCTTAGAATCATTAATTGATGTCTAATATTTCGTTTAAAAAAAAAAAAAACTTAAAAAAAAATGATTCACTCGCATATATTAAACTTTTAAACAAATGACGTCGCATTGAAAAAAATGGTGTCTGTAAAAAGGTCATGGATATCTACCTCATAACTATCGCTTACCGCAATTTCCCGAATATAACGCACACTTTTTTCCCCCAAAATCAACTTGTAAAATCATGGTGCGCATTATAAACGGGTACTTGGATGGAGACAGAAATATATATATAAACCGATTTTTTAAAATTGACACGGGCACGTTGTGTTAGAGAAACGTATGCGGCGACACGTTGCCGACCATTACGGTACGTGACGTCACCATTTTGTTTCGGTAATATTCATTCATTCCTACTTCACTCTAATCGTCCGAATGATTTTGTCTGTGTTAACTTCTGCTTTTTTCTCTTTTCATAAAGCACAGAATTTAGTTTCTTGAACTCATTTGAGTCAACGTTTATTGCAGCTCCGCAACTCGGACCATAACAAACGTAACAACACACTTCCTGTGTGTGTCCGTCAACTATATGTGTCCGTCGGGAAACTCAAACCCAAATAACAATAGTTCCTATTGTTACTGTTGTGTTGACAGCGATGAGCTCTCACGGATTTCCGACTTAAAGGTTCTCACTTTCATTTTACCGTATCAATCCATGGAAAAAACATTTATTCATCATGATGAAGCGAGCAAGTTATACAGCAGCCTTTAAAAGAAAAGTCACATCTGTTTTGTTTTTTCCTAGGTAAGTTGGAGAAGTTGTCAAATACTATTATTACCGTAAATATTGTCAGTTTATGGTAATGTTTTGAACTACCAATGTGTTATGCTTGTGCTGTGTTTCACCAGTCAGTGAAATGACATTTCTGTATCTGTGCATGAGCTCTGTTTTCTTGTATTCTTCAATGTATTGGTGCTAAAATTAGGGTGCGCGTTAGAAACGGGTACAATAATTTTCCCTAGATTTTACAAGTAAATTTGGGGTGCACATTATACACGGGTGCGCCTAAGATTCGGTAAATTACGGTAATTGTATTTTTTTTTTGTTACTGTCGCATTTTCTCCAATATGTTAGATGATAAATAATCGATCCAAACAAAGAAAAATTGAAAAAGAACGTTTAAAAGGGTAAATATATGAAAAAGAAAATCTCGAGCACTCCTTGATGTCTGCAATTTCTGCATTGCAACCCTTGTTATATTACCATGTTTCAGCCATAAAACCCCTCAAAAATCCAGCTGTGGCCTTTCACAGCTGTGTCTTGACACTGTGATACATTGCTACATGGATCGAAACTAGGTAAGTATGCGATAATATCTCGTTCAAGTCGTGGCGTTTGTATTTCTGCTCTCGCGTGCTCTCCCCTCCAGATAGGGTTTTGCTGTTTTTAAAAAAAAAAGTTTTTAAAAAAAAAAAAAAAAAATGCCCTCCTGTTCAAATTTTTTTCCCCACAGAAAATTGAGATTTTAAGCTTTCCAATGATGTATCACACATGCATATTGGACAATTTTGAAAGTTGGCTAAATTGGGGGTCTCAGAGCGGAACTTGAAGTCACCTGAGTGTTTTCCGCCATATGTAATGTTGTTTTCTTCAACGATTACAATAACGAAAATATTTTGTCAAAGAACAATTTTTTTCATGACGATGACATCACTATGACGCGCTGAAAACGTGTCTTGGGAGACAAAACAGAACGAGATGGATGCCAGTTGTTGTCTGACGACACAAAAACGAAATGAAAATTTTCCATAGTTTCTGTCATAAATCCACAATGTATATTTTCTTATTGTATGTGTAGCTAGCACGCATTTGGCTGTGTTTGGTTGTGTCACTCATGTGACGTGCTGTTCCCCCCCACACACGCGCTTCATGTGCCTGTTTCAGGCTCCTTTTTTTTTTTAAACCTATGCGTCAGATGCTGCTTGGTAAGTTCTACTTCTATCTTGGCTAGACATGCCATGATGTTGCTTTAGCCTTTAAAGGTCTGTGCTGAGTGATCATCACACACTAAACTAACTTGTAGCGTTAGCATTAGCATTTAGCGCGTTGACTCTTTTTAAACTCTTGTAAAACATTTTACATACAGTTCGTGGCATCCAGGGGAGTTTAATTAATTGCAAATAAAGTGCTGTTTTCCTGCTGAGTGTGTATTATTATCATGAAAATGGTGATATCCTTGTAGACTCTACAGTTACAGTGAGGAGAACAAGTATTTGATACACTGCCCATTTTGCTGGTTTTCCCACTTGCAAGCCATATAGAGGTCTGTAATTTGTATCATAAGTTGTCTTCAACTGTGAGGGACGGAATCTAATACAAAAATCCAGAAAATCACATTGTATAATTTTTAAATAATAAATTTGTATTTAACAGCATGAAATAAGTATTTGATACATTACCAACTGGGAAATATTTCGGCTCTTAGTTCGTTTTTAAAAACCCCTCCTGTTCTCCACTCATTACCGGAAGTAACTGTACCGGTTTCAACTTGTTACCTGTATAAAAGACACCTGTTCACATGCTCAAACAAACAAACTCCAACCTCTCCACAGTGGCCAAGACCAAAGAGCTGTGTAAGGACATCAGGGTAAAATAATAGACCTGCACAAGGCTGAGATGGGCTACAGGAAAATAAGCAAGTAGCTTGGTGAGAAGGCAACAACTGTTGGAGCGATTATTAGAAAATGGAAGAAGTTCAAGCTGACGGTCAATCTGCCTTGTTCTGGGGCTCCATGCAAGAGCTCACCTCGTGGGGCATCACTGATCATGAGGAAAGTGAGGGATCAGCCCAGAACTACACGGCAGGACCTGGTCAATGACCTGAAGAGAGCTGGAACCACAGTCTCGAGAAAACCATAGGAAACACATTACGCCGTCATGGATTAAAATCCCACAGCGCACGCAAGGTCCCGCTGCTGAAGCCAGTGCATGTCCAGACACGTCTGAAGTTTGTCACTGACCATCTGGATGATCCAGAGGAGCAATGGGAGAAGGCCATGTGGTCGGATGAGACCAAAATTGAACTTTTTGGTCTAAACTGGGCTCGTCGTGTTTGGCGGAAAAAGAAGGATGAGTACAAACCCAAGAACACCATCCCAACCGTGAAACATGGAGGAGGAAACATCATTTTTTGGGGCTGCTTCTCTGCTAAGGGTACAGGACGACTGCACCGTATTGAGGGGAGGATGGATGGGGCTATGTATCGCCAGATCTTGGCTGACAACCTCCTTCCTTCAGTGAGAGCCCTGAAGATGGGTCGTGGCTGGGTCTTCCAGCATGACAACGACCCAAAGCACACAGCCAAGGCAACTAAAGAGTGGCTCCGTAAGAAGCATCTTAAGGTCCTGGAGTGGCCTAGCCAGTCACCAGATCTGAACCCTATAGAAAATCTATGGAAGGAGCTGAAAGTCCGTGTTGCCCGGCAGCAGCTCCGAAACCTGAAGGCTCTGGAGAAGATCTGCATGGAGGAGTGGGCCAAAATCCCTGCTGCAGTGTGTGCAAACCTTGTCAAGGACTACAGGAAACGTTTGGTATCTGTAATAGCAAACAAAGGTTTCTGTACCAAATATTAATTTCGATTTGTGTGATGTATCAAATACTTATTTCATGCAATTAAATGCAAATTTATTATTTAAAAATCATCTAATGTGATCTTCTGTTTTTTTTGTATTAGATTCCGTCCCTCACAGTTGAAGAGAACTTTTGATACAAATTACAGACCTCTACGTGCTTTGCAAGTGGAAAAACCAGCAAAATCGGCAGTGTATCAAATACTTGTTCTCCCCACTGTATGTGCTCGTCTGTCATGTTCATTCGAAATTGTTGGAAACCTTTTATTTATTTATTCATGGACTAAAACTTTTGAAGTTTATAGACGAAAACATTTTGAGAATTGCCGACTAAAACTAGACGGAATTTGTCTTGAGTTTTCGTTGACTAAAACTAGAAGAAGACAAACACATTTTAAAATGACTAAAATATCACAAAGTATTTTTGTCCGAAAGACGAACACGGAAAAATTAAAATGGCAGTCAAAAACAACACTGATATGCACAGTGGGGAGAACAAGTATTTGATACACTGCCAATGGGAAAACCCATTGGCAGTGTATCAAATACTTGTTCTCCCCACTGTATATGTGTGTATATATATATATATGTGTGTGTGTTAAAAGAAAATTTATATTGAAAACGATTCCAGTTGACTGATGGCACATGCTGTTCATATCTGCATTTTTGTGATGTGTGAAATAAAGTATTTGCAATAAATAAATAAATAAATGAAACTACAGGCCAAAATTAAAAATGATAAAATGACTAAAAACTCAATTTTCACATCTATCACTGTCAATAGCGGCAATGAGTGAACTGTTGTTATTTATGCACCACCAGTTTGTGTTTTGTGGTGATTTATCAATCCATGGTAAAATTGACGATAGAAGGAATTTATGGCGATGCCTAATTTACATTTTTGGTTATGTCTACCATCATATTGAAATCACCTCAACTTAGCGTCTTGGTTCTTTCAGATCGAAGAGGAAATGCTCTCCCTGCAGAACGAGCGCTCGGAGCGTATCCGGACGTTGTTGGAGAGGCAGGCTCACGAGATCGAGGCCTTCGACTCGGAAAGCATGCGTCTGGGCTTCAGCAACATGGCGCTAAGCGGCATTCCTGCCGAAGCATACAACCAGGGGTACCCCGCCCCCAACCCCTCCTCGGGCTCGGGAGCGTGGCCCTCGCGCCCTGTCCCGCGCTCGGGCAGCCACTGGAGCCACAGCGTGCAGAACTCTGTGTCCACACCGTCATGGCGCGGCCAGAACCATGGCGGCGGAGGCTTCGTCAGAACCGACTCAGTGGTGTCGGCGCATGGCTTCGGCAGGGACGGTGACACAGTGAAGGGCGGTAGGGCGTCCTCTTCATCCTCCGCGTCATCCTCGTCCTCGCACCACCATCAACGCAGCCATCACCAACAACAACCGCCACAGACGCAGTCTCACTACCTCCCCCAGCACTACCAGCACCACCAGAGTACGCCTCACCTCTACCGTGACGAGAGGGAACGCGCCAGGGAGTGGGCAGGTGGCGGCAGCCACTATTCCCATCACTCCCAGGGCGGCGGCCAATACCACCACCTATCTTCCCACGCCTCCGCCCAGTCTCTGGCCCTGCTGCCGCCCCCTCCCGTGCCTCCACCTGCCTCCCGCTCCTCTTCGCCCCCGTCCTCAGCTTCGTCCTCCTCCTCGTCCCAAGGGGGCTACGGCGGCGGCCTCGGAGTGCGGGGCCCCGGCCTGATGGCACTCAGGAACAGCCCCCAGCCTCTGCGCAGGACGGCCTCGGGTGGTCCAGGGGGCGGTGGAGGCAGCGATGGCGGCCTCAGTCGCAGCACGTCTGTCACCTCTCACATTTCCAATGGCTCGCATCTGTCCTACTCATGAAAATTCCACAAAGGCTATGTTGAGACTGCAAGACTTAATGGACAAATCTAGATCTTTTTAATCATATCCCATCTTTTTATGTGGCTATTCAGACCGCCGTCATCCATAGCGGACCTAAAAATCACGTGTGTGTAGAAGTTTGCCATGCACTGAAGCATAAAATTAACCATGCCGTCGGATTGGAAAATATCCATGCGACTTAGCCCTTTCAGACCCTTTCGTGAAAGTATCCCACTTGAGTCCGATTTGGGTCTCTACAAGCTGCAGTCTCAACGTAGCCAAAGATGGTCGAATTGAAACGTCCAGTGGCGGCTCGTTTGCTCTTTTTGTTGCACAAGACCAGGTGTGAGATTTTTTCTTTCGGATGTTGCGTATCGCTTCCTCTCAGCTCGCGGTGCTTTTTAAACCACTCCCACCCTGTAAATAGGCTCCTTCCCCTGTTATTTTTTGTGTGTGTTTGATACTGTTGAGTAGAAATTGCATAGATAATGAAACATAAACCGCTCCACGTGCCAGTCTTCCGTTTGCTGCCACAATGTCGGCAAGCTATGCCATCCCTGTTTTGGGGAACTGGGTTCGCTTGGGGAGGGCTTGGTGCCCCATTTGCTCCAATTTGTAATTAGCTTAATTTAGCTTTCCGTCTCTGCTCCGTCCAATATGAACTCAGATGTGGATTTTTGTTTTCCCGTTTTTTCATTTTAACAAGTTATTTTGATCTGAGACTTTTAACAAAGGGGAGTCAAAAGATGCTTGTTTGTCACGTTTTACGTTGCGTCACGCTACGAATTGTTTTGTGTTACCACACATTACATCACTGCAGGGCCAGAGGTCATGAGATGTTATCCTATGAACTGTTTTCTTCCGCCGCGTTACAATACATCTAGCTTTGGCACTTTACAACAATTCACGCAGTTGCAGGTTTTATCGCGACACGCAGCAGTGTATCAGTGGATGACAGCTACACGTGTTACATTGTGAACTGTAACTGTTAATTGTTAGTGTAACCGGTTTTGCATAGAGTCGCGCGACGCGGTCCGTCCCTCTCGTCCAGGTCAGGACTCGCACCCACGCCGCACGACACATCCAGCACGGCTGGCGAGTGCGCTGACCACTAAGCCAAAAGCCCGGGCTAGTGGCTTTAGCTGCACAGCTCACAACGGACACGCGTGCACCTGTTACATTAGCACGTTACATTACAATGCCTGGCACACGTAGGCTTGCCACCCGTCTTTGAAATAAGGAATTGTTCCTAATTGGGAATTAAAAGTTGCGTTCCGTATTGAACCAATACGGAATATAAATAAATTGATATTTTTCTATGCATTTTAGGAGTTTTTGGGATGTCACTTTTTTTCCCAACACGTTACAACGTAAGTGTTGGGAAATGCTCAAACACATTCCATAAGACGTTACGATCATTAGCCGAGTTAATAAAAACTTGTAGTGAGTTATCGAACATTACGTCATGGAGTGTTATGACGCAGTACTTTACGACATGCTACGTCGCCAAATATTACTCTTATGTCGAGTGACTCGTTACCTCAAAGCTACGAGTTCCGTAACAGCGTGCAACATTATGAAACGTTTAGTTCCAACCTGTTACCTATTACTATTTTGGCGTTTACAATGCTGGCCGTTACAGCACGGCAATCCCCGATGAAAGCTCGCTGCTCAGGGGTTGTGGTTACTTTTGAAACGAGAGTTACTGTTAAACTTTTTTTTTTTTTTTTAAACTAAAGAATCTCAATGTGAACGTCAGGCCCTTGCTGACACGCCATGTACATAGCTGCGCAAACTCAAAAGCGTCTTAGTAACCATAAGGATCATTTTATCATGTGACCTACTTGACCCATAGATGCTACTGCTGTCATATTTATGTCGAATGCCATTTTTTAATGCAAATTTTTATTTGTTTTTAAAATGTGACTGCCAACGTTAACCACTCTGTGGCTAAGAATCAGCGCAGTGCAACGTTACTGTGATACGTACGAGTTCATATTAAGTCAATTTCCCAGCATTCCATGTTTTCGTGTCAGTATTAGCATGTGGAGCGTTCCCACAATCCTTTGGTGCCATGTTCAACTTGATTTGTTTTTCGGTCTGTGTGTGTGCGTGTGTCTGCATGGGTAGAAGTGTTGAAGGATGGGGCCGCTTCCTTCCGCCGTGGCAAAGACCAGCATCGCCGTCTTTGGTTGTCACGTCTACCTCATTTGCACTGATGGTCAAAGAATGTTTGGCTCTTGACAAGCGAGCGACATTTCACTTTTTGACTTGTTTTGTTGATGAAACCTTTTGATTTGACGAGAAGGTATAAAGTGGCACAAAGAGTTTAGGAAACAGGAAGCACACTTTTGTCTTCTTGGATCTCCAGTTGAAGGAGGAAAGTTTTGGCGAGAAAGACGTGAAGATTATTTTTCTAGAAGTCAGGAAGAGCGAGTTCACACCATTACAAACATATTTCTGGAAGCTTATTTTCTTCCCAAACATCAGGCTTTCTTCACACACAAACACAAGTGAAAAAATATGAAACATTGGAGGAGGGGGGGCAGTTGTACAGGAACTTAACAAATACTTTTGGAAAAATAAACATCAGTACGTTGCATTGTTTTTTTGTCTTTCTTGTCTAGCCTTTTATAACGGAAACAAATCTTTAATTTTCAAGCCATTGATTCATATAGGACAGTGGTTCTTAACCTGGGTTCGATCTAACCCCAGGGGTTCGGTGAAGGTTAAGACCCGCAGGGCCATATTTTTGGACGCTTACTAAATCTAGCCAAAGTGGCATTTTAGACCAGGTTCTGGACTGGTTAGTGCCCAATATACAGACTTTATTCCAATTCTTCAACTGCTAGTCCTAGAGAAACTGGTTTGCACAGTGGAAGGTTGACTCGGTATGCGGAAGTGAAACCAGACCTATGGGTATGCACAGAGTTTACATTAAAACATTTGCGTCACATTTTATGCCATGAAAATAGTATGTGAGGCAAGGATGTGAATGAGAATGTCGACATGAAAACAAAAATAGAAAATTTGAAATGAATCAACTTTAGTATCGTTTTCCAATGTGGAAAATTAAAAGACAAAATTATTTGTTGTAAATATATACTGTGTATTGGATTTGTGAGTATTCATGTTTTGTTTTTGTAACATAATGACTGTCTACAAATTTGGCGATCATTTTGTGCAGGGTTATTCATTAAATTTGATGTCCTGTGAGATGTAACTACACAGTCAAGGCACAGTCAAGGTTAAAGCAACCAAGCAGGTTTAATGCTGTACAATATAAGCTATATTGATTATATTCCTCCAAATTTTAATGAAAATTCTCAGATATGCGCATTGGGTCAGTCTTGGTTTAGTGGTCTGATGATGCTGCAGGCATAAAGATAAAAATATACATTTTGGCCTATTTAAGAACATGCTGTCTAAATGAGAAGAAATTTAAATGGAAATTTACTTGGACTTTAGCTTGCTAGCTTAGATATTTCGATTTAGAATTCGAAAAAAAAGAAAGAAAAGATTTTTCTAATTCCAAAGGGTTCAGTTAATGCACGTGTGAAACTCATGGGGTTCTTAACCTAAGAACCACTGATGTAGGATAACTGGTGGTAGATCTTTCTTGTCCGGTTGAAACTGGTGAAAACGAGAAAAGCTAAAAATAGAACGAGTTAATAGGTGAGTTGCTGAGTTGACGTCACATCAAGTTTCCATGGTATTCCGATAGAGTGGGACCGGAAGTGCGGCATTTACCCCAAATTAAAGTGGGTAATATCTCCTTGAAATGAAGCAGCTATCAACTCTACCGTCTCTCCAAGTTATTGTCTCTTACTATTGTCAGGTAGATTCAATATTAGTCGTTAAAAAATTAGTGTGCGTTAAAATCCGTCTTAGTGACTATTATGAAGACCTCCAAATACAGGAAGTAGCTGTCCTGTTTTGAGGTCATGAGCGGGAACTTGATGAGAAGCGTCTACTTGTGGAAACATTCCGCAAGCAAGCTCATTTCGAATATTTAGCCATAAATTTACTACCTTTACTTATATTTATGTAAAGAAAATATTTACTACCTGACAACCTTGAAACGCAAAGATGACTCAAGAAAACATCTTCCTCTTCGTTCCTAATCTGATCGGTGAGTTTTTGGCTCGGCTAGCTGCCATGCTAACTGCTACTAAACGGAATGTCAAAGAAAACTACACAGAGTTAACAATTTCTTGTGGACTGCTTGGGAGTGACCTTGCATACCTGTCAAGTTGTACGGTTTCGGCGTAATTTGTAGAAGTGAGCACTGATTTTTAAATGTGTACGCCGTACGTTCAAAATATGTACGTTTTTCGTGCATTACGTTTTTTTTTCTCCTTTCGGATTTTCATAACTGTCAAGTTCATACCTGTCAACCCGAAGCCGTTGGCAATCTTACAAATAGTGACGAATGCCCCTACAAATTGGTGACTAATCTTACAACGTTTTGTATAGCGTGCAATATGAAACAAAAATGAAACTCAATTATTTTTTTTAATAATATGAATTTATTGGTAATATTGTCACATATAACCTGGTGCAATCCAAGAACAATATCTTCAGCGACATCATGATTACTCATATTTAACAGTGACTTTTGTTATAATTGTATGTAGCACTTTTGGCAATTTCTATCACATCTTTTGATGGCTGCACTTCATGGCAACTCAGCTCGCAATTTAGTTTGACTGGAAGGTAGTTCGTTAGCGTGTCAAATGATAAATTAAAAAGGTAGTTTGAGAAAATTATCTTACCGATGCCATCTTTGAATCAGGGAACATTTGCTAATTCTGAGAAGTGATCAATAGTTGCAGGCAAATTGTGTTCGGCAACAAATTGGAAGAATAAAATCTCCGCTTTCGTCAATTTTCATTCTGCAGACTTCATCATTATGACCAATGTTGCTAATCTTACTTTTAAAAAATGTAATTAATTGGTTACAAATTACTTCTCCCAAAAAGTAATTGAGTTAGTAACTCAGTTACCTGAATGTAAGAGGTAATTAGTTACTTAGCAATGTAACTGGTGTTACCTTTCATTCAAAAACATTTCAAAAACATAGTAACCTTTGCTACGTTTGGATGGCATTTAATGTTTTGAATCAACTGTTAAAGTTGTTAAAATGGCTCCAGTTTTTGCATTAGTTCCCTTCCGTCTACTTTCCATATGTCTAAGTTTTTAAACTGTTTTCACATTTAAAGATAGATTAAAGTCAAGATTTTGCCGATATAGGAGTATTTTAGATAAAAAGTTAGGTTCGCTAAGAAGGTTCACTACAACAGAACCTTTCTGAGATTCTTATTTAGTGTTATATGCATGTGATATCTAGTGTAGCATCAAGTGGGCGTAGATTGTAGGATGTCGGCTACAGTCAGGAAATATTGGAGCCGCCTAGCCTCGCGTTTGCAACAGCGTCAGAAAACTCTTCTCACTCCCGGTCTTCTTTCTCCGTGTCTGTGACTTTTCTCGCGACATTCAACCAACGTAGTAACGCGTAGTTACGCACATTGTCTCGTTGCCGAAACGGTGACAAAATCCGAGCGAAGACAAAATAACGTAATGCACTAAAAATGCACAGATTTTGAACGTACAGCGTACACGTTTAAAAATCAGTGGTCACGTGTACAAATTACGCTGAAACCGTACAACTTGACAAGTATGATAAATACGAACGGAGAAAAAAAACCCCACGAAAAACGTACAGATTTTGAACGTACGACGTACACATTTAAAAATCAGTGCTCATGCTGAAACCGTACAACAGTGGTCTCAAACCGGTCCTCAAAGGGCCGCAGGGGGTACTGGATTTCATTCCAACCAAACGAGACAAATACCTTTTCACCAATCTGGTTTCTTACAAGTGTAATCAGTTGATTGCAATCAGGTGCTGCTTATGTTAGTAGAAACCTCATTGGTTGAACTGTTTGTGCTGGATCTGTTGGAACAAAAACCAGGACCCACTGCGGCCCTTTGTGGAGTCGGTTTGAGACCGCTGCCGTACAACTTGCATACCTGTCAATTTTATCAATTGACCTTTTTAATTTATAATTGGACATGCTAATGAACTACCTTCAAGTCAAACTGAATTGCGAGCTGAAGTGCAGCCATCAAAGACGTGATAGAAATTGCCAAAAGTGCTACATACAATTATAACAAAAGTCCCTGTTAAATTTTATTAATCATGATGTAGCTGAAGATATTGTTCTTTGATTGCATCAGGTTATATGTGACAATATTACCAATAAATTCATATTATTTTATAAATTGAGTTTTATTTTTGTTTCATATTGCACGCTATTCAAAACGTTGTAAGATTAGTCACCAATTTGTAAAGGCATTTGTCACTATTTGTAAGCTTGCCAACGACCTCAGGTTGACAGGTATGCTATATGCACTTAAAAAAACATTAGAAGAACTGCACTATTTATTTAATTTTTAATAATCCAACAGGATTGGTCTGAATTTGCATTTGTTTTGGGTTAAATATAGTTATGCATTTACACCTTGAAACAATGGCAGTCAAGTCATAGTATTCATAAATGAGTATTCTACGACAGTAAATTATTTTTTAAAAATAAATTTAACGTTTAAATAGATTCACCGTGAGTCTATATTTGCATTTTCTTTTTGATAAATCCTGTTTGCAGACTGGAAATTGACAAATAGAAGTCACTGAGGGTCTAGAATAGGCATGTTGGGTGCATCACAAATTGTGCCATAATGTTCAATTTTAAAAGGGGGTTGATAAAATACTGGCAGTATCTTGAATAATAGTTAAAACAATAAGCAATTTTGGTGTTTTAGCAATAAACATAAACTCAATGCATATAGTACTTTCGAAGGCCACACAAAGAGATGTGGTGGGCTGGATATACCTCCAGTTTAACACCTGGGGTCGAATATCATGCAGAAAAACCAAATGCTTTGAAATGAGAAGGAAACGTGACTTTATTAGCGTAGTGAAAGATGTGAACATTAAGTCTTTTAGTGTTTATAGAAACAAGTAGTGTAACGGTACACAAAAATCTCGGTTCGTTACATACCTCGGTTTTGAGATCACGGTTCGGATCATTTACGCTACAGTAAGAAAAAAAAAATTGCAAAATATAAATGTGCTTGTTGTTTATTACACACCTTTGTGCTTTCAACAATAGGAACATTAGACTATACAAAGCTAGAATTCTGCTCAAAAAGTAGAGGGTATTTAAAGATAATCTAACGACAATTTGCCTTTCAGACCCCGCGTATTGGTCAGCTTTCTTTCTGAAAGAAAGAGGAAAAAAGAAGTCCTGTGCTAAAGAGAAAAGCAATCCCAATGACAAAGATTTTAACATGTATTTTACAAATGAAATGCCTCAATGAATCTTTTTTTCCCTTATGAACGGTTTTCAAAAGCTTTATTGGTGGATTTTCTCAAGTTAAAGCCCCAGACAGAAATTCATAAATTTAATTGTGTAAGCAGGACCTGTGTATTATTCTTATTATTTAATACAGGTGTTTTTAGCTCATTTCAATTTATTTTATTTAAGTAGGCTATTATTTTATTATGTGTTTATATTTTACAAATGTGATGTAGTATTCATTTATATTGTATATTTTATGTTATATAACTTTAGTTCCTATGTGAATATTAGTTCCTACTTGTTTTGTTGTGGTAGGAGGGTTTTGTATTGAACACAGGGCCTTGTTGGTTATTATTATAGCAGAGAAGACAGCAGTAAATCAACAAAGACAAGTCAACTGTGCCCCGATCTACCACTCAAGAGATCTGATGGACTCAAAAAGGGGGTTACGATTGCATATTAGTTTGAAAATTGACCGGATCCACCGTATTCTAACACGAGTGACTTCCGGTCTGCCCTAGCTACCGGTAGTAGTATTGATGCAGGAGGGTCGCGTCTCACGTCACATAATAAACTCTGCCGTTCTTTTCGCATGCGTCGTATTGAGCCGCTTCTAGGACGCGTCTAACATGCGGCCGCACTGCAACTGGTGTGCATTGGCTGATTTACTTTAACGCCCGCATTTCACTGCGTTCTTGCGGCGGCCACGTTGTCACACCGTTGACGTTTCTGGGTTATACTGTCCTGCCGTGTTGGTCCTCATTATAGTAGAGAAGACGGAGTAAATATAATCCACACAAAGAAACTGTAACCCGATCGACTCACAGCCTCGAAAAGTAAGGCTTACATTACGTCAGAAACTCGTTCGGTACACCTCAGTTCCGAACCGAGCACCATGTACCGAAACGGTTGAATACAAATACATGTACCGCTACACCCTTAGAAACTACCGGGATAGAAAAAATTTGTAAGTTTTTTGGAGTTTGACAGAATGCAGAAATGACACAATCATGATCATGTTTTTGTGAGCACGGAATATGCAGATTCATATACAACCTTGTACAACTGCCACGTTTAAAACAGAATAGTTCAAATGTTTTTTGTTTTTTTTAAAGGACAGGTTACATTGTCTATGTTATATTCTTTTCCATGTATGAACACAGTGGAAAAACAACACTAATGTGAATTTTTGTTTATTTGCATACAGGTTACGCCCGTATCGTTCTGGCGCTGGTGTCCTTTTTCCTGATGCCATGCTGCCCGTTTCCCGCCTTTTTCTGCTACATGCTTAGCGCTCTCCTGGATGCCTTCGACGGCCATGCCGCACGTGCGCTCAACCAGTGTATGGATTCGAGACCAAATCCTCTTTTTTTTCCTTTTCTAAAAGATCAATGTAGCTTGTCAAAATGCAGTATTCTGATTGACATTACGGTTTTGGAATGCAGCCGTTCCATTTGAACTAGAAGGGCTTGCAGCAACTTCCAGTTCAAATGGATCTGACGTCCATTGCCGTCAATGAGTCTTTTGTCATTTGTAATGATGTAGCGACGCAGTTCGGAGCCATGCTGGACATGCTAACAGACCGCTGCGCAACCATGTGCCTGCTGGTCAACCTGGCGCTTATCTACCCATCGTACTTGTTCCTCTTCCAGCTCAGCATGTGTTTGGACATCGCCAGTCACTGGCTGCACCTGCACAGGTCGGCCCGCCCCTTCCTGTCTGACAGTCCCAGACCTTTCTGGGTTGTTACTTACGAGTCCATGTGTACGTGTGCGCAGCTCCACAGTCAAAGGCTCGGCCAGCCACAAGAGCATCGACCTCTCCGGGAATTGGCTTTTACGACTCTACTACACCAATAAGGTCACATGCACATTCACACACTTTGGCTAACTTTTTTTTTTTTCTTTCCCATTAAACATGAAGCACTGCATGGTTCTAATTGAAATGTCTGTTTGCACAGGTGTTTCTGTTCGTGATGTGTATGGGAAATGAGCTCTTCTTCTGCCTGCTCTACATCCTTCACCACTTAGAAGAACCAAGCGGTAACTTTCATGCACTTGTCTTAATGTGTGCTAAGGTTGCTAAAAATTATTATTCTGATTGTCAATGACTCACCAATTATTTAGGGCTGCTATACATCCTACTTGTGGCGAGCGGAGTGGTGTGTGCACTCAAGTCTTCCATCAGTTTGGTCCACCTGGTAACGGCGTCTCAGAATATGGCTGCTATAGACGTGGCAGCCCGGCGTGCCGCCGCCGGGAAGTCACAGTGAGAACGTGACGTCTCTCCGAAGCTGTGACCTCATTTGACCAAAATTGGTGCTGCTGCCATGGTTGGGCCCTGATATTTCTTTGAATTTTATTTCTAGCGTTAATGTTCTGTAATGGGATCACTTGCGTTGCTTTTAAATGTGAAATGGGACACAATAACTATCATGTAAAAACATGGAAACGTACTCTGGGTGAAGACTGCAAATATTTCCTTTTTATTCAATGGCACTTCGGTTTCTATCGAGTGACTAATGCTGCTAACTTGATGGCAAACAAAACTCATGAGTACGAGCTACAAGCTGTATAAAAAGGTGACGGTTGCAAAACACTAAACTTTGATGTGGACGAGGAGCCGCAAAATATTGCTGTACGGGCCCGAATTGATCCCCGGGCAACAAGAATTAAAGTGAACACAAGTGACAGCTGATCATGTAAAAAATGCCTCTAAAGAATGCTATATTTTAAAAATATTTTTAGTTTATAGCTGTTTCTGTGGCACCAGGCATCATTTGTGTTTTTTTTTTTCCACTTGTGTTGCTTTTTTTTTGGGTGGCAAAATACAAATAATGTGCTGAATGTATTAGTAGAGAAGACACGTGTTTACTGCTGTAAGTGTATTATAAAGGACTTGTATTTCTGCTTCATTTTGCTCCCGGGTGGTTGAATACAGAGCAAAAATAAAAACAGAAGCTTTCATTGTAACTGTGTCGAGTTATGTAAAAACCACAACTTGATGATTTCTAATGGAAGGCCTAAACAGTAAAGTTAAACTGTTAATATAGATGGGACGTCTTCTGCTGTCAATGGGTGTTTTTAATCTAAATTCCAATTTGACTCAGTACAACACACTGAATACAATATCTATTTTAAATGTATTGGACGTATATTGCAGTCAATTTGTTTTTAAATCTAAATTTTCATTTTACTAACTACCAAAGCAAATACTCATTAAATATTTCGTCGACATAATTCAAATAAATTGGACGTCTATTGTCGGCAACTCGGGAGTTATCACTAATGTATCCAAAGTATTTGCCAACATGACAAAGCATTTATTTGTTTGGGGTTAGCTACCCGTAGCTAAATTCGGACCCCACCGATTCGCAATGAGAAATGCGGAAATTTGCGTTTTGCGGACGGACTGTGGCGGGAGCGCAGCTTCGGTGGTCCAGCTGTTGTCGCATAGTCGGAACTCGAAAACATTTGACCCGTTTTACCACCAGAGCGTTGTATAATTTGAAGCGTGCATGCTTAAGAACCACCCGATGCCGTTCGTCTATTTGTTATCGACGCAAACAAAACAGCGGCAAGGGCGGAGTGCGGCAGAGCGGAGTTCTTCGTGGGGTTTCGCGCCCCAAATTTCGGCGTTTTACTCGTCGCTTTAGGAGAAGGCAACCGTGAGAGAATACGTTCCCTTTAAAGCCCCAACGACGCCGCGGGACAAGACGAGATAGAAAAAAAGGCGGGGGGTGAGAGAAGGACGGCGAGGGAGGGAGGGCGAGAGGGACGCACTGTGGGGAGGGGGAAAAAAGATGTCATCCCGGCCATTCAAACACCGATGCGGAAACGGGAACCGTGGCCGACCTGGAGCTTCCTAGGCGGGGAAGGAGCGCTACGCGAGCCCGAGGCTTGTATCCCGCGGGAAGGCCTCTTCCGGAGCTTTCGCTACAAAATGTCTGCTGGCCATCATTAGCACGTTTACATCACACATCATCATCTCCATCAAATTATTGATATTTTGCATGCAGCATTTTTGACAGCAGACATTTTGTTTAAAATTGTTTAAAAGGCACAATTGGAGCAGGAATGCACGTTTTTCTTTTGGGCGCATATACATTCATCTCGTCTGCGGCAAAGTAGTCAAGAAGAAGCAGAACGTGCCGATAGAAGCAAACGTATTATTAGGATTAATCATTTTGTAGTGATTTAGCAGCGAGCGTTCGTTTGTTCCGGGGCCGGCCGAGGAAGCCTCCAGGCGGCCTGCCGGCTGCTCGCTGGCCGCTAGCAGCATGGATACTTCGTGGAGCAATTTCCTCTTTCAGGTGAGGCAAAGTGCTTTGTTTCACTTTCGGTTTGGGGTGGGGGTGAGCGGATGGGAAAGGAAAGGGATGGGGGGGGGGGGGGGGGGTCACACTGGGGTCAGGAAGGTTTGCACCCACCACCCCTCCTGCGTCCAGGTGTATCTTTTTGACAAGGGGCAGAGCCAGGATTTTATACGATACTATCGTCATTCAATTGATACATTCCATGTTTTTTTAATTAATATGCGCTGAAATTATGGTGAAGTTCCTATAAATTATTGTTCTTACAGAATTATTACGGTGCATCTTGGCTATTTCTGCAAGTCATTTTATTCGGATCATCATCCACAGCTGTTACACAAAAAAGCGAATACAGTATTTAGTCCCGTTTTTTTTCCTATTTAGCCCTATGAGGGACTGTGGTCATTAAGATGAACGTTTATTCAAAAGTTAATGGTAGCTTAACTCATTCACTGCCAGCACAGGTCAGAATATGTGGTATGGTAGTTAGTAAAATGGGAAATTGATATTGAAAACCTAATGATGGGACTAGACGTCCAGTCCACTTCAACTGGAAATGGGAGGGTGCTGGAAGCGATCGTCCGATCGTTTCCGGCACCTCCCTTTTAAAATGGATTGGATGTCTATTGCCGTCCATGGCAGTCAAATAGTTAAGTTCTGTGAGGTCAAAAAAACAAAAATGAATAAAAACCCTGAGCAAAGTGTCTTTATTCTTCTTACTTCAGTTGATTACAATTTGTTTTCATTTATTGATAGACATTTTAATTAGTTTTTAATTTATTGTATTTACAATTATCTATATAGTACTTTGTATAACTTGCAGATTTTTTAATTGCATTTTTTAAATTAATATATAACCCCCCCAAAAATCTATCCATCAACTAATTCATCTTGTTTAAAACCTGTATATTTACACAAATACTACATTTGATTGTCCAATGCGGGCTGCAAAATATGGTCCCTCAGGCTTTAGAGGTACAAGTTTGAGACCCCTGCCCTATATGAATACAATAAAAACTTTTGCGAAAATAAATTATAATTTCTGCATCAAAGGGTTAAATAATGAATAACCTCCTAACCAAAATAAAAAAGGAATATTTACTTACTCAATAATAGATACTTAATTAAAATTTAATCGTGATACATTGATCAGACACTGATTGGTTTAGCAGCATTATATGAAAATTGAATAACAAAGTGCCATTTTTAGGTCAATAATGTCTCTAAATGACTAATCTACAATCAAACAATTGTACATTAATTTGATCACCGATTAATTGCCAGTTTGTCGAATAATCAGCCACTCTACATTGTTGGTCTTCATGATTCTGTTCTTTTGTGGCCAGTCACCATCAACTCCAGGCCAGCAGGAGGCGCCCCTGCAAGCGGAGCTTCTGCCCGATCTGAGCGCCGATCACCTGGTCACGCCCCCTTCCACTGTGGATACGGCTGCCCTCAGCGAGGAACCGCTTCCTGGTGAGGCTCTGCCCCTAAACACACATAAAAAAGTAGTGCTACATTGGCTTACGAGTGCCTGAATGAGGTTAAAGCTAGATACAACCAAATATGACAACTGAATTTAAGATGCCCCGCCTCCCCCGCAGTGAAAGTTTCGCCACCCAAACCGTCACGCCCCGCCCACATTTGCGCGACATGCAACAAGGAGTTCAAGAACAGCTACAACCTGCGGCGCCACCAGTCGGTCCACACGGGCGTCAAGATGAAGGATCGAGCCACCCGCGATGAGGGCAAGCCCCCTCCTAAACAGAGCATCCCCCTCTCCCTCCTCCAGCTCACCCTGCCCCCACAGGCCCCGGAGCCGGACGCCCTCCCCAATACCGGACAACAGGTCACCGTTGCCCCGGTGACTGTCACCCCAGTGACGGTTGTACCAGTGAGCGTTGCGCCGGTGACCGTTGCTGTGGCCGCACCGCTCCCACTGCCCACCCCGGCAGCGACGGTGAGCGCCGTGGAGCAGGTGAGTGCCAGGTCTTAGCTTTACACGAATCTAGGGATATAAATTTTGGGTCATTTTCCGTTAATTTTTGGGCAATTTGAGGATTTTTTTTTCTCGTCAAAAAGAATGATTACCAATGGTGAAGCAGGAAGAGTTAACGTTTGATGTTAGCCTTTTCATTTATGAAGTATCGAATATTTTTTGGAGTGTCAATATCGAGTTAAAAATGTTAGTATGGTAACAATACTATAAGAATCACAATGAAGATGCGGGAACAAGTAGTGACAAAATTGAGTATTTCCGTGCAACAACATGATTTCATGCCCACAGGACGCCATCCCCCCCGTCGCCACGCCGCCTGCCAACCAGGTTCGCAAGAACCACGCGTGCGAGGCTTGCGGAAAAGCCTTCCGTGACGTCTACCACCTGAACCGCCACCGGCTGTCGCACTCGGACGAGAAGCCGTACTCGTGCCCTGTGTGCCAGCAGCGCTTCAAGAGGAAAGACCGCATGAGCTACCACGTGCGATCGCACCAGGGCGGCGTCGAGAAGCCCTACGTGTGCCCGCACTGCGCCAAGGCCTTCTCGCGGTAAACATGAATTCAGTCGCATGCAATAGATAATTGGGCAACTGGAGAAAACTCTTTGTTATTTTAAAACATTGCGAGAGACACTTTTTTTCCCCAAGTACAGAGATTAGGGCTACCACAAATGATTATATTGATAGTTGACTAATCACTGATTATGTTCAGTGAATAGGCTTGTTTATGAAACGCATGTTCTTTACTGTTACAATACTCTGGGCATAATATTTTAGCTGGAAATAAGAACTGGAGACATAAACAATGCACAAAAAGTCATTGAGTATGACTAAAAATACAGTGTTATCGGAACTATAAAAACCCAATTTTCTCAAATATCACATTTTGATCATTTACGAATATTAATAAGATTAACATCTTTCATTTTTCATAAGGGTAATAAGACTGTCTAATAGCATTGTTACAGTACATGGATTTGGATCGATACATGAATTGGTTAAGCAATGATCCAATGAAATGGGTTGAAACAAAAAAACATGGTCATCTTTTCGATAAACCGTTGTGTTCAAATGAATGCTTTTCATTGAAATATCTGAAATGTTACATATTGCATTGTATTTTTTTATTGGTTTAGGTGAAATGGAACTAATTGTCTTCAATGTGTACATAATATTCTAATGAGTTGATTCAAGGTTCGTGACCTGAATCCTGGCAGACTTTGTAGTATCGGCAAATATCGTATCATTGTCCTAAGTACCAGTACTGGATGGTGTCGTCCTGAAATTGGCCATTCTGACTTGAGTGTTTGTCTTTGTTCAGGCCGGATCACCTCAACAGTCACGTGCGTCAGGTTCACTCCACAGAGAGACCCTTCAAGTGCACGGTAGGTCCGCCCACACTGTCGGAATTCCGCCTGACGGTGCGCTCACCGCTGGCGATGCTTTTTCTGCAGACGTGCACGTCGGCATTCGCCACGCGTGACCGCCTGCGCGCGCACCTGATTCGCCACGAGGAGAAGGTACCTTGTCACATCTGTGGGAAACTCCTGTCGGCCGCCTACATCACCGACCACATGAGGGTCCACAACCAGTCGCAGCACCACGCCTGCCACCTCTGCAACCGAAGTGAGATGCGTGCTAGTCCTAATCAAAAACTATTTTGATAGTCGATTAATGGTTTGGAGGTATTATTGGCATAAAAATGATCGAAATCCTGTTTTTGAGGCTCTTAAAAAATAACAGTTAGCTTAATTGCATAATTAGTGTTGTTAGCTAGCATAATTGATCATGCAGCAGTGGTACGAGTGTAACATTATGCATAAATCTCAATTTGGCAAAAATATGGCTTCTGCAATTATGCTGTTAGGCTAAAGAAAAAAATCTTCTCTATGAAAGCAGACTGATTACGCTGGTCAACAAAGAAAATGTTTCCTGGATAAAAGTAGTGAAACTTTGCTAAATTTGGGTCACTGAAAAGGAAAATCAGGTCAAATGTGTTAATTGTCTTTAGTTTTTTAGATGCAGTATCTGTCCGAAGTGAAAATCCAAGAAATTTAGGTGAATTGTAATGAATAAAAATGCTGTTTTGGAAGTGAATAAAACACACTAATGTAGACACATTTCATAAGCGGTGGCAAACACAGCAAATAGTAAAACTGATATTATTAAAACTAACCAACATTAAATATCTTCAATCCTTCCGGCAACCAGCAATAAAATGTTTTATTTTCCAATCCATCCAACAGCAAGTACGATTTAGTCTTTTTTATGTCTGAAGCAGATATTTTCCAAGCTTTTGTAGACCAGTGATATTGTAATGAATAAAAAGTTACTAACTTTTCTCAGCATATAATTTTTGGTTCTAATGCGTGTTTCTCGCTAAAATGTTCAGGTATTAGAACAGTATAGAACGTGTGATTTATATGTAACTGACCATATTAGTCCACACTTCATTGCAAAGATAATTGGTGATCACCGTAATTGTTGGACTATAAGCAACTACTTTTTTGCCTCATTTTAAATCATACGTCTTATAGTTCAGTGTGGGCTTATTTGTTGATTTAATTAGGTTAATAGGTTGCACTTTATTTGACAACGGTGTCATAAGACTGCCATAAGACAGTCATAACTATGACACCATAATGGGCATTAATGAATGCTTATAACAGATGTCAGTAAGTATCGTCAGGCAAATTATGTCACTAACTCCATTTATGTCCAGCTCGGATCTTTTACATTCATTCAAAAGTGAGATAATTTTCCTGATAACACAAAATGACATGTGTCATAAGTATTCATTAATGCCCATGGCAGTGTCATGTCGTAATTACGATGGTCTTAGGATAGTCTTATAGCGCCACTGTCAAATAAAGTGTTACCAAATACCATAACTTGCAATTAATGAAAAAACTGGAACAGTAACTGAAGAAGTTAGCACAGAACATGAATTTTGATTGTTATTTACACCTGTAGCACTGCAATGCAAGCTAGGAGGCATGTTGGACAACAAGTGTTGACAGCAGGTGGCAACAAAGGTTTAATGTCTCCTCCAAGGGAGCAGTGATGGTCAAATGAAGCTTCTTGAAGCAATGAAGCTTTGTAGCCAATTGGTTCAAAGCTTCATGGTGGTTCATTTGGTCTCATGAAAGTCTTAAGATGCCACTGTCAAATAAAGTGTTACTAGTTAATCTTCTTTTGGTGTAAATATCCAATAATACAGGACATCTGCAGCTTCTCGTCCAGTACGGCTTATCTATGAACAAATTCCTTTATTGTGTCAAATTTGGTGGGTGGTGGCTTATAGTCAAGTGTGCCTTATAGTCCGAAAATTACGATAGTCAACTCTGAAAATAATCATACGTTGCACGTTTATATCAAATAATAATGTCAAATTTACAACTTTCTATTTACATGATACTGTTTGCAATTGGCAGGCTTCACCACGCTGACGTACTTGCGGGTCCACGCCCAGAAGCACCATGGCCAGGAGTGGAAGGAGAGCGGCGGCGCCCGGGGCAGCTTCGGCGGCGCCGGGCCGGGCGGAGTACTCCTGTGCCAGCTGTGCGGCGTGCAGTGCAAGACCACCACCCAGCTACAGGGTCACATGGGCACGCACGCCAACCAGGCGGAGAGCGACCCAGGCGGGGCCGGCCCCGTGGGCGACGCCCCTTCCAGTGGTGCTGGCGGCGGGATGCTGATGACTGACTGCTCTGGCATTAGCGCACAGACGCACAGCTAGCACGTGTTGGGCAGGCAGGGCAAACCAATGATTACGTCATGATAACGCTTCTTTGTGAAAACTTGGATAGTGAAAAAGACTCAACAGACTTTGTATAAATTCCTGTTTTTAATCTGTCAACATTCCGTGGATTTCAAGGTATGTGTGTTGCGCTGATGATGAGATTTTCAGCCTGTGTGTTTGCGTGTGTGTGCACTTTTTGTACATCAACATTGAATGCGCCCAATGATGAATTTCATCTGTACTTTATAGCTCCCTCAGTGGTCAAATAATATGGAAGTACATCAACGCCATCTTAGTTGCAATTTTGTTAAAATTTATTTACCGGCAATATTTACACATTTGAAATTTTTTGATCGGAAAAAAACGCTCCAAACATTTAGTGCAACATAATTTAACAGCTGAAAAAGTTCATTCAAAATCTACAAAATTTATGAGTAAACTTTTCTCCCAAAACTCTGAGATGAATTCAACTTCTCCCCAAAATAGAGTATAAAATGGTATGCAAAAAAATTATGTTGAATTTAAAAAAAAAAGAAGAAATTCAATGTGAATGTAGATGTTTTTCCACTGACCAGAAAAAAATGATATCAAAAAAAATATTGACAAGTCAACAATTCTGGATAAAAATCTTTCATGCAGTTATGTAAATTCAGATAAAAACATGAACCTCTAATTTATTATGATGTTGATTATTTTTTTATAGTGACCAGAGAAAACATTTTTTTAAAAATTGGTGGAAAAAAACAAATTATAAATGGAATTTTGATGGCCAGATCTCCTTCCATCTAATACTGTAATCTTTATTCCGTGCTCGTGCATATTGATGATCGTTCAGTGTATTAAATGCGGAAAAATTAACTTTCTTTGTTGTCAAAGTTTCTTAGCTAATATTATTGTCTTCAGCAGAACCAACCAGGGCCAAAAAGACTCAAGTGTGAACAGTGTCAGGAGAAGTCGCCATATTGTCACCCATTTTGACATAACATCACAATCTGATGCTACACAATTGACTACAGTAAACACTCGATATAGCCTGCTTCGAGTTTGTTTTTAAAGTTTTTTTTTTTTTTTTTACACTTTGTATGATATTTTTTTTAATTATTAATTGCTCTTGCACTCTCAATATGTGTTTAAGTGTGAATGTGTTGTTTTAAAATATTTAATGACCTTGAAAAAAATGAAGTCCAGTAAATGTTATGAGGATGTATTCGTACTTGGCGGATTTTCACTTGGGGTTGTTAATGTAATGTGACAGAGGGAGTTTTACTGTATTTCCAAATTTGACCATATGTTAACAAAAGTCTCACAACATGTAAATTGTGAGCCGGTTAATCTGCGTATATCCTCCTGACAAGGTAGTGCATTTTAACAGAAATAGGCTCTTATCATAAGGTTTCTACATTTTTTATAACTTCCGCTAGGATCACTTTTCATGAAAATAAATCAATTTGACAGAAAATAAATGGATTATTCATCTTATAAATCACAATGTTAGGTTTTATCGAACTAAAGCAACACTAGGTAACTTTTCAGTTTTGGTTGATTTCAGCGACGCCGGTGGATAAAAGTGGTAGTATTTTGCCGCACAGTATAGTGAAATCATGCTCTCCCGGTTGCCTGCAGATGGATTAAACGACATTTATCTTTCCAGCGGCTTTGTGAAAGTTGTATAGTAATAAGGTAATTAATCCAGTTACAGCTAAACAATAGCATATGAAGGTTAGCAACCATGTGGCTTAGTGTGGCCAACCACCTGCCTCGTCAAAGCTGTTGAGTTCGGCTGATGTTGCGCCAGTGAGTGAAAGCTGGGCAACTGTTTTTGAGTGTCCTTCGATCTTGTTGGCCTTTTTTTTTTCCTCCTCGGACAAAACGTTTGGTTTCTTTTGTTGCTCTGCCATCTTTGCAGAATTCTAGTGAAAGCTTTCGCATCAACTTCCGTCTTTATAATGAATGGGGAAAGGGGGAAGTGACGTATTCTGCAAAGCAGTCAGCACATTTGTAGTTTTTTGTGTGGCAAGGTTCCTGCCACCCTCCTCAAAGTTAATTAGTGCTGGTGAAAACGATACAGACCCCCACAAAATATAAAAAGAGGTGTCATTCAACTAGTTGTTAGACGACGTATTATTACAAATGTTATGAAATTATTTTCTAAAGGTTGAAAATAGAGGTAAGATCTTAAGCCCGAACCCGACCCAGCCCGAAATTCAGGTTGGGTCAACCCCCAAAAAGTTAATTATTTACGTTCGGGTCGGGCCGTACTTCCCTCTGGCTAACTTTTTAAAAAATAAATATATATTTATAAATGTATACCAAAACGATGTATGGATGTTAAACTAAGGGATACTGGTTATTATAATACTTACCCCGCCCACATATAGAAACCTGTGTGGGCTTCGCTGAATGTAAACAAATTTGGCGCTTTGCTCTCATACGATAAATATATTTTACAAACTTCTCCGGCGTTATTTTGTTGTGTAAACCCCCGCAGAGACTCAAAAAAATCCATCTTTATGAGACAGGCAATGATGAGGGAAAAGTTTACCCGGCTGACGCGGCGACAACAGCGTCATCTCGGCGACAACAGCGTCATCTCTGTTAGTCAAGTGTGAATAAATTGTTACTCTGCTATCAAAAGCTCTATTTGTCTTGTTCTTTATGATATTTTGTGAAAGGAAAACATTATTCAGATGTTTGGGATGTAACTAAAGCAAAAAATAGCTGTGTTAAAGTCAAAGTTATGTTTGAAATGTATGCGTTTACAAAAAGCTAATTTTCTCCGTTTTTTTAATCAGAAATTGGAAAATCGCTCAAACTAAACTATTTTCTAATGCTGATTTCTAAAGAATGGAAAAAGATATTAACTTACTTTTTTCTGCTGAAAGAAGAGAGTCTAATCTTTCTTTTGGTGGGTTCCATGTGTATATAGCAATAGAACAAAATTTTCTGTGGGCCTTGCAAAATCAGTCAAAATCCAGTAAAACAGCCAGGAGCGAAGGGCCTTGCTCTGGTGAAAATGGCTGGGAGTGAATGAGTTAATCGGGCTCGGCCCGGGTCGGGCTTTAATACCCGCTGGCTGGGTCGGGCTGGATTTTTTAGGCCCGATCTTACCTCTAGTTGAAAAGTTACCTAGTGTTGCTTTAAAATGAAATCATTATAGTGCATTTTTTGGGGCGGGTGGGGGGTTGGTTCATCCACATTGCATGCTGAGGATAAGTGGAACAGCGACAAATTTAACGATTTTTGCCAAAACTCTCCTTAAGTAATTGGATGTCAATGACAGCGGCAGATGACCAAGTCCAATCCATTTTGACTGGGAGGGCTCAGTGCAGCCCCTAACAGTCAAAATAAATTGGACGTCAATGTCACTGAAACATGGTCACTCAATGCCAGCCATCCCAATTAAAATGGATTTGACGTCTCTCCCTGTCAATAGCAGTGAATGAGTTAAACGGTCCAAAAATGACGGACGCAAACGTAGTGCACAGAAACAACATGGCTTCCGTAAAGCACGTGAAATGAAGTCAACCAATGAGGAACAAGTGCGCTATGTGGATAGCGTGTCGCCACTTCGCTTTGCTGCCTGGAAGTGCAGTGGGATTGATGACAAGGAGGCCTTTGCTCTCCTCGCTCCCCCACTTGCGCTTCTCCATCGTCGGCTCCTCCTCCTCCTGCTGCCCTGGTCGCGAGCCAGCTAGCAACGGACTGGAGCGACGTCTTCGTCGGGCACCGGCCTACCGGGGCTAGCGCAGCCGTTTCCACTTGAGCTTTCTCTCGCCTTCGCAGAGCTTTCCTGCCATTTTTCTCCCGCAAACTGAAGGTGCAACATCGCGGAGGGTTCTTCCGAACCGACAGGCGAGTCGCGAGTTAGCTGTGCGCTTGGTTATCATCGTCGAGAAACTCCGTTTTTTTCTTCTTCTTCATTTTCTTTTTCCCCTCTGTTCCCATAAATTTCTTGACGTCTACTGTCGTGTTTGTGCTGAGCGGCCTGTCGTGTGCGCGTTTTGTTTACAGCAACTTGTGCGGAATTGCGTTGTTTTTAACGAGAATGTAGGTCAGTGTCGCGTAGCAACACGACGTAGTTGAATTTGTATGGTCAAGGGTTTTGTCAGTTCCGAGTAACCTAGAGAACTTGGCTTTTTAGCAATACAGCTCAATGTTAGCTCATTTTCCTTTTTATTTACTATTGTTTTTATTTTTAGCTCTTTAGCAAAACAGCTAATTGCTAATTAACACAGCAAACCCTTGTTTTTTTACATAATTGCTTCTAGTTTAGAGTAACCGAGATAACTGTTGGCTTCTTTGCATCACAGCTCAGTATTGGCTCATAGTTTCTTAAAATAAAAGATTTTTTCCTATCTTTTTTAAATCCTGATCAAGCTAAGTGTTAGCTTCTTAGCAACAGGGCTAACTGTTAGCTACTTACCTACTCATCTAACTGCTTCTTAGCAAAATAATAACTCAATGTTAGCACATAACTTTCCTAAATTATTTATTCTTAGCTATCCTTTATTATTTTTTGTTAGCTAAGCCTGACCCTGCTAAGTTAGTTTCTCAGCAGCAGTACTAATAGCTCTTTACCTACACAGCTAACTGCTACCTCATAGTTACAGCTGTAATTGTTAGCTCAACATATTTTTATAATATTTATAATTTGTAAGTTTTTTTTTTGCTAATAATGACCCAAGAAAATGTTAGTTCCATTGCATCAGTGGTGTTAGCTCCTCGCAGTTTCGTTAAGTTATATGTTTAAGTGTTAGCGCCTAGCATGACATCATATTTATTTTCTTTTAATTAACAGTTTCTTTGAGTTAATAATTATTGAAAAGATTTGCGTGTCCAAATTGTGACGTTTTGTATGATCAGAGTGGTGATTTGATTTGTCGTTAAATGCCCTTGACACTTTTTGGGCGGGATTAAATGCACGCCCTCCCCAGGGTGACACCCGGGCGGGGGTCGCGGGTCACGTGCGGCTCGCGGCCGCAACTCCTCCCCGTCTAGAAAGGGCCTGACAATGGCCTTCCACGGCACGGGCCGGCAGACGCTTTGCGGCGACTTGTTTTCCGGTTCCGATTTGGCCCGCAAATACTTTTATGTCAATTCGTCGTGCGGCGCCCCTTCAACCGCCCTCGGTGCCACCCCGTGCGTCGGCGGGCCCCCCGCTGCCCCGGCCGGGACCCCCAGGCACCCTGGTGGAGGCGGAGGTGGGGCCGCAGTGCCACAGCCCTACGGCGACCCGGCCGGGGAGGTGCCAGGCCCGGCCGAGATGGAGCCTGACAGGCCCATCGGCTACGGCGCCTTTGGTGTTGTCTGGTAAGATTTGCCTTTTTATTTTTTCTATTTTTTGAATTTCCGTCACATCATTATACCCATTGGCGGCATAGACGTACAATCCATGGCACTGAAACGCAATTTCGTTGTGGCAGGTCCGTGACGGACCCGCGAGACGGCCGCAAGGTGGCACTGAAGAAGATGCCTAACGTCTTCCAGAACCTGGTTTCGTGCAAACGCGTCTTCAGGGAGCTGCGCATGCTGTGCTTCTTCAAACACGACAACGTAAGGCCTCTTCGTCACCTGTGCCACCACCGGAATGACATCGCCAATGACCTCATCACCTTGTCTTTCAGGTGTTATCAGCGTTGGACATCTTGCAGCCACCACAAATCGACTGTTTCGAGGAGATGTATCCTTCTCGTAGAAATGCCACTTCAAATAGTTTACCGTACTATCATTCTGTGACAAAGCACAGAAGTTGAAGTTTTGAAAGAAATACTGGAGTGGCATTGGATGACATGTTTGAATATTTATTGAATAATGCCATTTATTTAATATAGGCACTCCTCTGTCTCGAGCCATAATAATTTGTAAAATCAATAACTGTTCTGAACTGTTTGTATTATATATCTTGGACTTTAAAATGGCTCACTTTGACCTGGGTAATGCGTAGTGAGCCAATCAGTAAAACAGGAAAAAAATCATTATATCATTGCAAATATGTAACCATGAAACAACTACTTTGAGCAATTTCTCTTGAGTTTTTGTTTCTTGTGTTTGGCTCACTAAATGTCCAATCGGGCCTGTAAACTGCGGCTCAAGAGCCAAATGTGGCTCTTTTAATCATTCTGCTGGGAAGTTAAATTGGTTTAACACTAGGTAGACGTCCAATCCATTTAGACTGGGAGAGGCTGGCAGCGATTGGATGCTTAGCACCATCAGTGGAGCTAATAAGTTAAAATGAGACAATTTCCTCAGGAGGCTCAGGTAATTATGACGTGTATTGAACTATTAAGCCAGCAATAGTGTCTAAGTGTGCCTTGACAGCAAATGTAGCTACGTGATCACGGAACTGATGCAGAGCGACCTTCACAAGGTCATCGTGTCCCCTCAGCCACTCACCACCGACCACATCAAGGTCTTCCTGTACCAGATCCTGCGAGGTGAGCCGCCACCGCTGGCAACCCCTGTTGGCTTCCTCACACCGAATCTCTTGTGTTTGTGGTGCACGCAGGCCTCAAGTATCTTCACTCGGCCGGGATTCTGCACCGCGACATCAAACCTGGCAACCTCCTGGTCAACAGCAACTGTCTGCTCAAGGTCTGTAATCTGTATGTCAGTTTGTTTGCTTGTTTGTGTTCAAGATAACTCTTGAACGAATAAAGGATTTATTACTAAATTTGCAAGATTGTAATATGTAACCGAAGAGGTGGTTATGTTTTAGTGCAATGAGGTTAAAGGTCTGATTTCCGTCCAACTCAAGAATGAATAAGGGATTATTATCAAATTGGCAGGTTAGGTTTGTGATATGAAACAGAAGAGGTGATTTGCATTTTGGTGTCATGAGGGCAAAGTTCACAGAGGTCAGAAAAGGAATTTTGTGAGAATTTGTTTCATACTTAAAGTGTATGCTCACTTTAAATTTGGCTGCTTAGGCTGTAGTCTGTCTGAATAGCTGTTATTGAAGATGAAACTGAGTTAATTTCATTTTTATTTAGTTTCATTCTGCAAGTGTTGATGTCATGAGCAGCTGAATAAAGTCAGCAAAACATACGGACATCTGACATTGTCATTTCGTAGCTTAGCTCGCTTTCTAGCTAAGATTTAGTGCCAACGTCTTGGGATGGATGATACAATACAATGACGTGTAATACATGTTTTTGGCTAGTTATTTTGAGATTTGGGGGCTATCAAGCGGTAAAGGGTTAATTCTGACTTTTTCTAACTAATTCGGGTTGTGTCGCTAGAGTAGGAACGGAACTCCTTCATAACCCAGAGACTAATTGTATTGTGATAAATGTTGTAATATTAGGCCTAGAAGAATTTTCACCATATGGCTTGAATATCTCTGGGAAGACTTTGTTGACTCTGTATTAGTTTGTATTAGTGTACTGCATTCGGTGTTTTATTAGATTGTTTTTCCTTGAATTTTCCCCCATGTTTTTCTCTATTATCCTTGTATTCTAATTTATTTCCTTTATTTTATATTCTTTAAACAATTCATCATATTCTTCATTATAAAAGTTTTATCGTAGTTTCTGTATTTTTTTATTGTTCCATTATAGATTTGAGGTCCTTCAATTTACCTTAATTGTATGTATTTATTTATTATTCATTCATTTAAGAACTAAAAGTGCCCCAAAATGGGCAGAACTGATTGTATTATATGATTGTATTCCTATAATACCATTTAATCCAGGCTAAGGGTGTTTATCTGTGAATGATGGAGATTGCTGTATATAAAAGTGATACGGGAAGCCATTTGTCTGCACATTTGCTGCTTTTATGAAGCAAACCAAAAGTTTACGTGTTCAAATAATAATAATCGCACATCCTGCGATAGGACTATTGCACATGCGCGATGGAGATATTCAAACGATTTATTGTGCAGGCCTAAATACTATACATATTTCAAATAGATTGGCTGTCTATTGCCGTCAATGGCAGGTAAACACAAAAATAACAAACTGTTTCTGCCTTTGTTCTTTTCCCTGACCAGATTTGCGATTTCGGACTAGCGCGCGTGGAGGAGCCGGACCCGTCGCGTCACATGACGCAGGAAGTGGTAACGCAGTACTACCGAGCGCCCGAAGTGCTGATGGGTTGCCGCCATTACGGATCGGCCATCGACGTGTGGTCGGTGGGCTGCATCTTTGCCGAGCTTCTGGGGCGACGCATTCTTTTCCAGGCGCAGAGTCCCATTCAGCAGGTGACGATTCGCTTGGAAATCACCATTTAGCAAGTTAGAATGCCTAACGTACGCCGGTCTCTTCAGCTGGACTTGATTACGGATCTGTTGGGAACCCCGCCGCTGTCTGCCCTGGCGTCGGCCTGCGAGGGAGCCCGGGCTCACATCCTCCGCGGGCCGCACAAACCCGTATGTCACATTTGACGAGGGCTGGCACCGTGAATTGACTAATTGAAAATGATCGAATGAAAGTATTTTGGTGACCTGAAAATAATGTTAAATTATCACTTTAAAAATTTTTTTTATTTGAAAAAAAATGTTTTCGAGCCGCTCCATTGTAAATTTTCTTATTTTTGATTTAATTTTGAACATTTTTGTGTTTAAATTAAAAATGTATCCTTTTATTATTTTAATAAAAAAAAGAAACCATTATTTTTAATTTTATGAAGAACGTTTCGTATTGAATCACTGGCTCCCAATAACAAGACTAGACGTCAAATCCCGTTTTAACTGGGAGATCACTGCCATAGTCTAGGTCAAATTGGATTGGACATCTAGCGCCGTCAATGGTAGTGAAACAAGGTCACTCGTGCCAGCCATCCCAGTTCAAACTGCTGTCAATGGCAGTGAATCAGTTCATTAAAGTAAAAACTGAATATCTTCCTATATTTATTTAGGTGTTAAAAAAAACAATAGGTGTAAAAAAAAAAAAAATTGAAATTCTTAATTCATTTTCTTATTTATTTGTAAAGGTCAAAACAGCCCCTCTTTAAAAAAAAGAATGGTAACACTTTATCAAAACTATCCGTATTACTAGTTAATAGATCATTAGTAAACTGTTGATGAATGATTTATTGTTGATTTGTGAAGTATTTGTTAACAGTTTGTTAAGCATTTACAGGGTGTTCTTAACCTGAAACACAGTTTGTGTAGGAACGTTTCAAGTTTTTGTGTGTAACGTTTGGCATTTCTATCTTTTCAGGTTAAGAAATGCCATTCACTTCAAAAGAAAAGGCATTTTGATAAGGCATTTTGCAGGCAGCGCTCATGTTGCACATTTATGAAAATCTGCCATAGAGGCAACAAATATTTGTACTTTGTATATTTAACCAATAAAACTTATGACCTTCAACATAAAGTGTATATAGTTTTATTAAGATCCATCAACAAGCATGGGCATATAGAATGGGGTCAACCATATTGGAACACCCTGTAAATGCTTAACAAACTGTTAACACATACTTCACAAATCAACAATAAAACATTTATCAACAGTTTACTCATGATCTATTAACTAGTAAAACGGATAGTTATTATAAAGTGTTACCAAAAGAATTAATTATTTAAAAAAAACAAAAAAAAAAAAAAACGCTAACAAAATCTGTAAATATTCACTGATTGGTGTAGTTTTTGATGAAACCAGATAATGATCCGTGTAATTAAAATTTTTGTTTTTCAAAGCAAAAGATATTTTCAATGGTAATATTTCATCATATTTTAAGTTTTCACAGCACATAGTTTTTGGTACAAGCACATGTGAAATGTAACACTGAAGAAGTGTTTCATGTGTGTGCCAATTGATTGCAATAATCATAACTAATTAATAGAATATGAAAATAATGGTTTGTGGCAGCCCTCCTTTCAACACAATCTCCACTCGCCGCTCTTTCCAACTCGTCATGGTGTGCGTTTTTGTGTTTTCAGCCGTCATTGTCGGTGTTGTACATGTTATCAGACGGCGCCACCCATGAAGCGGTGCACCTGCTGTGCCGCATGCTGGTTTTCGATCCGGTGAGTCGACGGGCATTCAGATAGGCTTGGCATCCGCGGCCCGTGTTGACCGCCTTCTCCCGACAGGCCAAGCGCATCTCGGGCAGCGATGCGCTTTCGCACCCGTACCTGGATGAGGGTCGCCTGCGCTACCACACCTGTATGTGCCAGTGCTGCTACTCGGTGCCTAGCGGGCGCGTCTATACGCGAGACTTTGAGCCTGCCGCTGAGCGCCCCTTCAGCCACAGCTATGAAAATAGCTTGCTGTCAGTGTGGCAGGGCAAAGGTACAATTTTTTTTTTTTTAATCCTTATCTATCTAGGATATTCCTTTAACCCCCTGATGCATGAATTTACACTGATTAAATATACATCAAAAAGCATTGGGGGAGTACAAAATAATAGTTTAAAATGTCTATACATATGTCATATATATATATATATATATATATATATATATACACACACATATATTTAAAATGTGTGTGTGTGCGCGCGTGTGTGTGTATACATATATCTACGTATATATGGCGGAAAACACTCAGGTGACTTGAAGTTCTGCTCTGAGACCCCCATTTTGGCCAAATTTCAAAATTGTCCGATATGCACGTGTGATATATCATTGGAAAGCTTAAAATCTCAATTTTCTGGGGGAAGAAACATTTTGAACAGGAGGGCATTTAAAAAAAAAAAAGAAAATTAAACAGCCAAATCCTAACTGGAAGTGAGAGCATGAGAGTGCATAATTAAAGATACCATGATTTTAACGAGATATTATCGCGTTACCTTGTTTCGATCCAAAAACTCCATGTATTACCGAGTGTCAAGACACAGCTGTGAATGGCCACTGCCGGATTTTTGGGGGATTTCACTGGTAAAAGATGGTAATATAACAAGGGTCACGATGCAGAAATCGCAGACATCAAGGAGTTGTCGAGATTTTCTTTTTCATATATTTACCCTTTTATACGTTTTTTTTTTTTGTTTCCAATTTTGTCTTTGTTTGGATCGATTATCATCTAAAATATCGGGGAAAATGTGACAGTCACAAAGAAACGACAATCAAGCTATAGTTATGAGGTACATATCCGTGACTTATTTACAGACACCATTTTTTTTTATTGTGACGTAATTTGTTTAAAAGTTTAAAACATGCGAGTGAATAATTTTTTTAGTCTTTTTTGTTTTTTCTAACAAAATATTAGACATCGATTAATGATTCTTAGCTAAAAATGACAGACATTTTGAATAATAAATGTAATTACCTTTATATGGCTGGGTTGAAACAAAAGCGGTTGCGCGATGTCTGTAAACGGGGGTTTCCAGGGTAAAATGGACAATTTAAAAATAGTTCGGGTGTTTAATGCACCGTGAATCTGCTACGGCAGCATATAGACATATTGTTCTATCCAGCACAACAGGTCTTTTGGCTTAAAATACATTAGTTTATTTTAAAGAGGGGTGCAAGAGCAGAAGCTGCTTTTTCAGCCTTGTCTGTGTTTTCTGCCATATATATATGTATGTGGAGAATTACATTGAAAAATATAACAAAAAAATTGAAGGCGTTAATATAAATTAATATAAAAATATACTTTATCTAGTATATAAAAAGAAAGTATGAATGCCTCCTTTTTTCATTTTTTTAAATTAAAAAAATAATTTTTCGTTTTTAATTTTCTGGATTTTATCCTTTTTGATATTTTTCTTTTTATTTTAGGTTAGGACTATCAACTTTTTAGCTATTTTCAATGACATTTTCTTTTTCTTTTTTTAAATTTTTTTTATCAATACTATATTGTATGTACTTAAGTATTCCTCCATTACTTTATGTGTCTTCGTTAACACTGTGGCTGTCATTGACGGCGTCTAGCATCGTGAATACCACCAAAAGAGTTAAATGTAAGTCCTTGTTGTTCTCCTCAGAGCTAATCCATCGCTTCATCACGGAGCACCAGCAAGGGAAGCGAGTCCCGCTGTGCATCAACCCTCAGAGCGCCGCCTTCAAGACCTTCATCAGGTCAGCGCCGTGCTCTGTCCCTGTTTGTTGCGTCCTTGCCATGTTTGATGGACGAACCGGTTGACCTCGGTCCTCAGGTCTACAGCGTGGCACTCTTCCAAGGTTTCCCGCAAGGAGGAGAGATGAGCGTCCTTTCCTTCCTGGCCCTCTTCCGCCTCAACCGACCTCGATGTCCACCTCTCCCACACGTCAACAGAAGCGAGTGGCGGCAACAGGCTCGCCCGCCAGCGGCGCTGATGACGGAAAGGAAACAAAACTGCTGCTGCTGCTGCTGAAAAGGCAAAAAAAAAAAAAAAAAAGAGTGTAGTGAGTAGAAGTGTTGATTTTCGTTTGCTTTAGCATTCCACACGCTCCATGTAGCAGGGTGTCGTGTAGCCCCTCCCCCTTGCCCCACCCACACACTCCTCGCACTCCTCCTCAGCAAAGCATGCTGGGAAATTTTTAATTCCTCTCTGGTCTCTTAGTCTTAGGACAGCAAGTGTGAAGTTGTCATGTTCTGCCCCTTTATTGTCAAAGTATTTTTTAACGGAAAACCCACATGTCACCTCCCGTCAATCCTCACAGTCGCTACCCGATTGTTACAGGCTACCGGGTTGCAATGGATTTCTACATTGCACGCCATGTATAGATACAGTGGGGAGAACAAGTATTTGATTCTCCCCACTGTATATACGTGATAGATTCACCGATAGAACATTTTTTCTAAACTGATTAGGGCTGCAGCTATCGATTATTTTAGTAGTCGATTAATCGATGAACTAGTTGTTCGAATTATAGAGTAATCGGATAAGGAACATTAAAAATTAAAATACCTGAGCTGAGCCTCAAACGGTAAAAATAAATAAATAAATAAATAAATGAGGATCGACGTACAACAAAAGTACAATTGGCTAACTTACATAGCAAAAGTCCACTAGCTTAAATGCTTTAAAATGCTAACTTTTTTTTCAATGCTCTTAACAAATGGTTCAGACACATTCCCCAAAAAACGGCTAAAAATATCTATAAACTATTTTACGAATGCATTAAAAAACATTAGCTCAAACAGAAACTTAGCTTACGTTGGTCTTAACAAGGAGCAGTTGGATTCAGCCATGTGAAATGAGGCAGACCAGAAGACAGTGTATCCAAAATAATAATAATATAACCAATAAAATCAAATGCAAACACTTTCAAAATAAACCATTAATTAAACGACTATTCGAAGCAACAAAATTTAATTCGATTATTTTTTTCCTAATTGAATACTCGAGTTAATCGATTAATCGTTGCAGCACTAAAACCAATAGTCCCTGATTAGGTCTGCTCATGCGTGCAATGGATCGCTTCTACTTATCTATCTCTTATTCAACCCACATGCTAGACCATTTGGAGAATAATAAATGTTATGTTTGAATCTCTTGCGTTTATAAGAATAAAGCTACCATAGGAAGTGACATAGCATTAGGAGTGGGAACCTCTTGGTACCTCACGATATGATACGATTTGCGATACAAAGCTCACGATAACGATCTGACGATACAACGATTATCGATACAATGGTCGCGAAATCGTTCTAGAATATTCTACAAACAACAAATAAACAGAAAAACAAGCTTCTGCCGTGATTTGGAATGAGTTTTATGAATAGTAGACGTCCAATCCATTTGAACTGGGGGGATGGCAGCGAATGAACATTCGTTCATTGATTCTCCCCTCTCCCCATGGCTGGCAGCAAATGAACGACTGTTCATTCGCTGCCATCCCTCCCACTTCAAACGGATTGAACGTCTATCGCCGTCAGTTGCAGCCAAAGCCAGGCAATGAGGTAATTTTGGGCTATTTAAGGTCATTTACCTGTTGATTTTCAGTTACTTCCTGTTGATTTTGGGGTATTTTACGGGTCACTTCCTGTTTATTTTGAGTTACAGAACAGGAAGTGACCTGGGAATCACCCAAATGAATAGGCAGTGACTCAAACGCAACAGGAAATGACCTGTAAATGCCTGAAAATTGGACAGAATGACTATGAATGCCCTCGTTTCGAATGAACGAACGAACGTTCCCAGTCTAAATGGATTCGGCGTCGTGCACCGTCAATGCAGCCTTAGAGTTAACTGAGACACTATTATGGTGGAAGATTTTGGTAGCAACTTGTTGGTTCCTTTTTATTTATTTTTTTGTCTAGACATTGACACCTTTTTAAAACGATATCTCGACTGTTGACAGGAGCATGTCGATAACCTTTTGTGATACAAAGTACCCTACTTAGCATAGTCACAGTGAACAGCCGATCACGATCAGATAGCCGTGCTGCGAATGTGTGTTAAAATTGAAAGGAAAAACTTTATTTAAACATGACAAACTTTATTACATAGAATGTTTTGCAAAGGTTTTACAAAGATATATAGATGAACTAGCCTTTTTAGTTGTTTTTAATAATATCTGTAGAAGAAACTGTTATTTTAAAAATGTAGGGTGGCTTCAGAGACCCATATTTGCATATGTGAGTATAGTTTGAGTTAATGTTCTGCATATGAACATTAAATCTGTTTCAGCATATGAAGGCACTGTGCTTTCTTCTATCTACAGCATAATCATTGGATGCATTCTTATGAGTCATTTTTAAAAATATCTCACGCAAAAACAAGAAAAATATATTTTTATTGTTGAATCTATCACGTATACATCTATATCTGCCGTTAAGGCTCGAGAGGAAGTGTCGTCGGTTCCCGCATGCGCAGTAGCAATCCGCTGCGATCAAGTAGCCCGTCTTTATCGGGTAGTGACACACTCACTCCCTGTTTTCTCGAGTCTTGCCTGTTGTAGCAGAAACAAGCACGTTGTTATTCACAAAATCTTTCCTCTTTTTCCGAACCACTGGAATCACCCCCAGGCAAAAAGTCAGTTTATTAGAAAGCGTGTGTATAAAAGGATGTGACATAATGGCTGCCATTCAAATAAAAAAAGTGTGTTTTGAAAAAGACAAAAAATTACAAAAACACAAGATGGTGGACAGTAGCTCCTCTAGTCGTGAGAGAAAGGGGGGGGGAAATATCCAAATGTGGCCAAAATAAATGTACCGTGTGCATGAAATGCCAAATTGTGGCCGCCTAATAGTTACAGTAATAATAATAGTAGTAGTAGTAAGTTTATTAAACATTTGGTGTGAAGAGAGAGAAAATTCATGCAAAGGAACTTGCTCATCAACAAACCAAAGAAAGGAAAATCAATCATGTTTAACTCATTGGCTGGCTAGTGATCATGTTACGGCGATAGACGTCTAATCAAATTGGACATCTAGCGTCGTCAATGGTGGCTAATGAGTTAAATAGTCTTTCTTTGGCCAAAAATGTCAAATGTACATTGAAAATATCACGTGTCGACAAAATCTATTGAACGTGATACTAAATACTCATTTTTGGCACCTGAAAATGTGATTTTACAGTGACGTACTCATTTTTTTTTTCAGTCATGTGCCAAAAAAAATACTAATTTTGTGCCAGCAAAACAATATTTAAAGTTGGTAAATATTTCAATTGACCGCCATTGACAGTTACAGACGTCCAATCCATTTGAACTGTGAGGGTGGCAGCGAATGAACGAATGTTTATGGATTTGACGTCTACTAGCGATAAATTCATTGATAGTTTTAATTTAGTTTTTACGAGCCAAATGGATGTCTGTCATTGTCAATGGCACTGAAAGAGATACAATTTTGCTGAAACAAAAATTCAGGTTTTGTCTACTTTTCAAGCATTTTTGTGCGTACGTTATTACGTTATACGTATTTAGCGGGCAGAGTTAAACCACTTTCCCCCCTGATCACGACCTCATTATTATCACGTGTATTTTTTAGCTGGTTAGCGTTAGCTCGTCGACGGACGAGAATGAGCCGGGTTTTGGTGGTGTTGATTCATGTTTGAAAAGTGTTTTGGCCCACTTGTTTTCTTGTTTTGACAAATACTTGAAGTTGACGTGGAGAGTGATGATCAATAAAAATGACACTGGAGTACAACATTTGGGTGTCTTTCTTTTCTTAGCGCAAAAAATCAATTTTTGAGCATTTTCTCCATTAGTTTGTCCAGGGAAAGCAATGGGATCGGATGTCTTGAGCCGCGTCATGCAAATGTATGAAAAAGTGGCGGACCTATATCCCCTCCCTGCTGCACCCCTCCCCCATCCCGAGGCGATGACAGGTGGCCGTACTAAGCCGGCTGGGCTCACCTGATGCACACGCAGACATGTTGGCCTTGATGCTGGCCGGTGCTCTTTTCTTCTCGGGAATTTTCCTGCTGTCCAGTCACGTTCTGAAGAACAAGATGGGATGGAACCGGGCCGACGCCGACATCGTGTCAGCACGGTCAGAACACGCATCCACGGACACACATAGAATAGAAATAGTAAGCCTCTTCGTAAAGAGTACAACAAGATTTAAAGCTTTGCCATAACGTGCACCACATAAAAAAGTACAGTAAGGGTAATAGAAGAAAACAGGTTACATTGTACACAGATTGGGAGTAAAGTGAATAAGTGAGCAGCAGCAAGCGGTGATATAACTGCGTATATGACAAATTACAGTGCAAGTGATATTTTGTAAATAGATGTTGATGTAACAGTGCGAAAATGCTATAATGTAACTGTACAGTGTAAATGTTGCATATGCAGTACCCAAATTATGCAGTACGTAAATTGAGACATATCTGAGAACATAATACTTGGTGAAATGCATGTAACACACGTTGTGGCATTAGCAGTGCAATAACATGCAGACAAACAAGGGGGGGGGGGGACTCTATGGAGGACCAGGAGTGCCAAAATTAACAGTAATAATTGAATGTGTCCTTACCGCTGTTACTATTTCAGTATTTATTGCGATTTTTTTTTTTTTTTTTAAATTTAAATTATTGGCTTATTGGCATTTTCTCTATTTGTTTACTTAGATTTCACTTATTTATGTCAACATTTGTTCAATTTTTTATTTCGTCTTGTATTTATTTGAACTGATTTTGATTGTATTCCCAATTTTAATTGTTTTTATAGAAACATTTATTTCAATTTTTATTTATTTCCTCATGTATTATTTATTTCAACATTTTGATTTATTCATTTCATTTTTTGCCCGTTCAATATTCAGATTTTGATTTCGCTTTATTTCAACATTTTTAAATATGCAATTCAATTTTTGCTTATTTTAAGTTATTCAAATATATTTTCCAATTTTTATTCAATTTTATTTGATTCAAATTATAGGGCTGTCAAAATTATCGCTTTGACGGGCGGTAGTTTTTTAAACTAATCACGTTAAAATATTTGATGCATTTAACGCACTTGCCCCGCTCAAACAGATTAAAATGACAGCACAATGTCATTTCCACTTGTTACTTGTGTTTTTTGGTGTTTTGTCACACTCTGCTGGTGCTTGGGTGTGACTGATTTTATGGGTTTAAGCACCATGAGCATTGTGCATTTATTGACATCAACAATCTCAAGCAATTAGTTTATTTTTTGATTGAAAAATTTTCAAACTTTATTAAAACGAAAACATTCAAAGGGGTTTAATATAAAATTTGTATAGCTTGTACTAACATTTATCTTTTAAGAACTACAAGTCTTTCTATCCATGGATCGCTTTAACAGAAAGTTATGTTAATGCCATCTTGTTGATTAATAAACAAATACAGTACTTATGTACAGTATGTTGAATGTATATATCCGTCTTGTGTCTTTCCATTCCAACAATAATTTACAGAAAAATATGGCATATTTTATAGATGGTTTGAACTGCGATTAATTACGATTAATTAATTTTTAAGCTGTGATTAACTCGATTAAAAATTTTAATTGTTTGACAGCCCTAGATTCAATATTCGTTCAGGTTTTTTTATTTTTTATTTTAATTTTGGCACCTATGTTCATTCATATTCGTGTCAATAATTTATTCGGTTTTTATTTCCATTGTCATTTATTGAAATTTTTTTAACAAAAAACACAAAAAACGTTGATACAAGCAACATGTGCCATCAGTCAACTGGCCTCTCTTGTTTGCCATTGACGGCGCTTGACGTCCAATCTGCCCATCCCAGTTCAAATGGATTGGATGCTGATCGCTGCAATGGATCTTTTCAATCAAAATGACAATTTTGCTAACTACCACAATGTATACTCCGTGAATATTATACATATTTCAAATGGACTGGACGTCTATCGCCACCAATGAGAAGTACAACTTTTCAACTTGTCACCTGCCTTTCATCATCAGTGCTGTGTCGTCCTTCCAAGCCGTGATGGCGTCGGCAGCGGGATGTGTCATCGCCGCTGCCTGCCGCGGGGACGTCGTTGAAGACAGGTGAGCTTGTATTGGTGTCTGTCTTGTTCAGGTGTTGGAAAGGTGACCGAAAACAAGAATTTCAGGGCCTCCCAAAGACCACGTGCGTATACGTATTGGTTATGTGACTTTGGCGTAATCTCATTACTAGGTTTTTGTAGTAATTTGAAGAGGATGCTAGTAGGAGGAAACTAGCCCATAGTCAAACTGTCAACCTCACTTTTTCGGTATCACAATAGGTTATCGATATGCTTTCGCCAAGAATCAATAAATCGTTCTAAGATTTCCATGTTTCATAAAGGAACCTACAGGTTGCTACCAGCGTTTTCCAATAGAATAGGCAAGGCAAATTTATTTGTATAGCACAATGCAACACAAGGTAATTCAAAGTGCTTTACATCACATAAAAATCCAAAAACACAAATAAAATGATACATAAAAATCAAATCATCAAGAAAGTTAAAACTAAAACAAAACGGAAAATTGCAGACAATTAGACTTGAGTCACAGGGACTCGGACTTGAGTCGACTCACAAATTCGATGACGCGCAACTCGACTTGGACTTGACTCGCTTGAGCTGGGAGGGTCCAAGACTTGACTCAACTTGTGAGGCAATAACTCAAGACTTGACTCGTGAAACAATGACTCAAGACTCAATCAGCTGACTTCAAAAACGTTCATAGATTGGTTACCACTTGCCAGTGATCTGCTTGGTCGCCTTGGCCGCTCTCGCCACGCCCTAACGGAACAACATGTCAATCAAAAATTTATCAAATTTCCTGCAGACCATACTACTGCAGTTTTTTTTTTTTTAAATGACTTACATAGACAGTAAGATTTCCCTCAAAGATAAACCCCAGAGCTTTGTGAATGGGCTGTGGAACAATGCCAAAGGCCTGGACTAACCTTTCACTCGACTCAACCACCTTTTGATTTGACAGGACTCGTGTTTACAATCTTGTGACTCGACTCGACAAAACCTCATGACTCAACTTGACTTGCCCACAAGAGGTAAGACTCGGGACTCATTTGTGACTCGGATCATAGCTACTTGTGCCACTTTTTTGCACACTCTTGGCATTCTCTGGATAAGCTTAAAGAACATGTTACCATATGCGGAGTTTGACTTTTGTGGTGGGGGGGCAAAACATGTTGATGACCCTTAAATGCAGTGTCAGCAATAAAATTAACTTACAAGATATATGCTCGGATAGTAGCTTGGACCATGCTTGTACACACTGGCATCCCAGCTGTGTGTGTGCGTGCGTGTGTGAGCGTGCACGTTTTTCTGTCTTACCTAGTGGAGAAGTAGACGCTGCATCCTTTTTGACCGAATATTCCAGCCAGAATCTGCCCTCAGATGGTTTTGGCTAAGCAAAGCAAATGGCCGTCTCTAAGGTGCTAGTTACATGATGTGTTAAAAAAAATAACTTTGACTCCTTATAAAAATATATATTTTTTGCTCATTTCATTCATTTTTGTTGTTTGTTTTATTGCTTTAGAACTTTTATAGATAACATTTTACCGGCAGTCTTAATTTTAAATATATAGACCCTACCCACGTGACGTCACAACTCCGCTCTCCTGAATGGTACCGCCCACTTGTCCGTCAAAACATAGTGTTAACCTGTTACGGCTACGTACATTTATCCTATTTACGGCGTGTTTTTCTGCTCCTTAACATTAATAATCAAAATGGTGAAGGCGTGTGTGGCTGTTGGTTGCACTAACAGAGAAGATGGAAGGAGAGACTTGAAGTTTTACCGTATTCCGAGGGATCCAAAGAGAGCGAAATGGACGGCTGCAATTCGACGTGAAAACTGGGCACCAAAAAATCACCACAGACTATGTAGTAGTCATTTTATATCCGGTAAGATGCATTTAAGATATACTTAGAGGGTTTTGGGCTGACAAATAACCACAATTAAGATCATTGTGAGGCTAATCGCCGACAACATACGACGTAGTACGACATAGTTTCAAATTCAAGATGTTTGTGACTTCCCTTTCTTCCACCATTGTTATTTTTTTGAATAATATTTAGCTGGTACCAAGTGAAAGAAACTGGCCTCGTCTACGGGGCTGACAAATAACCACAATTAACATCATTGCGAGGCTAATCGCCGACAACATACGACGTAGTACGACATAGTTTCAAATTCAAGATGTTTGTGACTTCCCTTTCTTCCACCATCGTTATTTTTTGAATAATATTTAGCTGGTACCAAGTGAAAGAAACTGGCCTCGTCAACGGGGCTGACGAATAACCACAATTAAGATCATTGCTAGGCTAATCGCCGACAACATATACGTATGTATGTAGTGAGAGTGCTATTGCTAAACCATATAAACATTAAAAGCCTTAACTCCATTGACAAACGACATGAAATACATTAGACTTGACAGTGGATGCTAGCAATAACAAAAGATTTTGAATTGAAAATTTCGTAACTCACCTTTCCAAGCACAGGATAGATTCCTGCCGAATTTTCGTGGACGAGGACCTGTTTCACCCAACCAGCAACGAAGTATTTATAAGCCTCCAAGCTCTTGAAGTTTTTCATATTTTCGTGAGAATAGGCTGATTTAGTGTGGACAAGATAATTGTAAATATCTGCGTAGCAGATGTCAGGTAGACAGGGCGAAGACAGTGGGTCGAAAAACATCGATTTGGGCATCAAATATGGATCTGGCGACTGTATAGAACGAAGCTTTTCCTCATAACGCCTTTTATGCAACAGATCCAGTGAGTTTGCGGCATCAGAAAGCACCGGGTCTTCCATGAAATGCATTTTAAATTCCGCCATCAATTGAAAACAATGCTAATACAGAGTCAAAATGACGGACAAGTGGGCGGAACCATACAGCGAGCACGTGGTTTTGTGACGTAGGTGGGTAGTGTCTATAGGAAAGTGAAGTACCGTACATGCAATGACATTTTCGGCCACCGGGCCGCCCCCCCCCCCCCCTTAATCTCCGCGTATGCTTGTCACCCAAAATACCGTCACAGGTACACTGCTGGCCAAAAGTATTGGCACTCCTGCAATTCTGTCAGATAATGCTCAATTCCTCCCAGAAAATGATTGTCATTACAAATGCTTTGGTAGTAATATCTTAATTTATTTCGCTTGCAATGAAAAAACACAAAAGACATGGGGGGAAAAAAATTAAATCATTACCATTTAATACAAAACTCCAAAAACGGGTCAGACAAAGTATCAGCACCTTTGAAAAATCATGTGATGCTTCTCTAATTTGTGTAATTAACAGCCCCTTTTACTTACCTGTGGCACTTAACAGGTGGTGGCAATAACACCATCACACTTGCAGTCAGTTAAAATGGATTAAAGTTGACTCAACCTCTGTCCTGTGTCCTTGTGTGTACCACATTGAACATGGAGAAAAGAAAGAAGACCAAAGAACTGTCTGAGGACTTGAGAAGCAAAATTGTGAGGAAGCATGGGCAGTCTCAAGGCTACAAGTCCATCTCCAAATACCTGAATGTTCCTGTGTCTACCGTGCGCAGTGTCATCAATAAGTGTAAAGCCCATGGCACTGTGGCTAACCTCCCTAGATGTAGACTAAAAAGAAAAAATGACGAGGGATTTCAATGAATGACTGTGCGTATGGTGGATAAAGAACCTCGACTAACATCCTGACAAACTCAAGCTCTCCTGCAGTCCGAGCGTACAACAGTGTCAACCCGTACTATCTGTCGGCGTCTGAATAAAAGAACTCCATTGTAGTTTACCCAGGAAGATCCCACTTCTGACCCAGAGACGTAAAAAAGCCAGGCTGGAGTTTGCCAAAACTTACTCGAGAAAGCCAAGAACGTTCTGGAAGAATGTTCTCTGATCAGATGAGACAAAAGTAGAGCTTTTTGGGAAAAGGCATCAACATAGAGTTTACAGGGAAAAAAAACGAGGCCTTCAAAGAAAAAAACACGGTCCCCACAGTCAAACATGGCGGAGATTCCCTGATGTTTTGAGGTTGTGCCTCTGGCACTGGACTGCTTGACTGTGTGCATGGCATTATGAAGTCTGAAGACTACCAAGAAATTAGTCAACCACCAATTGTTCAAGTTGTCCTACTTGAAAAGATTAGAGAGGCCTGTAATTGTCAACATGGGTAGACCTCAACCATGAGAGACAGAATGTGGAAAACTGAAAATCACAGTTTGATTTTTAAAGAATTTATTTCCAAATTAGAGTGGAAAATAAGTATTTGGTGACCTACAAACAAGCAAGATTTCTTGCTGTCAAAGAGGTCTAACTTCTATCGAGGTCTATCGAGGCTCCACTCGTTACCTGTATTAAAGGCACCTGTTTTAACTCATTATCAGTATAAAAAACACCTGTCCACAAACTCAGTCAGTCACACTCCAAACTCCACTATGGCCAAGACCAAAGAGCTGTCGAAGGACACCAGAGACAAAATTGTAGACCTGCACCTGGCTGGGAAGACTGAATCTGCAATAGGTAGAACGCTTGGTGTAAAGAAATCAACTGTGGGAGCAATTATTTGAAAATGGAAGACATACAAGACCACTGATAATCTCCCTCGATCTGGGGCTCCATGCAAGATCTCACCCAGTGGCGTCAAAATTATAACAAGAACGGTGAGCATAAATCCCAGAACCACACGGGGGGACCTAGTAAATGACCTACAGAGAGCTGGGACCACAGTAACAAAGGCTACTATCAGTAACACAATGCGTCGCCAGGGACTCAAATCCTGCACTGCCAGACGTGTCCCCCTGCTGAAGAAAGTGCACGTCCAGGCCTGTCTGCGGTTCGCTAGACAGCACTTGGATGATCCAGAAGAGGACTGGGTGAATGTGTTATGGTCAGATGAAACCAAAATAGAACTTTTTGGTAGAAACACAGGTTCTCGTGTTTGGAGGAGAAAGAATACTGAATTGCATCCGAAGAACACCATACCCACTGTGAAGCATGGGGGTGGAAACATCATGCTTTGGGGCTGTTTTTCTGCAAAGGGACCAGGACGACTGATCTGTGTAAAGAAAAGAATGAATGGGGCCATGTATCGAGAGATTTTGAGTGAAAAGCTCCTTCCATCAGCAAGGGCATTGAAGATGAGACATGGCTGGGTCTTTCAGCATGACAATGATCCCAAACACACAGCCAGGGCAACAAAGGAGGGGCTTCGTAAGAAGAATTTCAAGGTCCTGGAGTGGCCTAGCCAGTCTCCAGATCTCAACCCCATATAAAATCTGTGGAGGGAGTTGAAAGTCCGTGTTGCCCAACGACAGCCCCAAAACATTACTGCTCTAGAGGAGATCTGCATGGAGGAATGGGCCAAAATATCAGCAACAGTGTGTGAAAAGCTTGTGAAGAGTTACAGAAAACGTTTGGCCTCCGTTATTGCCAACAAAGGGTACATAACAAAGTGCTGAGATCAACTTTTGGTATTGACCAAATTCCTATTTTTCACCATGATTTGCAAATAAGTTCTTTAAAAATCAAACAATGTGATTTTGTTTTTTTCCCCACATTATTCCTCTCATGGTTGAGGTTTACCCATGTTGACAATTACAGGCCTCTCTAATATTTTCAAGTGGGAGAACTTGCACAATTAGTGGTTGACTAAATACTTATTTGGCCCACTGTACTTGAGACTCAGTTGTGCAATTGTCTAAGAAATAGAAATAAAACCCTATAAAATTAATAAAAAGCAAAAGTCATACTACTTGAAATTTGAAGTATATGGGCAGTTGTGAATAAATAGTAGTGTTTTTAGCCCTGATTTAAAGGAGCTAACGGTTTAAGCACACGTCCGAGCTTCAGGTAACTTGTTCCAGAGGTGAGCAGCATAGTCCCTGAATGCGCCCTCACCCTGCTTAGTTCTTGGTTTTGGAACATAGAGCAGACCAGTTCCAGATGACCTTAGAAGCAGCAGCATTCTGTATTAGCTTCTACTTCCTGATTGATCTTTTGCTAAGACCTGTAAATATACCATTACAACAGACTATTGATTTTAATTTTGACTGGGAATAGACTATTGATTTTAATTTTGACTGGGAGGGGAGAACACCTCCCGGTCGAATTGGACATCTAGCGCTGACAATGGCACCTAAAGAAGTTTACATTTGCGCATGCAGGCTAAAATGAATTAGCCTAGCCTTTGCAATCAGTCTAAAGTCAATTGAGTTTGTGTGTTGGTTAGGCACTGGTTGGCGGAAGCGTATGTTGCGTTCGCCACACCATACTTTTTGTACGACGTGTACGCCATGTTCCTGTGCGACCGGCATAAGCGCGAGGTCAAAGGTCACCGGGACGCCACCTGGGCGGCTGCAATGGGCTTCCTGCGGCGAGAGACTTTGATGGTGTTCCATCACGTCTTTGTCGTCGTCTTCTGCTCGCCAGCGTCACTGGTAACCGTGGGAATACTTCGGACACACCCCTTCATCTGATTTCATCAGATGTGTGTGTGTGCTTGTCGTCAGGTGTGGAGGCGTGGCAAAGGCGACTTTTTCCAGGGCCTTTTGTTTCTTGCCGAGCTCAGCACGCCGTTTGTGTGTCTTGCTAAAGTCCTCATACAGGTCAGTATGTCTTTTTGTGTTGTTGTTAGTACCATGGCCGCCTTGATTAATTAACCAATCGAGAGATCAATTATCAAATTAATATACAGTGTTCCCTTGCTACTTTGTGCTTCGAACTTCACACCCTCTGTCCATCGCGGATTTTTTTTTCAATTAAAAAATAAAAAAAATACAGATGAGCTGTCCTGAGCCCATTGCGTAGTCTCTTTCTACCCGCCTCCCTCCCTCCCTGCTCTTTGTTCGTCAGAGAGTGAACTGGAGTTATTAAAGTAAACGATGATTGACAGACGGTTAAACTTTGATCTTTCCAGAGACTTGACCTTCAAAGCGCCGCATGCGTCAATAATTGTTTAACTTGTTAAACAGTTGCTGTGGCAACTCATTGTGTCTAAGTGAACAGCTGGAGTGGACTCACTCAATGCAGCATTTAATAAAGACAAGCATTTTTAAACTTTTTTAAAATGGATTCGGCGTCTACTTTTTTTCTTGTTTAAAAAATTCTGTGTGACGGTAACATGTTTAAAACATCATAATTATTACATTTAAAGGGCTTATAAACCGTATATTTTTTACAAAATATACTTTTTTATTATACTTATTTTTCGAATGATAAATCTGAATAAATATATTGAACACAAAAAAATTGGGCGCTACATCGCGGTTTTTCACTTATCGCGTCAGGTTCTAGTCCCAATCAACTGCGAAACACTAGGGATCACAGTGCACAGCCACATTTATAGTGGATTATTGTTCAGCGAGTTAATCGTTCAAATCCCTTTTTTAAAAGATTGTTTTTAATTAACAATTCTATTTTTTTTATTTAATTGAAAATGAGAATACGGATGACGATAATTTACTTTCTAATTTTTTTGAAAATTTTAAAAGTGACAAAAGGCTATTAGCTCTGTAATTTTATTCAGATATTTGCAAGCTACAGCTAATTGATCAAAATTTTGTTGGAGCCTGTAACATGGTAAATATTTATTTTTTCTAACTTTTCCAATTTTCAAAAATCAAATAAAGGAAAACGAAAAATGTTATTTTTACTATTCAAAATATTTATATTCATAATGCAAAAACAAAAAAGGGGGAAAAACTGCATTCTTTGTTCGAAATTATTTTTCATTTATTTTTATTATACAGTGACTAAATGATTTTAAAAAATTTGTGAATATTTTGTAACTTTTGCCCTTCTTGATAAAAGCTGTTTTGTAGAAGAAAAAAAAATCCAACTGCAATATTTGCAAATATCTATACTTATGCTAAAAACAAAAAACAGGACCATAGAGTTCTATAATATTCAATTTCCAACTATCTTCAGGGCATCGTTTTTGGTGTCAATGCACATTTCCAGCTAAATTGTTCATCTCGGAGTCAAATAAGCCATGATTTACATATAAACCAATGAATCGACTTGTTGCAAAAATGATTCGTCGAATATCATAATCATTTGTGGCAGCTCTCATCAGTGCATGTCAGTTTTTTTTGTTGCCAATGAAATGATTTTTGCATGAAAAATTCTTGGGTTGTTTTCAGTTGAAGCGCACGGACACGCTGGTGTTCAAAGTCAACGGCGTGGCGGCGCTCGTGGCCTTCTTCGGCTGCCGCGTGGTGCTCTTCCCGTCTATGTACCTCATCTACAGCAGGTGATGTCTTTAAAACTCGCCGGTCATTATGGAGGGATTTGGATAGGAGTCTCTTTATGGGGTGACTTCACTTGTTAACAACTGAATTTACTCATGCTACCTCAAATTATAGTAGCAAAAGACACATTTAGACAAAAGCTGTTTATTTCAAAGTGTCAAGGTAGTTCCATAAAATACAAAATGATTCTTTCTAAAAAAAATTTTATAGGAGGGATTATTAACTTATTTTTTGCTGTTGTATGTGCTGTGGTAGCTATTAAAAGCTGAACTGGGAAGGGCTGGCGGAGAATGATGACTTTTCTGTGCCATTGAGGGCAATAGACGTCCAATTCCATGGAACGATCGCTGCCAGCCACCCTCAGCCCAAATGGATTGGACGTCTATCGCCGTCATTGGTTGTTTTTAGTCAAAAGTTTAATTTTACTAACTACCACAACACATACTCCTAATAATGTACATAATTCGGCAGGTACGCGCAGGTGCCCTTTTACCGGGCGGTCCTTGGGGCCCCGTGGCCATGCAGCGTGGGGGCGTGTGTGCTGTGGCCCCTCCAGATCTTTTGGTTCTCGCTCATGTGTGGCCACGCCCGCCGCAGCCTCACGGGAAGTCGCGCGACACCATCCGGATAATGCACTTCCCGCACGAGAAGAAAACTCTTTTTTTTCATGGTACGATAAAAATCCATTAGAAGAAAAATGATACTTAATCAAATGTCAATGTTCGTTCAATGTTGTTCATCTTTGGTGCTTTTCCTCCAGACTTCCTGACCGGAGATGAAGGTGGCCTTTACATTTAGATCGTCATCCAGCAACACGAAGTCTGTAAAAAAAAACAAAAACCAAAAGGGACAAAGCTAAGTGTAATCCAGATTTCTTGACAGAGCAGCGATCCAAAGTCTAGACACCCGTGAGCTAATGTTAGGTGAACAACAAATGAATCGCTGATTATTTTTGCCTCGAGGTGACGAATCATCTCAAATACAGTGGGGCAAATAAATATTCAGTCAACCACTAATTGTGCAAGTTCTCCCACTTGAAAATATTAGAGAGGCCTGTAATTGTCACCATGGGTAAACCTCACCCATGAGAGACAGAATGTGGGGGAAAAAAACCCAAAGTATTTTGTCAATACCAAAAGTTCATCTCAATACTTTGTTATGTACCCTTTGTTGGCAATAACAGAGGCCAGACATTTCCTGTAATTCTTCACAAGCTTTTCACACACTGTTGCTGGTATTTTGGCCCATTCTTCCATGTAGATCTCCTCTGGAGCAGTGATGTTTTGGGGCTGTCGTTGGGCAACACGGACTTTGCTCCTGGTGCTGCGTCACCAGTAGGTAGATGACGATGTAGTGTAAAGCGCTTTGAGTGCCTTAAGGTGGAAAAGCGCTATACAAGTATAACACCATTTACCATTTCAACTCCCTCCACAGATTTTCTATGGTGTTTAGATCTGGAGACTGGCCAGGACACTCCAGGACCTTGAAATGCTTCTTACGAAGCCACTCCTTTGTTGCCCTGGCTGTGTGTTTGGGATCATTATCATGCTGAAAGACCCAGCCACGTCTCATCTTCAGTGCCCTTGCTGATGAAAGGAGATTTTCACTCAAAATCTCTCGATAAATGGCCCCATTCATTCTTTCCTTTAAACAGATCAGTCGTCCTGGTCCCTTTGCAGAAAAACAGCCCCAAAGCATGATGTTTCCACCCCCATGCTTCACAGTGGGTATGGTGTTCTTTGGATGCAATTCAGTAGTCTTTCTCCTTCAAACACGAGAACCTGTGTTTCTACCAAAAAGTTCTATTTTGGTTTCATCCTACCATAACACATTCTCCCAGTCCTCTTCTGGATCATCCAAATGCTCTCTAGCGAACCGCAGACAGGCCTGGATGTGTACTGGCTTCAGAAGGGGGACACGTATGGCAGTGCAGAATTTGAGTCCCTGGCGGCGCATTGTGTTACTGATAGTAGCCTATGATACTGTGGTACCAGCACTCTGTAGGTCATTCACAAGGTCCCCGCGTGTGGTTCTGGGATTTTTGCTCACCGTCCTTGTTATCATTTTGACGCCACGGGGTAAGGTCTTGCATGGAGCTCCAGATCGAGTGAGATTATCAGTGGTCTTGTATGTCTTCCATTTTCTAATTATTGCTCCCACAGTTGATTTCTTTACACCAAGCGTTTTACCTATTGCAGATTCAGTCTTCCAAGCCTGGTGCAGGTCTACAATTTTGTCTCTGGTGTCCTTCGACAGCTCTTTGGTCTTGGCCATAGTGGAGTTTGGAGTGTGACTGACTGAGATTGTGGACAGGTGTCTTTTATACCGATAATGAGTTAAAATAGGTGCCACTAATACAGGTAACGAGTGGAGCCTCGTTAGACCTCGTTAGAAGAAGTTAGACCTCTTTGACAGCCAGATATCTTGCTTATTTGCAGGTGACCAGATACTTATATTCCACTGTAATTTGGAAATAAATTCTTTAAAAATCAAACAATGTGATTTTGTTTTTTTCCCACATTCTGTCTCTCATGGTTGAGGTTGACCCATGTTGACAATTACAGGCCTCTCTTATCTTTTCAAGTAGGAGAACTTGCACAATTGGTGGTTGACTAAATACTTATTTGCTCCGCTGTAGTTTATTGGATTGCAATCACAATTCAAAAGTGAATTCTTTCTACAAACAGTAGGTTTTAAAATTGGTCACGGTAACGCCCACTAATATGGGGAGCGCCGAAGAGGCAGGCAAGCTCGTTTTGAATTGGCAACTTCCTGGTTCTAAACTAAGCCGCATCAAACATACAATATATGTATAATGCAATACGTAGATCTATACATGTGCATTTGCTGTGGCTTGAGTACAGTACTTTTGAACAGTAGGAAAGTTGATGTTTTACCTTTGTGTGTGCGAAGTAAGTGGAAATATGTTGACGTGACATTAGGGTCAATGTGAAAACAGTGCATTTAAGCAGATTTGGTTCATCTACCAGTCACTGTTTTAAAACTTGTAAGTAGAGTGGAGATGATATCGGATAATATCGACATCGGCAATATGAATGTTGCTTTCAATGTGAATGTAGAAGCCATTTGCCTCTGTACAACGGCTGGTCACAGCTTAGCACAGCAGTTATGCTTATTGACAATTCAGATGTCTGCTAAACTAAGATGCTTGTGATTTGTTATGTGAGCAGATAATTTGCATTCGTGGTGCAAAAATTAAATGATAGAAAAATAATGAATTAGAAAACTCATGAATCAACCATAATATGTTAAAGGCTAAGTTCAGAATTTTTGACATTAGGCTAAATTTTCGAGTTAGCGGGGATTTAATTAGTCAGGAGAGTTGGTTTCAACAAATTCCGTGCAGTTTGTTAGTTAGTTGCAGGGCTCCGGAGTGGCTAAGCTAGCGCGAGTCAATGGTGCTTGCTAGCAAGCCAATAAAAAACAACATATGCACAATTGAGAATCACTGATGACCCATGCAATCAATAGTGTTGGCTTTGTTTTCAGGATGAAGTTATTGGAACTTAACCTTGCATGTCAATAATTGTAGTTTGAACAGCAACATTTGTAATCCAGCAGCTCTGCAGGGAACAGGCTGTCTAGGCAAGTAGGGCGGAGTGACGTCACATTGTTTTAAAAAAAATTTTTTTAGTGGTCACGAAAGGGACTTCCCATCCACCATAAATAAATCACCCTGATGGACTATATTGTTTACTCTTAGACCCCGACATGGTTTTGTTTGGACAGTTAGATCTGGTAATATCATTTTTTTATTGGCATGCTAGGAAGCACTTTTGACTCGCTTTAGCTTAGCTACTCAGAAGCCCTGCATCTAGCAAACAACTAACAAACAGCATGGAATTTGTTGAGACCGACTTGAACTAATTAAACCCACCGCTAACTCGAAAATTAAGCCTATTGTCAAAAATTCTGAACTTCTTCAAGTCCACAACTGCATATATGAGAATTGTTTTGATATCGGTAACGGAGTTTGGAGTTAGACAGTATCAGGATATCGGTTAAAAAGTCAGTATCAGACAACTCTACTTGTAAGCCCTATTGGCAAAGCAAAGGATTCCAAATGGACCTGCGTCCGCTCCAAAGTCAAGCGTTCCTTTGCGCTGGCTGATTCCCAGTAGTTGCGCGGGGTGCAGCGACGCCGCTTCCAGAGCTGCTTCTATGCTGCAGGCTACACAAAAGGAAAATTCATCACCTTCTATCCTCACCGCATCCCCGGTAGGTGCCAACTCACCCGTGGCGTGTCTGAAGTGCCGGACGCACATGTCCATGCTGGCGATGCTGCCGCTTAGCGTCTGTGTGCCTTCCGTGGAGAGTGAAGATGATCATAGCCACACATCAGGCGAGATGTGTTCATCCAAGATTGAAAAATGTGAGTTCTTACCTGCTACAAAAACTTGCAGGCCGCAGATCTCAACTTCTTGTTGGCCAAGTGTGTGTCGTCCCGGGGGAAGGCCCATGGCCGCAATGGCGTCTGTCACCAGTACTAAACCTAAAGACCGCCGGCGACACATCAATCATTTTCTTCCCTCCCAATTCAAATGGACTGGATGTTTATCAGTGTCTATGGCAGCCAATGAGTTAAAGTGCATGTGACACGAAAAAGCATGTTTATTTCATAATACACGCGGTATTTTATGCTCTGGATGTGTGTGGAAGCGATCGCTATATTTATTTAGTTTTTTGAATCCCGCGCCATGAAAATGAGTGACTTCCGGCTTCGGTCTTGCATTGAGGAGGAGGGCGCTGTGACGTGTACGGAAGAAGGACTCCTCTTCACTATACAGCCTACTGTTGTGTATGGGACTAAGGATTCAGTTGATTTTTCGGAATAATACGCTTATTTTTCGCATCACGCCATTCAAACGGCTGCAGAAAAATCTTGCTGTATGAGGGAGAGGCATGAGCGCCTTTTTGGAGTTTCAAAAGATTCACATTCACCATGGATATTGGCCAAAACAAGCCCTACTACTGTGGGACCATTGGACTTACGAGGAAGTGAGTAAACATCTTGTTTTGTATTATGTCAAATACGAATACAGCGATTACAAAGTAAACACTACAAACTTTCTTTAAATAAAGGACTACTTACGTTTGATCATTGATAGACATGTAAAAAGCTCTCCTCATGCACATTAGCTGCACAACAACTGCAGCCGCCCTTCTCCGGGGAACGAGCTGTAAATTGCTGTCCGCCGGGCGGTTTGCAGAACCGCGAAGACAATCGACAACCCAGTCGTCATGTCAAATAATCCGGGTTAGTTATGTGTGATTTTCCGCTTCGAAGACTTTGAAAGATCACTCGGTTCGGGCTAGCATGTCGGCTAGCTGTCATGCCTCTTGGTTTGTTTACATTCTCCGAAGCCGGGGAAGGGAAATGACTTATGTCCGATTCAGGTGTCATAAAATATCGTTCGGGAGGTGCGACAATAAAGGTGAAGTTGACAGTTTTGACCATTATGGAGTAATGTTGCCATGTCGTCCTGAATAAGTGCATTTTTATTATTTCATATTCCATTTAGCATAAGACTATTATTTGTCATGACCATGCCATTTATTTTGCAGTTGGGGAAAATACTTGGATAAAAAGAATATCCTGTAAAAATATTGAAGTAAAGAGACAGAAACAATGACATTTTGCAGATCTCTTCGTCGCGTTTTCCTCATTGTGAATAGTTCCCCCTCGACGGGCTGACTGGTCCTTTTCAAGCCATTTATTTAGCTATTGGGGAAAAATACTTGGATAAAAATAATATCCTGTAAAAGTATTGGAGTAGAGAGACTGAAACAATGACATTTTGCGGCTCTCTTCGTCGCGTTTTCCTCGTTCTGAATAATTCCCCCTCAATGGGCTGTATAGTAAAACCGATGAGCCCAGTCTCCCGCTGACGTCATCCACCTGTTGGGGACGCTTGAGCCCTATAATGGTAGGCGTGGCTAACCGGCAGATTAAAAGACTAATTTCTCGTCATCTGCGCGTTGCTAATTTGTTGTATATAGTCGAATCGTCTCAAAATATGATTGTAATTCACATAATAATGCTATTTAAGACTTTTTTTCTCCTGTCGTATGCTCTTTAAGCCTTTACAGGGCAAGTGACTGATAATTTAAAAAACTTAATTTTAATATTTTTATGGTAATCTTTGTAAAATTATTATTCTATGTACACATTTATAAAAAAATTTATTTTGATGGGAATTTTTCATTTTTTAAAGGGTATGAAAACGCAAAGGGGATGTGAGACATCAATAGAACCGTTATGTGCCAAGATAACAAATATTGATAAAGTTAACAAAAAAATCAATCACATTAATGAGCAATTATCGAAAATAGATCGAAAATGACGAACATTTCCGAAAGTGTTCCGGAAACAGCTGAATGGGGCGGAGACGTCATAACAAGGAAACAAAAGGTCGAGGCAGGTGCCATCGTTGTTTATCGACGAGAGAGTTGCGTTCGTGTTTTATCAAAAAAATCGCTAAAATGGTTCAAACCTGTCATGCTATGTGGTGTACAAATAGCCATTTGTCGCAATGTAGTACCCAAGAGTTCCCGAACGCGAGAAAAAGAGCTGGACTACGCAGACAATGAGTAAAGTTCGTCAGTGCTAAGAGGGCTGATTTTGCAGACCCAGCCTCCGGCACGGTTTTGTATGGTGCGCATTTTATACCTGAAAGCTATACGAACTATGGGCAAATGAAATCAGGGTTTGATAAGAAATTGCTGCTGAAAGCAGATGCAGTGCCCGGTGAGAGAGGACGATGACTGGCTCTGATGAGACCACCTCACCACCCCAGGCAAAGCAAAGGAGGGAAATGGCCAGAGTGAGTACTCTTTTATAATAAAAAACATATCACGCATTGGATATAGGACTGGACACATGTATAAATTATCACTCGTAAAATATATAGAACAAATCCTCTAATCCCATTCATATTTGTGTCGGTTGGCAGAGCGAAACCGATGATAGCATATTAAATGATAATTATTCTATACGTTACTTTATTTTGCGATCACGGTATATCAGCTTCACAAAAAGAAATGCAAAACAAACCATTCGGTGATTTTGTTGCCGCCGGTGTTTCATCAGTGTGATTGCTCCCCTCAATGATCCTTTCATTAAACTGCATTGGCTTTCGTTTGGGCTCAAACTGATAACCCAAAACACCAAAGAAAGGTTCATAACTCTCCTCGTCACCATTAGAAGAATGTTCGTTACGTCGGATTCGTCGCTGCAAATAGAAACAAAATTGTCCGCCATCATCGCTACCATTCAGTACTAAGCACTGAGCTGGTTGTTTCCCTATAGTGACGTCACGCACACAATATGCTAGATTTCCGGCATCTCGGAGGCGGGTCCTTTTAGCTTGACAATCGACCTAATTTCTATCATTTTCTTGGTGTTGCGATGTGTGTAATTACACGAAGTGGCATGATATGAATTCAAAAGGCATGCGTTGATGGATAAATGATGGAATATTAGCATTTCCCCAGGTGTTGTCATACCCTTTAACCTTTTCATGCACGAATTCTGATTTCTTAAAAATGTTTATTACATTCATAAAGGACAATAGTCTTAAACTTGCAGCCCAGAGGTCAATTGTGGCCCACGGGGCAATGTTTCATGGCCCCCATTTGACATCCAATGGCAGTATTAGTGTTGCCCGCACATATTTTGAAATGGACAATAAAAAACTATAATATAATTTGAGATAAAATAATTTAATTAATTGAAGGATCCATTTTTGAGAAAAAAAAAAATAGTAAAACATAAAATCGAATAAAAAAACTCAAAAAAAAAAAAAAAAAAAAAAAAAAAAAAAAAGTCATGAGTAAAAAAAAAAAAAATCGAAGATTAAATTTAAAAATAAAAATATATTTTTATCGGAAAAAAAATAAAGACATTAAAAAGGGAGGCATGTGTGTATTTTGTCTAGGAATTTCATTTATTTTTTGTTTTGCTTTAAAAATCTCTTGAAACTTGGAACTTTTTGGCTGCCATTGACGGCAATATATGCCAATCCCTTTAACTGGGAAGGGCTACCGCAAGACAGTCTGTTACCTGGGCGTGAAGTTAAATATCATGTTTATAGCAAAGGGAGGCTGACCTGCGGGGTGAGCGCGGTGGGCAATGCGCAGGGCGGCCGGGTTGGTGTGGATGCCGTCGGCGATCATGCCGTAGTACACGGTCCTTCCCGGCGGGATGTGCTCGCTTGTCAACAGGCCCACGATGCCCGGGTCTCGGTGGTGGAACTGCCATGACAGGGAACACAATGAGTCAAAAACAGCTGTTGGAATTAAAAATGGTAGTTTTTACAATACAATACATACATCAATACATCACAGTTTAGAAGTATAGTAAGTCAACCCCATGGAAATGTATTAGTCTGTGTGATTTAGTACCGGCAGCATAGCATTGAAGAGGTGCGTGATGAAGGACGCGCCGTGGCATACGGCATCCTCGGCTTGTGACAGGTTGGCCACTGAATGCCCGAGCGAGACGGTGACGCCCCTGCGGCACAGCTCGGCTACGGCTGCCTGGCTGCCCTCCAGCTCGGGTGCCAGCGTCACCACGGCGACGCCACCCAGGCCGCCGTAGACCTCCATCAGGTCGGACGCTGCGCCCTCGGCTGAAAATCTGCGCAGGAAGCGCTCGGGGTGGGCGCCCTTCTTCTCGGCACTGATGAAGGGGCCTTCTAGGTGGACGCCTGACGGACAAATAAAGCGCGGTGGAACATGTGGCATTTCCTGTTCCCGCCTAAATAAAATGGAAGCTCACCCAGGATGCCTGCACCGTGGGGACCGCCGTGCTGGACTTTGATCTGAGGAAGAACCTGAGCGACAGAAGAGGGTGAACTGTTATATTATTGTGGACTATGAATATTGTGGAACTGTTTCTTTATTCAAAGCAAAAGCAGAGGCTTGCAGATAAAACAATTTGATTCATTGCTAAGATTATAAACTACAAAAAAGTGAAAAAAAAAAAAAAAAAGTAAATATCTTATTATCAGTTGTTTACTTTTTTAAAACTTCTTATTTTGATCTTATTTTTGCTTAGATAATCAGCCCGATTTTATCAAGGACTACAAAAAAAAAAAAGTTAAAAAAAAAAAAAAAAAAGTAAATATTCTCTTATGGAGCTTTACATTTTTACACTCTTGCTCAAGGATACTTAGACAAGTTCATCAGGGCGAAGAATCGAATCCACAACCTCTGAGTTTGGGGACAACTACCAGTACTCTACCGCTGAGCCACGCCACACCCGAATGATTAATATAAACTTTTTTTTCTTTGCTTTAAGAGACAATAACAAAATTGTATATTTCTTGGGATTCATTATTTATTTATTTTTTTTAAAATGGAAAAATTCATGTCTTATGATTTTAATTTGAAAAATTCTTAAATGTGATTTATTTCTTTATGTATTTTAATTAAAATTAGCAAAAATAAAGATAATGAAAATGAAAATGAATGAAAAATATAAAACAAAAAAATAAAACTAATTTTCCTGTTTCTTTAACAAAAATATTTTGAATAAAAAGAGTAAAAATTTATTCAAATAGAAATTAAAAATTATATAAATAAAAACGAATGCCCCCCCCCCTTTAATTAAAATGTTAGTATTTTAAATTTAAGGCCAACGCAAATTCATTTGTATAGCACTATTCAACACAAGGAACTCAAAAGTGCTTTAAATCACATGAAAACATCAGCAAGACACACTTAAGAAATAGAAATAAAAACACAAATAAAACATTATAGTAGCAAGACACTTAAAAATAACTTAAAAATTTAAAAAAGGACATGTTTACTATCAATAGGCTCAAAAAAAAAAAAAACTAAATAAAAATAATTGTCCATTATTGTTGTTTTTGGACTATAACGCTCAGCTGACAATCAATCGCACACACCCAATTTTACAAGAAAAATGTACTTGTTCTCATGTATGAGCCACAGCTTCATTATGGGATATTTACACCAAAAGACATGCAGCTCGCGAGCCCGTAATAATGGATAAATAAACTGCGCTGGACTATTGATCGCTGTGTTCAAAGTGGGGAAAAAAGTAGCGAATTATAGTCCGTAAATTACAACAACAACCCAATGCCATAGTAATGGCAATGCCATTTCGACGGGTGTCACCATGTGCCCAGTGCTTCTGACCTTATGGTAGACGTGCGGTGGTGACGTGACCAGCGTGGGGCAGAAGGACGTGACGCCGTGCTCCAGAAGCTTCCGCGCCACCAACAAAACACCGGCGCCGACGTCCTCGGATGGTTGAGAGAAGTCGACTCCAAAACCTCCTGCGGGGACAGGACAGCGAGGCGGCGTCAGTATCGCCCTAGCGGATAAACGGCAACGACCGGCGGACGTCACCGTTGATCTGCACGTCAATAAAGCCGGGTGCCAAAATGGCGCCGCTGCAGTCCACCCGCTCGTCGGCGTACGCTCGCTCATCAAAGAAGAGCTTCTCGGGGTCTAGGATTTTTCCTTCGCGAACCCACAGGTCCTCCCTGCGCAGATGCAAGCACGCGACCATTGACGGTGATAGACGTCCAATCCATTTTACCCTTATTTGAATCAAGTTATTTACTTTTGTATTAATAAATGTAACATTTAAATATTTTTTTCATTTTAAATAAAAACACAACTAAATACATAAATAAGTACATGAAAAAAAGAACATATACTGTTCTATAATTGTATTATTAATAATTATACAGTTTAATATTGAATATATTTTAATATGTAATAAAACAGATGAATAATAGAATTAGTGCTGCAATGACTAATCGATTCACTCGAGTAATTTGATTAGACAAAAAGATTCAATTCAAATTTTGCTGCTTTGACGATTCGTTTAATTATTGACGTTGTAATGAAATGTTTTGAAAGTGTTGCATTTAGTTTTATTGATTTGGGTGGACACTGCCATCTAGTGGCAACAGTGAATATGCCATAACTCGTCTAACATGGTTGAATCCAGCTGCTCCCTGTTAAGCCCAACATAAAAAGTATATTTAGCAGTTTTTTTGTGGGAATATGTGTTTGAACAATTTGTTAAGAGCATTGTAAAAAAAAAAAAAAAATTTTTATAGCATTTTATAGCATTCAAGCAAGCGGAGTATTGCTTTGCAAGTCAGCCAATTGTTCTTTTGTTGTACTTCGAAATTTTTTAAAAAAATACTGTTTGAGGTCTCAGGTATTTTAATTTATTTTCCAATGCATTCATTGTTCTTGTGAAATGAAAGTGCAATTCTGCATAGTTTGAAGAAACAGTCAGGAATTGTATTTTATATTCACATTAACTGCTCTTTTGAAAGTGCAATCTTAGCAAGCCAATATAAATATAATTGGATAAACACTTGTCTAATTATTTTACATCTCCTAAAATTTATTCTGCAACGCACTAAATGCTCTTAATCAGATTGCTCAATTATTCAAACTAACTAATTGATAGATCAATTGATTACCCAAATAATCGATAGCTGCAGCCCCAAACAGAATCTTTACTTTTGTGACCTTCAAAGAGGACTTTTAAAAGTTTATGGTCAAGAATGTCTCAAAATGATGAACAGACTATGAAAAATAGCTATTGATGAATCTAATAATCGATTAGTAATTGATTAATCGTGACCTCTGTATTCGGTGGTCTCTGAGGATTCTGCAGTTGATCAGCTGAATGATGGGCGCCTCGGACACAGTTTTGTTGGACGGCATCTCGGATGCCTGAGGAGAAAAGTCAAAGAAGAATTAACTCATTAGCTGCCATTGACGGCGATGGACGTCCAATCCATTTTGATTGGGACGGGCTGGCAGCGACTGAAACGTCATTCTGTTTAGGGGTGAGAACCTCTTGGTACCTCATGATATTGAAGGGAATTGTATCTTTTCTCGTATTTACTGTTTGAAGTACACTAACCCACCCAATATAAAATAAATAGCATTTATATCATAGTTTAAGAAAAACGAGCAGAATACAGTGGTACCTCGACATACGATCGCTTCGACACACGATTTTTTTGACATCCGAAATTTGACTCGCCATTTGTTTCTACATTTGACGAAATGCTCGAAATACGACCATTTATGACAGCGTCGCAATTTCATTGTTTTCCCGCAAGACGCACACGCGGCGGATTTTCTTGTGAGATTAATCAACGTGGGTCCCAAGAATGTTAAAGCAGGTGGTGAAAAAAGAACAAAGGTGAGGCTTACCAATGGAAAAATATAAACATGGGGTGCGCGTCCGAGAACTGTTTGACAATACTCCTCCGACCTCCGTTTGTCAGTTTTTATAAGTAAAGGTGACAACCATCGCCGAAGAGATCGCCAGCTTCGTCAGGTTTTTAATCTATTTCAGACCTTGTGTAAAAAAACACGCCAACAGCCCGCTACAATAGGACGGTAAAAGTCCGATCACATCATTTTCAAAGTATCGGAATCGGTAAAAAAATATCGGCCATGCCTTTTTTTAATATACAGTACTGTGCAAAAGTTTTAGGCAGGACACTTGCCTAAAACTTTTGCACAGTACTCTATATATATATTTTTAATTATTAAATTTATTAGGATCATGGAAGCTTCCACTTGGGGAAAATATATACGTACAGTATATCCTGTATATACGTAATATTATAAAAATATACAGTACTGTGCAAAAGTTTTAGGCAGGTGTCCTGCCTAAAACTTTTGCACAGTACTGAATATATATTTTTTAATTAAATCGTTTTCTAATTGTATTTAACGCTACAGACATAATATGTTACACTCATCCAGAGTCTTTAGTTTAGGCTTAAGGTAGGGTTATCAAATTTATCCCGATAACGGCGGTAATTAATTAAAAAAAAAAAGTATCACGTTAAAATATTTAACGCAATTAATGCATGCACTGAACGACCCACTCACACATTGTCGCGCTCAATCTGTAATGCCGCCGTTTTACCTATATAGAGAGCTAAGAGGCAGCGTAAAATGAGCAGAGCGAATTTCGGCAGCCTTTGGAGCCTTATTTGGGCAATATTTAGTCACAATATACAAAGTCACAAGTCTTTCTATCCGTGGATCCCTCTCACAGAAAGAATGTTAATAATGTTAATGCCATCTTGAGGATTTATTGTCATAATAAACAAATACAGTACTTATGTAGTGTATGTTGAATGTATATATTCGTCCGAGTTTTATTCATTTTTTTCTTAATGCATTGCCAAAATGTATATGATCGGGAAAAATTATCCGGAATGATTGGAATTGAATCGGGAGAAAAAAAAAAAGCAATCGGATCGGGATATATTGGGATCGTCAGATACTCAAACTAAAACGATCGGATCAGGAGCAAAAAAACATGATCGGAACAACCCTAATTATTACTATTATCACTATCATTATATATTATTCCAATTTGTATTCATAATGTTTTCGTTTTCTCTTTGTAATTGCTATTTGCAATAGTAACAGCAGTATTTATTAAGGATTTAGTGTAGGTTTTCGGGCTGTGGAACGAATTAACTGAATTATAATGTATTCTTATGGGAAAATCCTGCTCGACATATGACCATTTCGACTTACAAACAAGGCCCTGGAACGAATTAACTTTGTATGTAGAGGTACCACTGTATATTTGATAATATGAAAAGTTTGACTTGGAATAATTAGAACTGGCAGCGCCAAGACAATGGTCAGATAAGGACAGAAAAGATACAGGACACCTTCTGACCCCGGAAGCCCAACACGTGCGTCATAAAGCTGAATGAGCAAGGTTGACGCTGACAACCAGGTGATAGGCAAGACATCTACAAGCCCACGTCCGCACCACCAAATCCCGCAATCAATTCTTCCGGACAATCTGGAACAAATGGCGGGGCATCTTGTCTTGCCACAAGGAACATCTGATACGGAGGAACCCGCGACCGGGAAGTGAAAACTCAACACTCGTGGTGCTGAGGATCGCAAAATCCTTAACTTTCGTTGCCCTGACAACAGTACCGTCCGAATTCTCCTGTCCAGTCCAGAAACAAACAATAATCCTAAACATCGCCCAAACACACCATTCTTCCGGACCACAGCCGCCTCACCAGAGCCTTTAGAAAACTGAATGTTTGACTATTCGTTGTCATTTTTTGGGGGAAGCTTTTGTTGATTTATGATATGGTGACCCCGAATCCTCACCTGGGTCCCTCTGTGCTGTAGGACTGCTGTTGACTAAATAATAATAATATTAATAAATTGTCAACTTGTGTTTCGAAGCCTTTTTCCAGCTTTTAAAATGGAGTCAGTACAAGTGTTTAAGACTAAGGTGATCACGTGGAATTTGGCCTTTTGGCCGGGTTGTTGGCTTACAGCTGCCCCGGGTTGTTGGAATTGGGCTAGTGCGGTTCGGCTGGCGTGATTCTGGCAGTCTGGCTAAAAGGTTAGATTCCTTCAATAAGATACGATTTGCAATACAGAGCTCACAATTACCATGATCTCACGATATGCCGATACAACGATTATCGATCCATTGATCAGGGAATCATTCTATAAAACAACTAATATACAGAAAAACAGCTGTAAATTTCAATAATCACTAGTAGACCTCCAATCTATTTGAACTGGGAGGGTAACAGTGAATGAACCCCTCCCGATTCAAACAGTCCCCTCCCACTTATATGGCCATCAGTGGCACCAATGCCAGGCAACAAGGTAATTTTGGGCCATTGATTGACTTGTTGATCAGTCACTTCCTGCTGATTTTTGGGGCATTTGAGGGTAAAATCCTGTTGATTTGGGGGCATTTTATAGGTCACTTCCTGTTCTGTAACCCAAAATAAAGAGGGAATGAATAGACAGTGACTCAAACTCAAAAGGGAGTGACCTGAAAATGCCCTAAAATGAACAGTAAATCACCTGTAAATGCCCCGAAAATCAGAAAGAGTGACTGTAATTGCTCTGGTTTCCAATGAATGAATGTTAATTCGCGCTTCCCAGTCTGAATAGATTGGGTGTCGTGTGCAGTCAATGGCAGCCATAGAGTTAACTGAGACACCAATGTGGTGGAAGATTGTGGTAGCAACTTGTTGGTTCCTTTTTTAATTTTATTTTAAACATTGACACCTTTTTAAAACGATATCTCAATTCTTGGCATGAGCATATCGAAATGTTTTGGGATTGCAAAGTATCACAATCCATCACCATTTCAATATTTTGTCATACCTCTATTTATGTTCTATTCATATTGATTGTGTACTTTTCAACTTTTTGCAACCTGAATGCAGAAGTGGGTAGTAACGCGTTACATGTACTCAGTTACATTTACTTGAGTAACTTTTTGAGAAAAATGCACTTCTAGGAGTAGTTTTTCTAAGCCTTACTTTTTACTTGAGTAGATTTGTGAAGAAAAACCGCTACTCTTACTCCGCTACTTTGGCTACACAAGAGTCGTTACATTTTTCCTCATTATTCTACATATTAGATTTATTATTATTATTTTTTTGCTAGCGGTGCTATTGCCAAGAGTAGCGCTACTAATTTAACCAATGAGACGTCGCAATAATAATTACATGACTCAATTACATCAATCAGACGCAAGCTTGCCGTTCTATGATCACGCAAGCCTGTTCAATCACGTGTCTGTAATGCACCATAACAAATGAAGTATTTGACATAGAGCGCTGCCCTCAACATGAATCGAAAGCGCAGATTTAAAACTCTTTCCCAGTTTTTATTTGGCACCGATTGACCACGGAAAACCGGATTTATGATCCTTTTAATTTCATAATAGTAACTATGAAGGAACTACAGTATTCATTCACTATTCAAACTAGCAATTATTTTCTCCACTGGAAGGCAGGGCACTCATGCTCTTTGGACAAATAATGCTCCATTACTGTTTTTTTCCCCTCTTAATGTATTTTTTTGTTCATTTCTTTGAATCAATGAGGTTATGTAATGGGTTATTGTACAGTAACATTATAACAACAACAGTTCATATAGATAAGTTTGTGCTGAGAGAAAAAAACACCATTGCTTAAAAAAAAAAAAAAAAAAAAAAAAAGAAAGCAGTTACTCAATGTTACTCATTACTTGAGTATTCTTTTCACTGGATACTTTTTTTTTTTACTTGTACCTGAGTACATTTTTTGGATGAATACTTTTACTCTTACTTGAGTAATATTATTTTGAAGTAACGCTACTCTACCCACCTCTGCCTAAATGACACATCTTCTCTTGTTAGTACTTTTACTGTTTTGATTTTGGATATGATAATAAGTGTTGTTGGAAGGAAAAATGAAAGTGATGACACCTAAAAATAAATAATTAAAATAAGACTTTGCTCTCTGCTGTGAGTTCGGTCGGCGTTTTAGTGCTCTTAAGTCAACTCTAGTCCAAATTGTGTGACAAATGCGAGGAAAATGGCTCAACTTTTTTTTTGAATTTTACGCCTTACCCGAGTGACTTCCGCACTTTGTCCTCGGCGTCTCCAAACCAGCTAAAATGAGCAAATCAATCCAAATGTAAAAGAAATAAATTCTGTCCGAGTGCTGCATTCGATAGTGCTTAGAAAGTCACGTGAGGCGGAAACACATGCAGTCACGTGACTTATACATTAACTGACAAAACCAGAATGATTTCATTTTTATTTTACAGGATTGGGCATTAGGTATTGACAGGCAATTCTATGCCAAAGCAGTGAATTTACGTCAAAAATAAAACAAATAATCAGTTTCCGTGTTTTTTCGGCATACTGCATGACCAAATTTGACCACCAGAGGGCGGTAGAAAGCGAAAGACGTTTGAACTTGTAGCCGGGACGAGAACGTTCGACGAGCTTTGGTAAATTTCTATGGAGGACCAGGAGTGCAAAAATTCAATAAATAAATACACAACTAAATAAATAATTAAAAGTGTCATTAAAATGCTTTTATTTCAATATTTATTTATTTATTTCAATATTTATTTCAATTTTTATTTATTTATTTCAATTTATATTTATTTATTTCAATTTGTATTTATTTATTTCAATTTATATTTATTTATTTCGATTTATATTTATTTATTTCAATTTTTATTTATTTATTTCAATTTATATTTATTTATTTCGATTTTTATTTATTTATTTCAATTTATATTTATTTATTTCAATTTACATTTATTTATTTCAAAATGTATTTCGATTTTTATGTATTTATTTCAATTTTTATTCATTTATTTCAACTTTTACTTATTTATTTCAATTTGTATTCATTTATTTCAACTTTTATTTATTTATTTCAATTTGTATTCATTTATTTCAGTTTTTATTTATTTATTTCAATTTTTATTTATTTATTTCATCATTTATTTATTTATTTCAACTTTTATTTATTTCACTTTTTATTTATTTCATTCTTGCACTCTTGTTCCTCTGGAGGTGCAACCATGAAATAATTTTATCTGTCACGTTTTCTCGTCAAAGTTTCTAACGTCTGATTGGTTGCTCAGCAAAGCAAGTCTTAACTAGCCGATCTCAGATAATAGATTGACGCCTGAGGCATTGGCTAATTTTTATGTACACCCGATACATAAGGTGGCAGTGTAGATCCGTATAATCTGAAAAATAATTGCTCCCTCAAAATCACAAAGACGACGAAGATTAGTAGCGTCACTAGCGTGGTCAGTGTAGCGGTAGTAGGCTTTGACGCATTTCGCGTGTTGTCCAAGCAAAACATACATATGTCCAAAATGTGCCCAGAGCTGCTCAGAGAAGCAGCAAATTTAATCGAGGACACTCTGAGGAGAACTCCACCAGCAGCCCATGGTGGAGTCCAGTCTGTGGCTTCTACATCGCGCGGGCCAGCGCCTTTAAACGGGCTGATGTTTGCATACGGGAAACTCTAGTGTAACTCAGAAGTGGAACGGTCCTTGGATATTTACCAGATTTGATTTATTTATTTATTTTTTTTTTTTATCAAGTTTTGAAATAAGGCTAAATGACAGAAATAAGTAGCAGTTTTCTAAGTAGTTTTACTCTGAACTCTGACATCATTTTTACATGATAATGATTTAGTTTGGGTCTAGGGGTGCTCCAGTGTCTCTCTAAAGTGGACCCATTATCGAATAGGTCACTGTTTTTTTCCCCTTATATTTAATAAAGGGACTTGCGCTCTGAAGCCACGTCATTGCATTCTGAAGCCAGCGCATTGCATTACCGTAATGCACATAATGCAAACAATAATCCAAATGAGGGGCGGCTGGTTTGACTTCGTTTTTACGAGTGGAGGCTGGCTTGACCGCAGTTCTAAACTATCGAAAACTCTTCGATCAACATCTTGATCTGACAGAGCCGAGATGATGCCAATAACGTTAATTAATTGCTCTGTTTTGTAGAACACGTACTCAGGGTCCAAATGTCCTGCTTCAATTTGTTCTGAGAAATCTAACATGTCCCAAGAGAGCTCATGCAAAATCTCAGATAATACCGCCATGTTGGGAAGAAATAGGACGAAGCAATCGCTTATTACTCAATCAACTCAAACCCCGCCTAGTTCACGCCCGCCCACCGAGTTTGATGAGCCAATGACAGATAAAATTGTTTAATGCGGCCACACGGGGAACAAGAGTGCAAGAATGAAATAAATACAAAGTGAAATAAATAAATGATGAAATAAATAAATAAAAATTGAAATAAATGAATACAAATTGAAATAAATAAATAAAAATTGAAATACATTTTGAAATAAATAATTACAAATTGAAATAAATAAATAAATGTTGAAATAGAAGAATAAAAATTGAAATAAATAAATAAAAATCGAAATAAATTTTGAAATAAATATAAATTGAAATAAATAAATAAAAATTGAAATAAATAAATATGAATCGAAATAAATAAATATAAATTGAAATAAATAATTAAAAATTGAAATAAATAAATATAAATCGAAATAAATAAATATAAATTGAAATAAATAAATATAAATTGAAATAAATAAATAAAAATTGAAATAAATAAATATAAATTGAAAAAAAAAAAAATTGAAATAAATATTGAAATAAATAAATATTGAAATAAAAGCATTTTAATGACACTTTTAATTATTTATTTAATTGTGTATTTATTAGGGCTGTCAAACGATTAAAATTTTTAATCGAGTTAATTACAGCTTAAAAATTAATCGTAATTAATCGCAATTCAAACCATCTATAAAATATGCCATATTTTTCTGTAAATTATATATATATATTCTGTAAAATAAGTTGTTGGAATGGAAAGATAAGACACAAGATGGATATATACATTCAACATACGGTACATAAGGACTGTAGTGGGCATTTCACTCTACTGTCATTTAAATCTGTCTATGCTGTCCTCACTCCGAAGCGTCTACTTTTTCCAAAGCTAGACAGCTAGTGAACGACGCCTTAATAATTAGACTTCTTCCTTTTTCATCTGATTTATTAATAAAATGGCCTCAAACCATTGTCCTCTTTAGACCGTCGTAAAACTACAAAATAAAAGTACACAAGCATTGCATTAGCAACAACGTTAGCTTAGCACGCTATACAGGTTCACTAAACATAAACAAAAAGCGTCTCATACAAAAAATATAACATTTCGCTTACTAACATAATATGTACATTCTTTACAACAACCATACTTACGGACAAATCTTGTCCAAGGATCATATAAGCACAACATTATCAGCCCAAGACATCGTGCAGCCATCATGAAGAAAGAAAAGAAGAAAATAATAAACCATGTCGTAAAGTGACCACAAGAGTTCGCTGTTGGACAGCGCAAAAAGCCTTGCTGTAAAACTTACCAAAAGGCAGAATACTTTCTGAGCAGGACATGTGTGTTAATTGCGTCAAATATGTTAACGTGATTAATAAAAAAAATCAATTACCGCGCGTGAACGCTATAATTTTGACAGCCCTAGTATTTATTTATTGAATTTTTGCACTCCTGGTCCTCCATAAATTTCCACCTTTTACCCTACATTATATCGATGATTCCTGGAGAAAAAAATAACGGATTTTGTTACAGTTTGACATGAAGTTAACATTTTTATTCACCAACTTCCTCTTGCATTCAGCTAACATAGTAATGCTTGTAAGTTAGTATTTTCACTGAGTTGAGTGTTATCAAGACAAAATTCAAGATGCCAAACATTTTTTCCGGGATTCAAACCCGCCACCCGTGAGGCAACTTTACTGCTTGTTCAATTCAGATTATGTTTTATGCTGGTATTAACGTTGCTAAGTGTGCACTAGTAGATTAATTTATTGGCTGTCATTGACGACGACAGACCAGGGCCGTTCCTGACCAATTTGGTGCCCTAGGCAACATACTTGTTGCCCCCCCCTCCAATTTTCACCCCATATATTTAAGCACTCACACTGAAAAAGCACGTTATCTCTTTGTAATTTATTATATAAAAGAAGAAGAAGAAGCAGAAATTAAAAGAAAAATGCTCAAATAACTATTCAAAAGCACCAATAAAAAGCACTTCAAAAACCAATGCATTAAATAAATTACAATTGTTATTACAATATGATTAACACCCACCAACACACATCTATATAAAGACACACAGAACACTTTAAAATGCAACTTTTTTTCCACCTTGACCTATAACCTTACTCACCTTGTCTTCACTGATGCAAAAGCATATTGCACTTTCATATGACAATTGTTTTGGAAGGTGCATTTCTTTCCTGGACTTGGTGCTGATGTGGATAAGTTCGCTGTAAAAGATGGCCCAGTACGCACAGAGGTAGAAGGAAAATATTTCAGAAGAGCATCTGCAAAGAGAAGAAAGTGGAATGTTACATTATTATATTAGTCAAATAGCTGCTGATTGTGAAACCAGCATGACATAACCATAATAGCGCCTAAATTCTTGCAGCCTACTGTACCTGTCTATTGGATCCGGTCACTAACTTTGATGGGTGTAGTTGAAAGAAAATAAATTCTTGAAGCACTGCAACTACACAGGACTATCCAATAATAATGAATTAAATAATATATGATAGCAAAAAAAAAAAAAAAAATTGAATATTTTTTTTTACATGAACGTGATCGCCATTTTAATGAAATAATGACACATTTAAAAACAAATGTTTGCATTTTAATCCATGGCACTTTTAGTCCCTCCATACCACAGAACATTGAAGTTATTAATTGCATATTTAATGGTGTATTTATTTAATTAACCTTGGCACTTTTAGGCAAGGCAAATTTATTTGAAAAGCACAATTTAACACAAGGTAAAAGTGGTTCACCTCACATGAAAGTAAGCAAGACAATTTTAGTCCCCCATAAACTGTCCAAATTTTTCAAAAATTGGAGGGGGAGTAAATTTAACTGAAACTAATCATCAGCTGGCTGAATACTGAAAATATTTCTAAAACAACAGCCTGGCTAATGATACAGTATAATTTTGCTTTAGCACTAAGTCATATAAACTCTTATGTAAATAACCGCTAGCTTGCAATTGCGCTAAGTCTACGTGCTTATGCTGTTGAAAAAAATCATCACAACAAACCTCTATGTTTCTTCACGTCTTTGCTCTCTTCTTTCTTTTTCTTCTGACTCGGAGGGCTTATTTTCATGAAGTTGACTTGTCACCGTCACGTCGCTCAGTTGCGGAGGCTAAAAATAGCACCTTCAGGTAGCTCGCTTGTCTGCTGGGTGGTGAGTGAGACTAGGGTCCGTGGTGAAATTATTGCATCACAGGGAAAAGTGAAATGGGCAGAAGGCACACTAGAAAAATGATTTCATTATTATTTAAAGACTTATTATGAACGGTTTTGTTGTTCTTTTGTTTGATTGTTTTGTTTAATTTTTTGAATACTGCTATCATCAAATATTATTTGAATATTTTTCTTGACGCCCTTAGGACGCTGCTGCGCCCTTAGGCAGTTGTTTAAATCGCCTTATGGGCGGCACGGGTCTGCAACAGACATCCAATTGTCAGTCATTCATTCATCTTCTGAACCACTTATCCTCACGAGGGTCGCGGGGGTGCTGGAGTTTATCCTAGTTAACAACGGGCAAGAGGCAGGGTTAAAATCAGTCAATGAGTTCAATTGGATCCCAAGAATATGGCTGTATGTTGACTCATCATTTAGAGACATTAAAGCATCACTTGTAACCTTTTATTTTTGGTCTAGGCCACGCCCCCCAAACGTTCCCAAATGACCTGATGACTAGGCCACCCCCCCAAATGTTCCCAAATGACCTGATATGACTAGGCCACGCCCCCCAAATGTTCCCAAATGACCTGCTATGACAAGGCCACGCCCCCCAAATGTTCCCAAATGACCTGATAAAATGTCCACAAACCAACCTGGGCGGGGCTAAGATCTGTATCCCCACACAGGAAAGACCCAGGTGTAATTTCTCCAGAGATTGTAGTTTCTAGTTTTTTATCGATTTTAGCGACGCCGGTGGACAAAAGTGGTAGTGTTTTGCCTTAAGGAAGACTGATTTTCTCATGAGGGCCAGCGCATACCCGCAGTGTCGTAAAATCATCAGTCAATCAAACATCAATCTCCCAGTCACCTGCAGATGAATTAAACAACATTTGTGCTTACGGTGACTGTGTGAAGGATGAGTAGTGATAAGGTAATTAATCCAGTTTTGGCTAAACAATAGCATATGATGGTTAGCAACCGTGTGGCTTAGTGTGGCTAAACCCCCCACCCCATCCGGAGTCATCAGCGCTGACGAGTTCGGTTGAGGGGAGAGGCGTCATGCCAGCGAGTGAGAGCCGGGCCAATGTATATTCTTTATCTTCTGGTAGCCTCGTTTTTTTCCTCCTCAGACGAAACTTTTAGTCTCTTGTTGCACTGCCATCTTAGCAGGATTGACGTTCGCATTGACTTCCATCTTTATATTGAATGAGGAAAGGGGGAAGTGACGTATGCCGTAAAGCAGTCAGCACATTTGTAGGTTTTTTTTGTGTGACAGGGTTCCTGCTAACCTCCTCTAAGTTAATTAGTGCTATTGAAAGTGATACAGACCCCCTCAGTTGTCAGTCGACATATTATCACAAATGTTATGAAAATTTTTTATAAAGGTTGAAAAGTTACCTAGTGTTGCTTTAATAGGAAACATTTATTTATTTATTCTTTATTAGTAAATGTTTAATGGTTTCATTCTTTTATTATGTTTGAGAGATACACTGCTGGCCAAAAGTATTGGCACCCCTGCAATTCTGTCAGGTAATGCTCAATTTCTCTCAGAAAATGATTGCAATTACAAATGCTTTGGTAGTAATATCGTCATTTATTTTGCTAGAAATGAAAAAAAAAAAAAAAAAACAGAATGAAATAAAAAATCATAATCATTTTACACAAAACTCCAGAAATGGGCCCGACAAAAGTATTGGCACCCTCAGCCTAATACTTGGTAGCACAACCTTTAGACAAAATAACTGCGAACAACCGCTTCCGGTATCCATCATTGAGTTTCTTACAATGCTCTGCTGGAATTTTAGACCATTCTTCTTTGGCCAACTGCTCCAAGTCTCTGAGATTTGAAGGGTGCCTTCTCCAAACTGCCATTTCAGATTTCTCCACAGGTGTTCTATGGGATTCAGGTCTGGACTCATTGCTGGCCACTTTAGAAGTTTTCAGTGTTTCAGCGTTTCAGTATAGAAAAAGTGATACACTGCTGGCCAAAAGTATTGGCACCCCTGGAATTCTGTCAGTAAATGCTCAATTTCTCCCAGAAAATGATTGCAATTACGAACGCTTTGGTAGTAATATCTTCATTTATTTTGCTTGCAATGAAAAAACACAAAAGAGAATGAAAAAAATAAAATAAAAAAATCATTATCATTTCACACAAAACTCCAAAAATGGGCCAGACAAAAGTATTGGCACCCTTAGCCTAATACTTGGTAGCGCAACCTTTAGACAAACTGCAAACAACCGCTTCCAGTATCCATCAGTGAGTTTCTTACAATGCTCTGCTGGAATTTTAGATCATCTTACAATGCCCTGCTGGAATTTTAGACCATTATTCTTTGGCCAACTGCTCCAGGTCTATAAGATTTGAAGGGTGCTTTCTCCCAACTGCCATTTTCAGATCTCTCCACAGGTGTTCTGTGGGATTCTGGTCTGGACTCATTGCTGGCCACTTTAGAAGTCTCCGGTGCTTTCTCTCAAACCATTTTCTAGTGTTTGTTTTGGGTCATTGTCTGGCTGGAAGACCCATGACCTCTGAGGGAGACCCAGCTTTCTCCCACTGGGCCCTACATTATGCTGCAAAATTTGTTGGTAGTCTTTAGACTTCATAATGCCATGCACACGGTCAAGCAGTCCTGTGCCAGAAGCAGCAAAGCAACCCCAAAACATCAGGGTACTTCCACCATGTATGACTGTGGGGACTGTGTTCGTTTCTTTGGAGGCCTCGTTTTTCCCCCTTTAAAGTCTATGTTGATGCCTTTTCCCAAAAAGCTCTACTTCTGTCTCATCTGACCACAGAAAATTTTTCCAAAACGTTTTTGGCTTTCTCGGGTAAGTTTTGGCAAACTCCAGCCTGGCTTTTTTATGTGTCTGGGTCAGAAGTGGGGTCTTCATGGGTATTCTACCATAGAGTCCATTTTCATTTAGACGCTGGCGGATAGTACAGGTTGACACTATTGTACCCTCGGACTGCAGGACAGCTTGAGTTTGTCTGGATGTTAGTCGGGGTTCTTTATCCACCGTACGCACAATCTTTCATTGAAATCTCTCGTCATTTTTTCTTTTTAGTCTACATCTAGGGAGGTTAGCCACAGTGCCATGGGCTTTACACTTATTGATGACACTGCGCACGGTAGACACAGGAACATTCAGGTCTTTGGAGATGGACTTGTAGCCTTGGGATTGCCCATGCTTCCTCATAATTTTGCTTCTCAAGTCCTCAGACAGTTCTTTGGTCTTCTTTCTTTTCTCCATGCTGAACGTGGAACACACAAGGACACAGGACAGATGTTGAGTCAACTTAAATCCATTTTAACTGGCTGCAAGTGTGATTTAGTTATTGCCACCACCCGTTATGTGCCACAGATAAGTAACAGGTGCTGTTAATTACCCAAATTAGACAAGCATCCCATGATTTTTCAAAGGGTGCCAATACTTTTGTCTGGCCCATTTTTGGAGTTTTGTGTAAAATCATAATGATTTAATTTTTTTCCCCATTCTCCCCTGTGTTTTTTCATTGCAAGCAAAATAAATGAAGATATTACTACCAAAGCATTTGTAATTGCAGTCATTTTCTGGGAGAAATCAAGCCTTATCTGACAGAATTGCAGGGGTGCCAATACTTTTGGCCAGCAGTGTAGCTTGTTTTTCTGTTTATTAGTTGTTCTGTAGAATATTCTAGAATGATTTCCTGACAAATTGTTGTATTGCCACATTGTGAGATCCTCGTTCTCCTGAGCTTTGTATCGCAAATCGTATTGTATTGTGAGGGACCAAGAGGTTCTCACCCCTAATAAAATGTTCAAAATCGATAGCTGCAACTCTACCGACAACCTCTGAGTTGGGGAACGACTACACCACCACTGAGCCTAGCCAAATTCAAATTTTGTGACACATTTGGTGGGTGCATTTTATAGTCAGGTGCGCTTAAAGACCAAATGTGAAGTAATTTCATAACATGCCAAATAGGGTCACAATTAAAGTAATTAAACATTGTCCAACAAATAAAGCATGAAAAAAATAATTCATATGTTGTATATTTGACAAAATAATCGCGTTTCCGAAGTTCGAGCCTGAAAGGGGATGAACCCGGAAGTGATATGTCACACCGAGAACAGCGATGGCAGCGCTCCATACGACTGCCATACAAAGCCCTTCAAACAATGATTCAAACAGCGATGTAAGTGATAGATCGAGCGCAAGGGAGGAGATCCAAGTTTTTGAAGAGTTGGAGGAAGAAGAGGAGGTTGGAATTTTATGTTGGACCTAACATGTATTAGCCAGACGCAAATCAGGATGCAAACAATGTGCCTGGACTACCTGACATGGAATGGAGACATGACCCATCGAGATTACAAGATTGGTAAAATATAGGCTGTTATTTTTTTTATGATTTGAAGATGCAGGCATTTGCACATAATTTTGTTTTTGTCTATCTGATGACATTGTTTAAAAAAAATAATAAACAGACTTCATGTTCATTTTGGCAGACCCGGCAGCTCTCGTGCATATAAAATAATATAAAAACGTTGGGGGGAAAGAAGGAGATGAGTCGTTGATGGCTTTCTCCACTTTGTTGTGGCAACAATAAGAAAACAAAATAATAGCGGACTGACGCCACATTCGACAGCAAAGTTTTGCTTCTCGCTCATCTCCCCCTCGCCTCCTACTACTCACAGCTCTCCAGTCCCAGCGTCTCTTAAACGGATCGTGCATAGTGTCTTGTTATGAGCTTTTTGTTGACAAAGGTATCGAACACACGATGTGCTGACAACTTTGTTTCTTTATTAACACACGGAGCTAAAAGTACGAACACTGCTTGGGGCTCTCGGCAGGCTGTGCGGAGTGATAGATAGAGCCTGTGCCTCTCTATCACACTCCCGCGTCACTTGACCAAAACAAGAGTAACGTTGCGTGCACTTCAGGGTACCTTGAAAAACATTATATCAGAATATTACATATGAAAGAGTTGGAGATTTGTTGGTGCACTGAGAAGCTGGACCAACAAATCACACTCCTGACATTTAAAAAAACAACAACTTGGGAGCAAGCGGCCAGGATCAAACGGTATTTCAACATGCCAAAAAGACTGTTGCATTTACTGTCTTTTTTCAAAAAGAAGATGGTTCAAAACGAGTCAGAAAAGCACATAGAAAAGAAAGAAAAAAAGGAAAGTCCCACAGCATAGCAAGTGGGCATTTGTGTTTTGTTTTCAGCACCATTTTCTGCATAATGTAATGTCCGTAACTGGGTGCGGGCCTGTGAAAGGGCCATCGGACAGAAGAGTGGTGACGTAGCGGGAATTGAGGAGAAGAGTGCGGCGTGAGAGCGAAGTTGGCGGTCGCATGTTGCAGCAATCCGCTGTTATTTTTGTGATTTGTTATTTAACTGTTGCCACAATAAAGTGAAGGAAGCCATCATTCACTCCTCTCCTTTCTATTTCCCTATTCGGGCTATTACAATATGTTCCAGGAACTGTCCACGTGCCGTCATCCCTGCTCTGTCATATGTACTTTGCGTTCCGGCACCTTTATGATTTACAAATTAAGCACTGATCCAGAACAGTTGGCAGCTCCGCTTTGACAAAGTCATCAGTCATCTATCCAAAAATCACACTTACATTTTTTGCAAATCCTTGATCATAAGCAGACCGGTTGAGGAAGCAGGCATCTTCGAAGTCTTTGTAGCAGAGAACACGACTCGATCATGGCGTGAAATTCATTCGCTTAGTGCGAACAACAGATGTCCATTTATGTGCCCTGCTATACTTCAGCCACTCATACAACTTTTCTTTAGATTGAGAACAATACATCGCCACACACCGTCGTGGCATCTTACTGAGAAGCAATGCAACAATACTCTTTACTTTTGGGAAAAGTCAATTTTTTATTTTTTGTAAGGGAGGATGCTTAAGCATTTTTTCAAAATTTCAAAAACGGTCAAAAAACACTTTTGGGCCTAGGAGCGCCGGGAAACGTTCCAAAAACATGTCAGGACTCTCGGCAAAGCCCAAATATAACAAAAAAGTGTACTTTTTGGGAAAAGTCAATTTTTGACTTTTTTGTAAGGGAGGGTGCTTACGCATTTTTTCAAAATTTCAAAAACGGTCAAAAAACACTTTTGGGCCAGGGAGCGCCGGGAAACGTTCTAAAATCCCATCAGGACTCTCGGCAAAACTAAAATATGCAAAAAAAAGTGGACTTTTGGGGAAAGTCAATTTTTGACTTTTTCGTAAGGGGGGGTGGTTACGCATTTTTTCCAAAATTTCAAAAACGGTCAAAAAACACTTTTGGGCCAGGGATCGCTGGGAAACGTTCCAAAAACCCGTCAGGACTCTCGGCACAGCTCAAATATGCAAAAAAAGTGGACTTTTGGGGAAAGTCGATTTTTGACTTTTTCGTAAGGGGGGGTGGTTACGCATTTTTTCCAAAATTTCAAAAACGGTCAAAAAACACTTTTGGGCCAGGGATCGCTGGGAAACGTTCCAAAAACCAGTAAGGACTCTCGGCACAGCTCAAATATTCAAAAAAAGTGGACTTTTGGGGAAAGTCAATTTTTGACTTTTTCGTACGGGGGGGTGGTTACGCATTTTTTCAAAATTTCAAAAACGGTCAAAAAACACTTTTGGGCCAGGGATCGCCGAGAAACGTTCCAAAAACCCGTCAGGATTCTCGGAACAGCTCAAATATGCAATAAAAGTGGACTTTTGGGGAAAGTCCATTTTTGACTTTTTCGTAAGGGGGGGTGGTTACGCATTTTTTCAAAATTTCAAAAACCGTCAAAAAACACTTTTGGGCCAGGGATCGCCGGGAAACGTTCCAAAAACCAGTCAGGACTCTCGGCACAGCTCAAATATGCAAAAAAAGTGGACTTTTGGGGAAAGTCGATTTTTGACTTTTTCGTAAGGGGGGGTGGTTACGCATTTTTTCAAAATTTCAAAAATGGTCAAAAAACACTTTTGGGCCAGGGATCACCGGGAAACGTTCCAAAAACCAGTCAGGACTCTCGGCACAGCTCAAATATGCAAAAAAAGTGGACTTTTGGGGAAAGTCGATTTTTGACTTTTTCGTAAGGGGGGGTGGTTACGCATTTTTTCCAAAATTTCAAAAACGGTCAAAAAACACTTTTGGGCCAGGGATCGCTGGGAAACGTTCCAAAAACCCGTCAGGACTCTCGGCACAGCTCAAATATGCAAAAAAAGTGGACTTTTGGGGAAAGTCAATTTTTGACTTTTTCGTAAGGGGGGGTGGTTACGCATTTTTTCCAAAATTTCAAAAACGGTCAAAAAACACTTTTGGGCCAGGGATCGCTGGGAAACGTTCCAAAAACCAGTAAGGACTCTCGGCACAGCTCAAATATTCAAAAAAAGTGGACTTTTGGGGAAAGTCAATTTTTGACTTTTTCGTACGGGGGGGTGGTTACGCATTTTTTCAAAATTTCAAAAACGGTCAAAAAACACTTTTGGGCCAGGGATCGCCGAGAAACGTTCCAAAAACCCGTCAGGATTCTCGGAACAGCTCAAATATGCAATAAAAGTGGACTTTTGGGGAAAGTCAATTTTTGACTTTTTCGTAAGGGGGGGTGGTTACGCATTTTTTCAAAATTTCAAAAACCGTCAAAAAACACTTTTGGGCCAGGGATCGCCGGGAAACGTTCCAAAAACCAGTCAGGACTCTCGGCACAGCTCAAATATGCAAAAAAAGTGGACTTTTGGGGAAAGTCGATTTTTGACTTTTTCGTAAGGGGGGGTGGTTACGCATTTTTTCAAAATTTCAAAAATGGTCAAAAAACACTTTTGGGCCAGGGATCACCGGGAAACGTTCCAAAAACCCGTCAGGACTCTCAGAACAGCTCAAATATGCAATAAAAGTGGACTTTTGGGGAAAGTCAATTTTTGACTTTTTCGTAAGGTGGGGTGGTTACGCATTTTTTCAAAATTTCAAAAATGGTCAAAAAACACTTTTGGGCCAGGGATCGCCGGGAAACGTTCCAAAAACCCGTCAGGACTCTCGGAACAGCTCAAATATGCAATAAAAGTGGACTTTTTGGGAAAGTCAATTTTTGACTTTTTCGTAAGGGGGGGTGGTTACGCATTTTTTCCAAAATTTCAAAAACGGTCAAAAAACACTTTTGGGCCAGGGATCGCCAGGAAACGTTCCAAAATCCCGTCAGGACTCTCGGCAAAGCTAAAATATGCAAAAAAAGTGGACTTTTGGGGAAAGTCAATTTTTGACTTTTTCGTAAAGGGGGGTGGTTACGCATTTTTTCAAAATTTCAAAAATGGTCAAAAAACACTTTTGGGCCAGGGATCGCCGGGAAACGTTCCAAAAACCCGTCAGGACTCTCGGAACAGCTCAAATATGCAATAAAAGTGGACTTTTGGGGAAAGTCAATTTTTGACTTTTTCGTAAGGGGGGGTGGTTACGCATTTTTTCAAAATTTCAAAAACGGTCAAAAAACACTTTTGGGCCAGGGATCGCCGGGAAACGTTCCAAAAACCCGTTAGGACTCTCGGAACAGCTCAAATATGCAATAAAAGTGGACTTTTGGGGAAAGTCAATTTTTGACTTTTTCGTAAGGGGGGGTGGTTACGCATTTTTTCAATATTTCAAAAACGGTCAAAAAACACTTTTGGGCCAGGGATCGCCGGGAAACTTTCCAAAAACCCGTCAGGACTCTCGGAACAGCTCAAATATGCAATAAAAGTGGACTTTTGGGGAAAGTCAATTTTTGACTTTTTCGTAAGGGGGGGTGGTTACGCATTTTTTCCAAAATTTCAAAAACGGTCAAAAAACACTTTTGGGCCAGGGATCGCCGGGAAACGTTCCAAAAACCAGTCAGGACTCTCGGCACAGCCCAAATATGCCGAAAAGTGGACTTTTACGGAAAGTCAATTTTTGACTTTTTTGTAAGGGGGGGTGGTTACGCATGTTTTCAAAATTTCAAAAACGGTCAAAAAACACTTTTGGGCCAGGGAGCGCCGGGAAACGTTCCAAAATCCTGTCAGGACTCTCGGCACAGCTCAAATATGCAAAAAAAGTGGACTTTTGGGGAAAGTCAATTTTTGACATTTTCGTAAGGGGGGGTGGTTACGCATTTTTTCAAAATTTCAAAAACCGTCAAAAAACACTTTTGGGACAGGGATCGCCGGGAAACGTTCCAAAAACCAGTCAGGACTCTCGGCACAGCTCAAATATTCAAAAAAAGTGGACTTTTGATGAAAGTCAATTTTTGACTTTTTCGTAAGGGGGGGTGGTTACGCATTTTTTCAAAATTTCAAAAATGGTCAAAAAACACTTTTGGGCCAGGGAGCGCCGGGAAACGTTCCAAAATCCCGTCAGGACTGTCGGCAAAACTAAAATATGCAAAAAAAGTGGACTTTTACGGAAAGTCCATTTTTGACTATTTCGTAAGGGGGGGTGGTTACGCATTTTTTCAATATTTCAAAAACGGTCAAAAAACACTTTTGGGCCAGGGATCGCCGGGAAACGTTCCAAAAACCAATCAGGACTCTCGGCACAGCTCAAATATGCAAAAAAAGTGGACTTTTGGGGAAAGTCAATTTTTGACTTTTTCGTAAGGGGGGGTGGTTACGCATTTTTTCAATATTTCAAAAACGGTCAAAAAACACTTTTGGGCCAGGGATCGCCGGGAAACGTTCCAAAAACCCGTCAGGACTCTCGGCACAGCTCAAATATGCAAAAAAAGTGGACTTTTGGGGAAAGTCAATTTTTGACTTTTTCGTAAGGGGGGGTGGTTACGCATTTTTTTCCAAAATTTCAAAAACGGTCAAAAAACACTTTTGGGCCAGGGATCGCCGGGAAACGTTCCAAAAACCAGTCAGGACTCTCGGCACAGCTCAAATATTAAAAAAAAGTGGACTTTTGGGGAAAGTCAATTTTTGACTTTTTCGTAAGGGGGGGTGGTTACGCATTTTTTCAAAATTTCAAAAACGGTCAAAAAACACTTTTGGGCCAGGGATCGCCAGGAAACGTTCCAAAAACTCGTCAGGACTCTCGGCACAGCCCAAATATGCAAAAAAGTGGACTTTTACGGAAAGTCAATTTTTGACTTTTTTGTAAGGGGGGGTGGTTACGCATTTTTTCAAAATTTCAAAAACGGTCAAAAAACACTTTTGGGCCAGGGAGCGCCGGGAAACGTTCCAAAATCCCGTCAGGACTCTCGGCACAGCTCAAATATGCAAATAAAGTGGACTTTTGGGGAAAGTCAATTTTTGACTTTTTCGTAAGGGGGGGTGGTTATGCATTTTTTCAAAATTTCAAAAACGGTCAAAAAACACTTTTGGGCGAGGGATCGCCGGGAAACGTTCCAAAAACCCGTCAGGACTCTCGGAACAGCTCAAATATGCAAAAAAAGTGGACTTTTGGGGAAAGTCAATTTTTGACTTTTTCGTAAGGGGGGGTGGTTACGCATTTTTTCAAAATTTCAAAAATGGTCAAAAAACACTTTTGGGCCAGGGATCGCCGGGAAACGTTCCAAAAACCAGTCAGGACTCTCGGCACAGCTCAAATATGCAAAAAAAGTGGACTTTTGGGGAAAGTCAATTTTTGACTTTTTCGTAAGGGGGGGTGGTTACGCATTTTTTCAAAATTTCAAAAATGGTCAAAAAACACTTTTGGGCCAGGGAGCGCCGGGAAACGTTCCAAAATCCCGTCAGGACTCTCGGCACAGCTCAAATATTCAAAAAAAGTGGACTTTTGGGGAAAGTCAATTTTTGACTTTTTCGTAAGGGGGGGTGGTTACGCATTTTTTCAAAATTTCAAAAACGGTCAAAAAACACTTTTGGGCCAGGGATCGCCTGGAAACGTTCCAAAAACTCGTCAGGACTCTCGGCACAGCTCAAATATGCAAAAAAAGTGGACTTTTGGGGAAAGTCAATTTTTGACTTTTTCGTAAGGGGGGGTGGTTACGCATTTTTTAAAAATTTCAAAAACAGTCAAAAAACACTTTTGGGCCAGGGATCGCTGGAAAACGTTCCAAAAACTCGTCAGGACTCTCGGCACAGCCCAAATATGCAAAAAAGTGGACTTTTACGGAAAGTCAATTTTTGACTTTTTCGTAAGAGGGGGTGGTTACGCTTTTTTTTCAATATTTCAAAAATGGTCAAAAAACACTTTTGGGCCAGGGATCGCCGGGAAACTTTCCAAAAACCCGTCAGGACTCTTGGAACAGCTCAAATATAAAATAAAAGTGGACTTTTGGGGAAAGTCAATTTTTGACTTTTTCGTAAGGGGGGGTGGTTACGCATTTTTTCAAAATTTCAAAAACGGTTAAAAAACACTTTTGGGCCAGGGATCGCCGGGAAACGTTCCAAAAACCCGTCAGGACTCTCGGAACAGCTCAAATATGCAATAAAAGTGGACTTTTGGGGAAAGTCAATTTTTGACTTTTTCGTAAGGGGGGGTGGTTACGCATTTTTTCAAAATTTCAAAAACGGTCAAAAAACACTTTTGGGCCAGGGATCGCCGGGAAACGTTCCAAAAACCCGTCAGGACTCTCGGAACAGCTCAAATATGCAATAAAAGTGGACTTTTGGGGAAAGTCAATTTTTGACTTTTTCGTAAGGGGGGGTGGTTACGCATTTTTTCAAAATTTCAAAAACGGTCAAAAAACACTTTTGGGCCAGGGATCGCCTGGAAACGTTCCAAAAACTCGTCAGGACTCTCGGCACAGCTCAAATATGCAAAAAAAGTGGACTTTTGGGGAAAGTCAATTTTTGACTTTTTCGTAAGGGGGGGTGGTTACGCATTTTTTCAAAATTTCAAAAACGGTCAAAAAACACTTTTGGGCCAGGGATCGCTGGAAAACGTTCCAAAAACTCGTCAGGACTCTCGGCACAGCCCAAATATGCAAAAAAGTGGACTTTTACGGAAAGTCAATTTTTGACTTTTTCGTAAGAGGGGGTGGTTACGCTTTTTTTTCAATATTTCAAAAATGGTCAAAAAACACTTTTGGGCCAGGGATCGCCGGGAAACTTTCCAAAAACCCGTCAGGACTCTTGGAACAGCTCAAATATAAAATAAAAGTGGACTTTTGGGGAAAGTCAATTTTTGACTTTTTCGTAAGGGGGGGTGGTTACGCATTTTTTCAAAATTTCAAAAACGGTTAAAAAACACTTTTGGGCCAGGGATCGCCGGGAAACGTTCCAAAAACCCGTCAGGACTCTCGGAACAGCTCAAATATGCAATAAAAGTGGACTTTTGGGGAAAGTAAATTTTTGACTTTTTCGTAAGGGGGGGTGGTTACGCATTTTTTCAAAATTTCAAAAACCGTAAAAAAACACTTTTGGGACAGGGATCGCCGGGAAACGTTCCAAAAACCAGTCAGGACTCTCGGCACAGCTCAAATATGCAAAAAAAAGTGGACTTTTGATGAAAGTCAATTTTTGACTTTTTCGTAAGGGGGGGTGGTTACGCATTTTTTCAAAATTTCAAAAATGGTCAAAAAACACTTTTGGGCCAGGGAGCGCCGGGAAACGTTCCAAAATCCCGTCAGGACTGTCGGCAAAACTAAAATATGCAAAAAAAGTGGACTTTTACGGAAAGTCAATTTTTGACTTTTTCGTAAGGGGGGGTGGTTACGCATTTTTTCAATATTTCAAAAACGGTCAAAAAACACTTTTGGGCCAGGGATCGCCGGGAAACGTTCCAAAAACCAATCAGGACTCTCGGCACAGCTCAAATATGCAAAAAAAGTGGACTTTTGGGGAAAGTCAATTTTTGACTTTTTCGTAAGGGGGGGGTGGTTACGCATTTTTTCAATATTTCAAAAACGGTCAAAAAACACTTTTGGGCCAGGGATCGCCGGGAAACGTTCCAAAAACCCGTCAGGACTCTCGGCACAGCTCAAATATGCAAAAAAAGTGGACTTTTCGGGAAAGTCAATTTTTGACTTTTTCGTAAGGGGGGGTGGTTACGCATTTTTTTCCAAAATTTCAAAAACGGTCAAAAAACACTTTTGGGCCAGGGATCGCTGGGAAACGTTCCAAAAACCAGTCAGGACTCTCGGCACAGCTCAAATATTCAAAAAAAGTGGACTTTTGGGGAAAGTCAATTTTTGACTTTTTCGTAAGGGGGGGTGGTTACGCATTTTTTCAAAATTTCAAAAACGGTCAAAAAACACTTTTGGGCCAGGGATCGCCAGGAAACGTTCCAAAATCCCGTCAGGACTCTCGGCAAAACTAAAATATGCAAAAAAAAGTAGACTTTTGGGGAAAGTCAATATTTGACTTTTTCGTAAGGGGGGGGTGGTTACGCATTTTTTCAAAATTTCAAAAACCGTCAAAAAACACTTTTGGGCCAGGGATCGCCGGGAAACGTTCCAAAAACCAGTCAGGACTCTCGGCACAGCTCAAATATGCAAAAAAAGTTGACTTTTGGGGAAAGTCAATTTTTGACTTTTTCGTAAGGGGGGGTGGTTACGCATTTTTTCAAAATTTCAAAAACGGTCAAAAAACACTTTTGGGCCAGGGATCGCCAGGAAACGTTCCAAAATCCCGTCAGGACTCTCGGCACAGCTCAAATATGCAAAAAAAGTGGACTTTTGGGGAAAGTCAATTTTTGACTTTTTCGTAAGGGGGGGTGGCTACGCATTTTTTCAAAATTTCAAAAACGGTCAAAAAACACTTTTGGGCCAGGGATCACCGGGAAACGTTCCAAAAACTCGTCAGGACTCTCGGCACAGCCCAAATATGCAAAAAAGTGGACTTTTACGGAAAGTCAATTTTTGACTTTTTCGTAAGGGGGGGTGGTTACGCATTTTTTCAAAATTTCAAAAATGGTCAAAAAACACTTTTGGGCCAGGGAGCGCCGGGAAACGTTCCAAAATCCCGTCAGGACTCTCGGCAAAACTAAAATATGCAAAAAAAAGTAGACTTTTGGGGAAAGTCAATATTTGACTTTTTCGTAAGGGGGGGGTGGTTACGCATTTTTTAAAAATTTCAAAAACCGTCAAAAAACACTTTTGGGCCAGGGATCGCCGGGAAACGTTCCAAAAACCAGTCAGGACTCTCGGCACAGCTCAAATATGCAAAAAAAGTTGACTTTTGGGGAAAGTCAATTTTTGACTTTTTCGTAAGGGGGGGTGGTTATGCATTTTTTTCCAAAATTTCAAAAACGGTCAAAAAACACTTTTGGGCCAGGGATCGCTGGGAAACGTTCCAAAAACCAGTCAGGACTCTCGGCACAGCTCAAATATTCAAAAAAAGTGGACTTTTGGGGAAAGTCAATTTTTGACTTTTTCGTAAGGGGGGGTGGTTACGCATTTTTTCAAAATTTCAAAAACGGTCAAAAAACATTTTTGGGCCAGGGATCGCCGGGAAACGTTCCAAAAACCCGTCAGGACTCTCGGAACAGCTCAAATATGCAATAAAAGTGGACTTTTGGGGAAAGTCAATTTTTGACTTTTTCGTAAGGGGGGGTGGTTACGCATTTTTTCAAAATTTCAAAAACGGTCAAAAAACACTTTTGGGCCAGGGAGCGCCGGGAAACGTTCCAAAATCCCGTCAGGACTCTCTGCACAGCTCAAATATATAAAAAAAGTGGACTTTTGGGGAAAGTCAATTTTTGACTTTTTCGTAAGCGGGGGTGGTTACGCATTTTTCCAAAATTTCAAAAACGGTCAAAAAACACTTTTGGGCCAGGGATCGCTGGGAAACGTTCCAAAAACCAGTCAGGACTCTCGGCACAGCTCAAATATGCAATAAAAGTGGACTTTTGGGGAAAGTCAATTTTTGACTTTTTCGTAAGGGGGGGGGGTGGTTACGCATTTTTTCCAAAATTTCAAAAACGGTCAAAAAACACTTTTGGGCCAGGGATCGCCGGGAAACGTTCCAAAAACCAGTCAGGACTCTCGGCACAGCTCAAATATGCAAAAAAAGTGGACTTTTGGGGAAAGTCAATTTTTGACTTTTTCGTAAGGGGGGGTGGTTACGCATTTTTTCAAAATTTCAAAAACGGTCAAAAAACACTTTTGGGCCAGGGATCGCTGGAAAACGTTCCAAAAACTCGTCAGGACTCTCGGCACAGCCCAAATATGCAAAAAAAGTGGACTTTTACGGAAAGTCAATTTTTGACTTTTTCGTAAGAGGGGGTGGTTACGCTTTTTTTTCAATATTTCAAAAATGGTCAAAAAACACTTTTGGGCCAGGGATCGCCGGGAAACTTTCCAAAAACCCGTCAGGACTCTCGGAACAGCTCAAATATAAAATAAAAGTGGACTTTTGGGGAAAGTCAATTTTTGACTTTTTCGTAAGGGGGGGTGGTTACGCATTTTTTACAAAATTTCAAAAACGGTCAAAAAACACTTTTGGGCCAGGGATCGCCGGGAAACGTTCCAAAAACCATTCAGGACTCTCGCCACAGCTCAAATATGCAAAAAAAGTGGACTTTTGGGGAAAGTCAATTTTTGACTTTTTTGGTAAGGGGGGGTGGTTACGCATTTTTTCAAAATTTCAAAAACGGTCAAAAAACACTTTTGGGCCAGGGATCGCCGGGAAACGTTCCAAAAAGTCGTCAGGACTCTCGGCACAGCCCAAATATGCAAAAAAGTGGACTTTTACGGAAAGTCAATTTTTGACTTTTTTGTAAGGGGGGGTGGTTACGCAAGTTTTCAAAATTTCAAAAACGGTCAAAAAACACTTTTGGGCCAGGGATCGCCGGGAAACGTTCCAAAAACTCGTCAGGACTCTCGGCACAGCCCAAATATGCAAAAAAGTGGAATTTTACGGAAAATCAATTTTTGACTTTTTTGTAAGGGGGGGTGGTTACGCATTTTTTCAAAATTTCAAAAACGGTCAAAAAACACTTTTGGGCCAGGGATCGCCGGGAAACGTTCCAAAAACCCGTCAGGACTCTCGGAACAGCTCAAATATGCAATAAAAGTGGAGTTTTGGGGAAAGTCAATTTTTGACTTTTTCGTAAGGGGGGGTGGTTACGCATTTTTTCAAAAATTCAAAAACCGTCAAAAAACACTTTTGGGCCAGGGATCGCCGGGAAACGTTCCAAAAACCAGTCAGGACTCTCGGCACAGCTCAAATATGCAAAAAAAGTGGACTTTTGGGGAAAGTCAATTTTTGACTTTTTCGTAAGGGGGGGTGGTTACGCATTTTTTCAAAATTTCAAAAATGGTCAAAAAACACTTTTGGGCCAGGGAGCGCCGGGAAACGTTCCAAAATCCCGTCAGGACTCTCGGCAAAACTAAAATATGCAAAAAAAGTGGACTTTTGAGGAAAGTCAATTTTTGACTTTTTCGTAAGGGGGGGGTGGTTACGCATTTTTTCAAAATTTCAAAAATGGTCAAAAAACACTTTTGGGCTAGGGATCGCCGGGAAACGTTCCAAAAACCAGTCAGGGCTCTCGGAACAGCTCAAATATGCAATAAAAGTGGACTTTTGGGGAAAGTCAATTTTTGACTTTTTCGTAAGGGGGGGTGGTTACGCATTTTTTCAAAATTTCAAAAATGGTCAAAAAACACTTTTGGGCCAGGGATCGCCGGGAAACGTTCCAAAAACCCGTCAGGACTCTCGGAACAGCTCAAATATGCAATAAAAGTGGACTTTTGGGGAAAGTCAATTTTTGAATTTTTCGTAAGGGGGGGTGGTTACGCATTTTTTCAAAATTTCAAAAACGGTCAAAAAACACTTTTGGTCCAGGGATCGCCGGGAAACGTTCCAAAAACCAGTCAGGACTCTCGGCACAGCTCAAATATGCATAAAAAAGTGGACTTTTGGGGAAAGTCAATTTTTGACTTTTTCGTAAGGGGGGGTGGTTACGCATTTTTTCAAAATGTCAAAAATGGTCAAAAAACACTTTTGGGGCAGGGAGCGCCGGGAAACGTTCCAAAATCCCGTCAGGACTCTCGGCAAAACTAAAATATGCAAAAAAAGTGGACTTTTGGGGAAAGTCAATTTTTGACTTTTTCGTAAGGGGGGGTGGTTACGCATTTTTTCAAAATTTCAAAAACGGTCAAAAAACACTTTTTGGCCAGGGATCGCCTGGAAACGTTCCAAAAACCCGTCAGGACTCTCGGAACAGCTCAAATATGCAATAAAAGTGGACTTTTGGGGAAAGTCAATTTTTGACTTTTTCGTAAGGGGGGGTGGTTACGCATTTTTTCAAAATTTCAAAAACGGTCAAAAAACACTTTTGGGCCAGGGAGCGCCGGGAAACGTTCCAAAAACCAGTCAGGACTCTCGGCACAGCTCAAATATGCAAAAAAAGTGGACCTTTGGGGAAAGTCAATTTTTGACTTTTTCGTAAGGGGGGGTGGTTACGCATTTTTTCAAAATTTCAAAAACGGTCGAAAAACACTTTTGGGCCAGGGATCGCCGGGAAACGTTCCAAAAACTCGTCAGGACTCTCGGCACAGCACAAATATGCAAAAAAGTGGACTTTTGTGGAAAGTCAATTTTTGACTTTTTCGTAAGGGGGGGTGGTTACGCATTTTTTCAAAATTTCAAAAACCGTCAAAAAACACTTTTGGGCCAGGGATCGCCGGGAAACGTTCCAAAAACCAGTCAGGACTCTCGGCACAGCTCAAATATGCAAAAAAAGTGGACTTTTGGGGAAAGTCGATTTTTGACTTTTTTGTAAGGGGGGGTGGTTACGCAAGTTTTCAAAATTTCAAAAACGGTCAAAAAACACTTTTGGGCCAGGGAGCGCCAGGAAACGTTCCAAAATCCCGTCAGGACTCTCGGCACAGCTCAAATATGCAAAAAAAGTGGACTTTTGGGGAAAGTCAATTTTTGACTTTTTCGTAAAGGGGTGTGGTTAAGCATTTTTTCAAAATTTCAAAAACGGTCAGAAAACACTTTTGGGCCAGGGACCGCCGGGAAACGTTCCAAAAACCCGTCAGGACTCTCGGAACAGCTCAAATATGCAATAAAAGTGGACTTTTGGGGAAAGTCAATTTTTGACTTTTTCGTAAGGGGGGTGGTTACGCATTTTTTCAAAATTTCAAAAACGGTCAAAAAACACTTTTGGGCCAGGGATCGCCGGGAAACGTTCCAAAAACTCGTCAGGACTCTCGGCACAGCCCAAATATGCAAAAAAGTGGACTTTTACGGAAAGTCAATTTTTGACTTTTTTGTAAGGGGGGGTGGTTACGCATGTTTTCAAAATTTCAAAAAAGGTCAAAAAACACTTTTGGGCCAGGGATCGCCGGGAAACGTTCCAAAAACTCGTCAGGACTCTCGGCACAGCCCAAATATGCAAAAAAGTGGAATTTTACGGAAAATCAATTTTTGACTTTTTTGTAAGGGGGGGTGGTTACGCATTTTTTCAAAATTTCAAAAACGGTCAAAAAACACTTTTGGGCCAGGGATCGCCGGGAAACGTTCCAAAAACCCGTCAGGACTCTCGGAACAGCTCAAATATGCAATAAAAGTGGAGTTTTGTGGAAAGTCAATTTTTGACTTTTTCGTAAGGGGGGGTGGTTACGCATTTTTTCAAAATTTCAAAAACCGTCAAAAAACACTTTTGGGCCAGGGATCGCCGGGAAACGTTCCAAAAACCCGTCAGGACTCTCGGAACAGCTCAAATATGCAATAAAAGTGGACTTTTGGGGAAAGTCAATTTTTGAATTTTTCGTAAGGGGGGGTGGTTACGCATTTTTTCAAAATTTCAAAAACGGTCAAAAAACACTTTTGGTCCAGGGATCGCCGGGAAACGTTCCAAAAACCAGTCAGGACTCTCGGCACAGCTCAAATATGCATAAAAAAGTGGACTTTTGGGGAAAGTCAATTTTTGACTTTTTCGTAAGGGGGGGTGGTTACGCATTTTTTCAAAATGTCAAAAATGGTCAAAAAACACTTTTGGGGCAGGGAGCGCCGGGAAACGTTCCAAAATCCCGTCAGGACTCTCGGCAAAACTAAAATATGCAAAAAAAGTGGACTTTTGGGGAAAGTCAATTTTTGACTTTTTCGTAAGGGGGGGTGGTTACGCATTTTTTCAAAATTTCAAAAACGGTCAAAAAACACTTTTTGGCCAGGGATCGCCTGGAAACGTTCCAAAAACCCGTCAGGACTCTCGGAACAGCTCAAATATGCAATAAAAGTGGACTTTTGGGGAAAGTCAATTTTTGACTTTTTCGTAAGGGGGGGTGGTTACGCATTTTTTCAAAATTTCAAAAACGGTCAAAAAACACTTTTGGGCCAGGGAGCGCCGGGAAACGTTCCAAAAACCAGTCAGGACTCTCGGCACAGCTCAAATATGCAAAAAAAGTGGACCTTTGGGGAAAGTCAATTTTTGACTTTTTCGTAAGGGGGGGTGGTTACGCATTTTTTCAAAATTTCAAAAACGGTCGAAAAACACTTTTGGGCCAGGGATCGCCGGGAAACGTTCCAAAAACTCGTCAGGACTCTCGGCACAGCACAAATATGCAAAAAAGTGGACTTTTGTGGAAAGTCAATTTTTGACTTTTTCGTAAGGGGGGGTGGTTACGCATTTTTTCAAAATTTCAAAAACCGTCAAAAAACACTTTTGGGCCAGGGATCGCCGGGAAACGTTCCAAAAACCAGTCAGGACTCTCGGCACAGCTCAAATATGCAAAAAAAGTGGACTTTTGGGGAAAGTCGATTTTTGACTTTTTTGTAAGGGGGGGTGGTTACGCAAGTTTTCAAAATTTCAAAAACGGTCAAAAAACACTTTTGGGCCAGGGAGCGCCAGGAAACGTTCCAAAATCCCGTCAGGACTCTCGGCACAGCTCAAATATGCAAAAAAAGTGGACTTTTGGGGAAAGTCAATTTTTGACTTTTTCGTAAAGGGGTGTGGTTAAGCATTTTTTCAAAATTTCAAAAACGGTCAGAAAACACTTTTGGGCCAGGGACCGCCGGGAAACGTTCCAAAAACCCGTCAGGACTCTCGGAACAGCTCAAATATGCAATAAAAGTGGACTTTTGGGGAAAGTCAATTTTTGACTTTTTCGTAAGGGGGGTGGTTACGCATTTTTTCAAAATTTCAAAAACGGTCAAAAAACACTTTTGGGCCAGGGATCGCCGGGAAACGTTCCAAAAACTCGTCAGGACTCTCGGCACAGCCCAAATATGCAAAAAAGTGGACTTTTACGGAAAGTCAATTTTTGACTTTTTTGTAAGGGGGGGTGGTTACGCATGTTTTCAAAATTTCAAAAAAGGTCAAAAAACACTTTTGGGCCAGGTATCGCCGGGAAACGTTCCAAAAACTCGTCAGGACTCTCGGCACAGCCCAAATATGCAAAAAAGTGGAATTTTACGGAAAATCAATTTTTGACTTTTTTGTAAGGGGGGGTGGTTACGCATTTTTTCAAAATTTCAAAAACGGTCAAAAAACACTTTTGGGCCAGGGATCGCCGGGAAACGTTCCAAAAACCCGTCAGGACTCTCGGAACAGCTCAAATATGCAATAAAAGTGGAGTTTTGTGGAAAGTCAATTTTTGACTTTTTCGTAAGGGGGGGTGGTTACGCATTTTTTCAAAATTTCAAAAACCGTCAAAAAACACTTTTGGGCCAGGGATCGCCGGGAAACGTTCCAAAAACCCGTCAGGACTCTCGGAACAGCTCAAATATGCAATAAAAGTGGACTTTTGGGGAAAGTCAATTTTTGAATTTTTCGTAAGGGGGGGTGGTTACGCATTTTTTCAAAATTTCAAAAACGGTCAAAAAACACTTTTGGTCCAGGGATCGCCGGGAAACGTTCCAAAAACCAGTCAGGACTCTCGGAACAGCTCAAATATGCAATAAAAGTGGACTTTTGGGGAAAGTCAATTTTTGACTTTTTCGTAAGGGGGGGTGGTTACGCATTTTTTCAAAACTTCAAAAACGGTCAAAAAACACTTTTGGGCCAGGGATCGCCGGGAAACGTTCGAAAAACCCGTCAGGACTCTCGGCAAAACTAAAATATGCAAAAAAAGTGGACTTTTGCGGAAAGTCAATTTTTGACTTTTTCGTAAGGGGGGGTGGTTACGCATTTTTTCAAAATTTCAAAAATGGTCAAAAAACACTTTTGGGGCAGGGAGCGCCGGGAAACGTTCCAAAATCCCGTCAGGACTCTTGGCAAAACTAAAATATGCAAAAAAAGTGGACTTTTGGGGAAAGTCAATTTTTGACTTTTTCGTAAGGGGGGGTGGTTACGCATTTTTTCAAAATTTCAAAAACGGTCAAAAAACACTTTTGGGCCAGGGATCGCCGGGAAACGTTCGAAAAACCCGTCAGGACTCTCGGAACAGCTCAAATATGCAATAAAAGTGGACTTTTGGGGAAAGTCAATTTTAGACTTTTTCGTAAGGGGGGGTGGTTACGCATGTTTTCAAAATTTCAAAAACGGTCAAAAAACACTTTTGGGCCAGGGATCGCCGGGAAACGTTCCAAAATCCCGTCAGGACTCTCGGAACAGCTCAAATGTGCAATAAAAGTGGACTTTTGGGGAAGGTCAATTTTTGACTTTTTCGTAAGGGGGGGTGGTTACGCATTTTTTCAAAATTTCAAAAACGGTCAAAAAACACTTTTGGGCCAGGGAGAGCCGGGAAACGTTCCAAAAACCAGTCAGGACTCTCGGCACAGCTCAAATATGCAAAAAAAGTGGACTTTTGCGGAAAGTCAATTTTTGACTTTTTCGTAAGGGGGGGTGGTTACGCATTTTTTCAAAATTTCAAAAACGGTCAAAAAACACTTTTGGGCCAGGGATCGCCGGGAAACGTTCGAAAAACCCGTCAGGACTCTCGGAACAGCTCAAATATGCAATAAAAGTGGACTTTTGGGGAAAGTCAATTTTTGACTTTTTCGTAAGGGGGGGTGGTTACGCATTTTTTCAAAATTTCAAAAACGGTCAAAAAACACTTTTGGGCCAGGGATCGCCGGGAAACGTTCCAAAATCCCGTCAGGACTCTCGGCAAAACTAAAATATGCAAAAAAAGTGGACTTTTGGGGAAAGTCAATTTTTGACTTTTTCGTAAGGGGGGGTGGTTACGCATTTTTTCAAAATTTCAAAAACGGTCAAAAAACACTTTTGGGCCAGGGATCGCCGGGAAACGTTCGAAAAACCCGTCAGGACTCTCGGAACAGCTCAAATATGCAATAAAAGTGGACTTTTGGGGAAAGTCAATTTTTGACTTTTTCGTAAGGGGGGGTGGTTACGCATGTTTTCAAAATTTCAAAAACGGTCAAAAAACACTTTTGGGCCAGGGATCGCCGGGAAACGTTCCAAAATCCCGTCAGGACTCTCGGAACAGCTCAAATGTGCAATAAAAGTGGACTTTTGGGGAAAGTCAATTTTTGACTTTTTCGTAAGGGGGGGTGGTTACGCATTTTTTCAAAATTTCAAAAACGGTCAAAAAACACTTTTGGGTCAGGGAGCGCCGGGAAACGTTCCAAAAACCAGTCAGGACTCTCGGCACAGCTCAAATATGCAAAAAAAGTGGACTTTTGTGGAAAGTCAATTTTTGACTTTTTCGTAAGGGGGGGTGGTTACGCATTTTTTCAAAATTTCAAAAACGGTCAAAAAACACTTTTGGTCCAGGGATCGCCGGGAAACGTTCCAAAATCCCGTCAGGACTCTCGGCAAAACTAAAATATGCAAAAAAAGTGGACTTTTGGGGAAAGTCAATTTTTGACTTTTTCGTAAGGGGGGGTGGTTACGCATTTTTTCAAAATTTCAAAAACGGTCAAAAAACACTTTTGGGCCAGGGATCGCCGGGAAACGTTCCAAAAACCCGTCAGGACTCTCGGCACAGCTCAAATATGCAAAAAAAGTGGACTTTTGGGGAAAGTCAATTTTTGACTTTTTCGTAAGGGGGGGTGGTTACGCATTTTTTCAAAATTTCAAAAATGGTCAAAAAACACTTTTGGGCCAGGGAGCGCCGGGAAACGTTCCAAAATCCCGTCAGGACTCTCGGCAAAACTAAAATATGCAAAAAAAGTGGACTTTTGAGGAAAGTCAATTTTTGACTTTTTCGTAAGGGGGGGGTGGTTACGCATTTTTTCAAAATTTCAAAAATGGTCAAAAAACACTTTTGGGCTAGGGATCGCCGGGAAACGTTCCAAAAACCAGTCAGGGCTCTCGGAACAGCTCAAATATGCAATAAAAGTGGACTTTTGGGGAAAGTCAATTTTTGACTTTTTCGTAAGGGGGGGTGGTTACGCATTTTTTCAAAATTTCAAAAATGGTCAAAAAACACTTTTTGGCCAGGGATCGCCGGGAAACGTTCCAAAAACCCGTCAGGACTCTCGGAACAGCTCAAATATGCAATAAAAGTGGACTTTTGGGGAAAGTCAATTTTTGACTTTTTCGTAAGGGGGGGTGGTTACGCATTTTTTCAAAATTTCAAAAACGGTCAAAAAACACTTTTGGGCCAGGGAGCGCCGGGAAACGTTCCAAAAACCAGTCAAGACTCTCGGCACAGCTCAAATATGCAAAAAAAGTGGACTTTTGCGGAAAGTCAATTTTTGACTTTTTCGTAAGGGGGGGTGGTTACGCATTTTTTCAAAATTTCAAAAACGGTCAAAAAACACTTTTGGGCCAGGGATCGCCGGGAAACGTTCCAAAATCCCGTCAGGACTCTCGGCAAAACTAAAATATGCAAAAAAAGTGGACTTTTGGGGAAAGTCAATTTTTGACTTTTTCGTAAGGGGGGGTGGTTACGCATTTTTTCAAAATTTCAAAAACGGTCAAAAAACACTTTTGGGCCAGGGATCGCCGGGAAACGTTCGAAAAACCCGTCAGGACTCTCGGAACAGCTCAAATATGCAATAAAAGTGGACTTTTGGGGAAAGTCAATTTTTGACTTTTTCGTAAGGGGGGGTGGTTACGCATGTTTTCAAAATTTCAAAAACGGTCAAAAAACACTTTTGGGCCAGGGATCGCCGGGAAACGTTCCAAAATCCCGTCAGGACTCTCGGAACAGCTCAAATGTGCAATAAAAGTGGACTTTTGGGGAAAGTCAATTTTTGACTTTTTCGTAAGGGGGGGTGGTTACGCATTTTTTCAAAATTTCAAAAACGGTCAAAAAACACTTTTGGGTCAGGGAGCGCCGGGAAACGTTCCAAAAACCAGTCAGGACTCTCGGCACAGCTCAAATATGCAAAAAAAGTGGACTTTTGTGGAAAGTCAATTTTTGACTTTTTCGTAAGGGGGGGTGGTTACGCATTTTTTCAAAATTTCAAAAACGGTCAAAAAACACTTTTGGGCCAGGGATCGCCGGGAAACGTTCCAAAATCCCGTCAGGACTCTCGGCAAAACTAAAATATGCAAAAAAAGTGGACTTTTGGGGAAAGTCAATTTTTGACTTTTTCGTAAGGGGGGGTGGTTACGCATTTTTTCAAAATTTCAAAAACGGTCAAAAAACACTTTTGGGCCAGGGATCGCCGGGAAACGTTCCAAAAACCCGTCAGGACTCTCGGCACAGCTCAAATATGCAAAAAAAGTGGACTTTTGTGGAAAGTCAATTTTTGACTTTTTCGTAAGGGGGGGTGGTTACGCATTTTTTTAAAATTTCAAAAACCGTCAAAAAACACTTTTGGGCCAGGGATCACCGGGAAACGTTCCAAAAACCAGTCAGGACTCTCGGCACAGCTCAAATATGCAAAAAAAGTGGACTTTTGGGGAAAGTCAATTTTTGACTTTTTCGTCAGGGGGGGTGGTTACGCATTTTTTCAAAATTTCAAAAATGGTCAAAAAACACTTTTGGGCCAGGGAGCGCCGGGAAACGTTCCAAAATCCCGTCAGGACTCTCGGCAAAACTAAAATATGCAAAAAAAGTGGACTTTTGGGGAAAGTCAATTTTTGACTTTTTCGTAAGGGGGGGTGGTTACGCATTTTTTCAAAATTTCAAAAACGGTCAAAAAACACTTTTGGGCCAGGGATCGCCGGGAAACGTTCCAAAAACCCGTCAGGACTCTCGGCACAGCTCAAATATGCAAAAAAAGTGGACTTTTGGGGAAAGTCAATTTTTGACTTTTTCGTAAGGGGGGGTGGTTACGCATTTTTTCAAAATTTCAAAAATGGTCAAAAAACACTTTTGGGCCAGGGAGCGCCGGGAAACGTTCCAAAATCCCGTCAGGACTCTCGGCAAAACTAAAATATGCAAAAAAAGTGGACTTTTGAGGAAAGTCAATTTTTGACTTTTTCGTAAGGGGGGGGTGGTTACGCATTTTTTCAAAATTTCAAAAATGGTCAAAAAACACTTTTGGGCTAGGGATCGCCGGGAAACGTTCCAAAAACCCGTCAGGACTCTCGGAACAGCTCAAATATGCAATAAAAGTGGACTTTTGGGGAAAGTCAATTTTTGACTTTTTCGTAAGGGGGGGTGGTTACGCATTTTTTCAAAATTTCAAAAACGGTCAAAAAACACTTTTGGGCCAGGGAGCGCCGGGAAACGTTCCAAAAACCAGTCAGGACTCTCGGCACAGCTCAAATATGCAAAAAAAGTGGACCTTTGGGGAAAGTCAATTTTTGACTTTTTCGTAAGGGGGGGTGGTTACGCATTTTTTCAAAATTTCAAAAACGGTCGAAAAACACTTTTGGGCCAGGGATCGCCGGGAAACGTTCCAAAAACTCGTCAGGACTCTCGGCACAGCACAAATATGCAAAAAAGTGGACTTTTGTGGAAAGTCAATTTTTGACTTTTTCGTAAGGGGGGGTGGTTACGCATTTTTTCAAAATTTCAAAAACCGTCAAAAAACACTTTTGGGCCAGGGATCACCGGGAAACGTTCCAAAAACCAGTCAGGACTCTCGGCACAGCTCAAATATGCAAAAAAAGTGGACTTTTGGGGAAAGTCAATTTTTGACTTTTTCGTCAGGGGGGGTGGTTACGCATTTTTTCAAAATTTCAAAAATGGTCAAAAAACACTTTTGGGCCAGGGAGCGCCGGGAAACGTTCCAAAATCCCGTCAGGACTCTCGGCAAAACTAAAATATGCAAAAAAAGTGGACTTTTGGGGAAAGTCAATTTTTGACTTTTTCGTAAGGGGGGGTGGTTACGCATTTTTTCAAAATTTCAAAAACGGTCAAAAAACACTTTTGGGCCAGGGATCGCCGGGAAACGTTCCAAAAACCCGTCAGGACTCTCGGCACAGCTCAAATATGCAAAAAAAGTGGACTTTTGGGGAAAGTCAATTTTTGACTTTTTCGTAAGGGGGGGTGGTTACGCATTTTTTCAAAATTTCAAAAATGGTCAAAAAACACTTTTGGGCCAGGGAGCGCCGGGAAACGTTCCAAAATCCCGTCAGGACTCTCGGCAAAACTAAAATATGCAAAAAAAGTGGACTTTTGAGGAAAGTCAATTTTTGACTTTTTCGTAAGGGGGGGGTGGTTACGCATTTTTTCAAAATTTCAAAAATGGTCAAAAAACACTTTTGGGCTAGGGATCGCCGGGAAACGTTCCAAAAACCAGTCAGGGCTCTCGGAACAGCTCAAATATGCAATAAAAGTGGACTTTTGGGGAAAGTCAATTTTTGACTTTTTCGTAAGGGGGGGTGGTTACGCATTTTTTCAAAATTTCAAAAATGGTCAAAAAACACTTTTGGGCCAGGGATCGCCGGGAAACGTTCCAAAAACCCGTCAGGACTCTCGGAACAGCTCAAATATGCAATAAAAGTGGACTTTTGGGGAAAGTCAATTTTTGAATTTTTCGTAAGGGGGGGTGGTTACGCATTTTTTCAAAATTTCAAAAACGGTCAAAAAACACTTTTGGTCCAGGGATCGCCGGGAAACGTTCCAAAAACCAGTCAGGACTCTCGGCACAGCTCAAATATGCATAAAAAAGTGGACTTTTGGGGAAAGTCAATTTTTGACTTTTACGTAAGGGGGGGTGGTTACGCATTTTTTCAAAATGTCAAAAATGGTCAAAAAACACTTTTGGGGCAGGGAGCGCCGGGAAACGTTCCAAAATCCCGTCAGGACTCTCGGCAAAACTAAAATATGCAAAAAAAGTGGACTTTTGGGGAAAGTCAATTTTTGACTTTTTCGTAAGGGGGGGTGGTTACGCATTTTTTCAAAATTTCAAAAACGGTCAAAAAACACTTTTTGGCCAGGGATCGCCGGGAAACGTTCCAAAAACCCGTCAGGACTCTCGGAACAGCTCAAATATGCAATAAAAGTGGACTTTTGGGGAAAGTCAATTTTTGACTTTTTCGTAAGGGGGGGTGGTTACGCATTTTTTCAAAATTTCAAAAACGGTCAAAAAACACTTTTGGGCCAGGGAGCGCCGGGAAACGTTCCAAAAACCAGTCAGGACTCTCGGCACAGCTCAAATATGCAAAAAAAGTGGACCTTTGGGGAAAGTCAATTTTTGACTTTTTCGTAAGGGGGGGTGGTTACGCATTTTTTCAAAATTTCAAAAACGGTCGAAAAACACTTTTGGGCCAGGGATCGCCGGGAAACGTTCCAAAAACTCGTCAGGACTCTCGGCACAGCACAAATATGCAAAAAAGTGGACTTTTGTGGAAAGTCAATTTTTGACTTTTTCGTAAGGGGGGGTGGTTACGCATTTTTTCAAAATTTCAAAAACCGTCAAAAAACACTTTTGGGCCAGGGATCGCCGGGAAACGTTCCAAAAACCAGTCAGGACTCTCGGCACAGCTCAAATATGCAAAAAAAGTGGACTTTTGGGGAAAGTCGATTTTTGACTTTTTTGTAAGGGGGGGTGGTTACGCAAGTTTTCAAAATTTCAAAAACGGTCAAAAAACACTTTTGGGCCAGGGAGCGCCAGGAAACGTTCCAAAATCCCGTCAGGACTCTCGGCACAGCTCAAATATGCAAAAAAAGTGGACTTTTGGGGAAAGTCAATTTTTGACTTTTTCGTAAAGGGGTGTGGTTAAGCATTTTTTCAAAATTTCAAAAACGGTCAGAAAACACTTTTGGGCCAGGGACCGCCGGGAAACGTTCCAAAAACCCGTCAGGACTCTCGGAACAGCTCAAATATGCAATAAAAGTGGACTTTTGGGGAAAGTCAATTTTTGACTTTTTCGTAAGGGGGGTGGTTACGCATTTTTTCAAAATTTCAAAAACGGTCAAAAAACACTTTTGGGCCAGGGATCGCCGGGAAACGTTCCAAAAACTCGTCAGGACTCTCGGCACAGCCCAAATATGCAAAAAAGTGGACTTTTACGGAAAGTCAATTTTTGACTTTTTTGTAAGGGGGGGTGGTTACGCATGTTTTCAAAATTTCAAAAAAGGTCAAAAAACACTTTTGGGCCAGGGATCGCCGGGAAACGTTCCAAAAACTCGTCAGGACTCTCGGCACAGCCCAAATATGCAAAAAAGTGGAATTTTACGGAAAATCAATTTTTGACTTTTTTGTAAGGGGGGGTGGTTACGCATTTTTTCAAAATTTCAAAAACGGTCAAAAAACACTTTTGGGCCAGGGATCGCCGGGAAACGTTCCAAAAACCCGTCAGGACTCTCGGAACAGCTCAAATATGCAATAAAAGTGGAGTTTTGGGGAAAGTCAATTTTTGACTTTTTCGTAAGGGGGGGTGGTTACGCATTTTTTCAAAATTTCAAAAACCGTCAAAAAACACTTTTGGGCCAGGGATCGCCGGGAAACGTTCCAAAAACCCGTCAGGACTCTCGGAACAGCTCAAATATGCAATAAAAGTGGACTTTTGGGGAAAGTCAATTTTTGAATTTTTCGTAAGGGGGGGTGGTTACGCATTTTTTCAAAATTTCAAAAACGGTCAAAAAACACTTTTGGTCCAGGGATCGCCGGGAAACGTTCCAAAAACCAGTCAGGACTCTCGGAACAGCTCAAATATGCAATAAAAGTGGACTTTTGGGGAAAGTCAATTTTTGACTTTTTCGTAAGGGGGGGTGGTTACGCATTTTTTCAAAACTTCAAAAACGGTCAAAAAACACTTTTGGGCCAGGGATCGCCGGGAAACGTTCGAAAAACCCGTCAGGACTCTCGGCAAAACTAAAATATGCAAAAAAAGTGGACTTTTGCGGAAAGTCAATTTTTGACTTTTTCGTAAGGGGGGGTGGTTACGCATTTTTTCAAAATTTCAAAAATGGTCAAAAAACACTTTTGGGGCAGGGAGCGCCGGGAAACGTTCCAAAATCCCGTCAGGACTCTTGGCAAAACTAAAATATGCAAAAAAAGTGGACTTTTGGGGAAAGTCAATTTTTGACTTTTTCGTAAGGGGGGGTGGTTACGCATTTTTTCAAAATTTCAAAAACGGTCAAAAAACACTTTTGGGCCAGGGATCGCCGGGAAACGTTCGAAAAACCCGTCAGGACTCTCGGAACAGCTCAAATATGCAATAAAAGTGGACTTTTGGGGAAAGTCAATTTTAGACTTTTTCGTAAGGGGGGGTGGTTACGCATGTTTTCAAAATTTCAAAAACGGTCAAAAAACACTTTTGGGCCAGGGATCGCCGGGAAACGTTCCAAAATCCCGTCAGGACTCTCGGAACAGCTCAAATGTGCAATAAAAGTGGACTTTTGGGGAAGGTCAATTTTTGACTTTTTCGTAAGGGGGGGTGGTTACGCATTTTTTCAAAATTTCAAAAACGGTCAAAAAACACTTTTGGGCCAGGGAGCGCCGGGAAACGTTCCAAAAACCAGTCAGGACTCTCGGCACAGCTCAAATATGCAAAAAAAGTGGACTTTTGCGGAAAGTCAATTTTTGACTTTTTCGTAAGGGGGGGTGGTTACGCATTTTTTCAAAATTTCAAAAACGGTCAAAAAACACTTTTGGGCCAGGGATCGCCGGGAAACGTTCGAAAAACCCGTCAGGACTCTCGGAACAGCTCAAATATGCAATAAAAGTGGACTTTTGGGGAAAGTCAATTTTTGACTTTTTCGTAAGGGGGGGTGGTTACGCATTTTTTCAAAATTTCAAAAACGGTCAAAAAACACTTTTGGGCCAGGGATCGCCGGGAAACGTTCCAAAATCCCGTCAGGACTCTCGGAACAGCTCAAATATGCAATAAAAGTGGACTTTTGGGGAAAGTCAATTTTTGACTTTTTCGTAAGGGGGGGTGGTTACGCATTTTTTCAAAATTTCAAAAACGGTCAAAAAACACTTTTGGGCCAGGGAGCGCCGGGAAACGTTCCAAAAACCAGTCAAGACTCTCGGCACAGCTCAAATATGCAAAAAAAGTGGACTTTTGCGGAAAGTCAATTTTTGACTTTTTCGTAAGGGGGGGTGGTTACGCATTTTTTCAAAATTTCAAAAACGGTCAAAAAACACTTTTGGGCCAGGGATCGCCGGGAAACGTTCCAAAATCCCGTCAGGACTCTCGGCAAAACTAAAATATGCAAAAAAAGTGGACTTTTGGGGAAAGTCAATTTTTGACTTTTTCGTAAGGGGGGGTGGTTACGCATTTTTTCAAAATTTCAAAAACGGTCAAAAAACACTTTTGGGCCAGGGATCGCCGGGAAACGTTCGAAAAACCCGTCAGGACTCTCGGAACAGCTCAAATATGCAATAAAAGTGGACTTTTGGGGAAAGTCAATTTTTGACTTTTTCGTAAGGGGGGGTGGTTACGCATGTTTTCAAAATTTCAAAAACGGTCAAAAAACACTTTTGGGCCAGGGATCGCCGGGAAACGTTCCAAAATCCCGTCAGGACTCTCGGAACAGCTCAAATGTGCAATAAAAGTGGACTTTTGGGGAAAGTCAATTTTTGACTTTTTCGTAAGGGGGGGTGGTTACGCATTTTTTCAAAATTTCAAAAACGGTCAAAAAACACTTTTGGGTCAGGGAGCGCCGGGAAACGTTCCAAAAACCAGTCAGGACTCTCGGCACAGCTCAAATATGCAAAAAAAGTGGACTTTTGTGGAAAGTCAATTTTTGACTTTTTCGTAAGGGGGGGTGGTTACGCATTTTTTCAAAATTTCAAAAACGGTCAAAAAACACTTTTGGTCCAGGGATCGCCGGGAAACGTTCCAAAATCCCGTCAGGACTCTCGGCAAAACTAAAATATGCAAAAAAAGTGGACTTTTGGGGAAAGTCAATTTTTGACTTTTTCGTAAGGGGGGGTGGTTACGCATTTTTTCAAAATTTCAAAAACGGTCAAAAAACACTTTTGGGCCAGGGATCGCCGGGAAACGTTCCAAAAACCCGTCAGGACTCTCGGAACAGCTCAAATATGCAATAAAAGTGGACTTTTGGGGAAAGTCAATTTTTGACTTTTTCGTAAGGGGGGGTGGTTACGCTTTTTTTTCAATATTTCAAAAATGGTCAAAAAACACTTTTGGGCCAGGGATCGCCGGGAAACTTTCCAAAAACCCGTCAGGACTCTCGGAACAGCTCAAATATAAAATAAAAGTGGACTTTTGGGGAAAGTCAATTTTTGACTTTTTCGTAAGGGGGGGTGGTTACGCATTTTTTACAAAATTTAAAAAACGGTCAAAAAACACTTTTGGGCCAGGGATCGCCGGGAAACGTTCCAAAAACCAGTCAGGACTCTCGGCACAGCTCAAATATGCAAAAAAAGTGGACTTTTGGGGAAAGTCAATTTTTGATTTTTTCGTAAGGGGGGGTGGTTACGCATTTTTTCAAAATTTCAAAAATGGTCAAAAAACACTTTTGGGCCAGGGATCGCCGGGAAACGTTCCAAAAACCCGTCAGGACTCTCGGAACAGCTCAAATATGCAATAAAAGTGGACTTTTGGGGAAAGTCAATTTTTGAATTTTTCGTAAGGGGGGGTGGTTACGCATTTTTTCAAAATTTCAAAAACGGTCAAAAAACACTTTTGGGCCAGGGAGCGCCGGGAAACGTTCCAAAAACCAGTCAGGACTCTCGGCACAGCTCAAATATGCAAAAAAAGTGGACCTTTGGGGAAAGTCGATTTTTGACTTTTTCGTAAGGGGGGGTGGTTACACATTTTTTCAAAATTTCAAAAATGGTCAAAAAACACTTTTGGGCCAGGGATCACCGGGAAACGTTCCAAAAACCAGTCAGGACTCTCGACACAGCTCAAATATGCAAAAAAAGTGGACTTTTGGGGAAAGTCAATTTTTGACTTTTTCGTCAGGGGGGGTGGTTACGCATTTTTTCAAAATTTCAAAAATGGTCAAAAAACACTTTTGGGCCAGGGAGCGCCGGGAAACGTTCCAAAATCCCGTCAGGACTCTCGGCAAAACTAAAATATGCAAAAAAAGTGGACTTTTGGGGAAAGTCAATTTTTGACTTTTTCGTAAGGGGGGGTGGTTACGCATTTTTTCAAAATTTCAAAAATGGTCAAAAAACACTTTTGGGCCAGGGATCGCCGGGAAACGTTCCAAAAACCCGTCATGACTCTCGGAACAGCTCAAATATGCAATAAAAGTGGACTTTTGGGGAAAGTCAATTTTTGACTTTTTCGTAAGGGGGGGTGGTTACGCATTTTTTCAAAATTTCAAAAACCGTCAAAAAACACTTTTGGGCCAGGGATCGCCGGGAAACGTTCCAAAAACCAGTCAGGACTCTCGGCACAGCTCAAATATGCAAAAAAAGTGGACTTTTGGGGAAAGTCGATTTTTGACTTTTTCGTAAGGGGGGGTGGTTACACATTTTTTCAAAATTTCAAAAATGTTCAAAAAACACTTTTGGGCCAGGGATCACCGGGAAACGTTCCAAAAACCCGTCAGGACTCTCGGAACAGCTCAAATATGCAATAAAAGTGGACTTTTGGGGAAAGTCAATTTTTGACTTTTTCGTAAGGGGGGGTGGTTACGCATTTTTTCAAAATTTCAAAAATGGTCAAAAAACACTTTTGGGCCAGGGATCGCCGGGAAACGTTCCAAAAACCCGTCTGGACTCTCGGAACAGCTCAAATATGCAATAAAAGTGGACTTTTTGGGAAAGTCAATTTTTGACTTTTTCGTAAGGGGGGGGTGGTTACGCATTTTTTCAAAATTTCAAAAACGGTCAAAAAACACTTTTGGGCCAGGGATCGCCGGGAAACGTTCCAAAATCCCGTCAGGACTCTCGGAACAGCTCAAATATGCAATAAAAGTGGACTTTTGGGGAAAGTCAATTTTTGACTTTTTCGTAAGGGGGGGTGGTTACGCATTTTTTCAAAATTTCAAAAACGGTCAAAAAACACTTTTGGGCCAGGGAGCGCCGGGAAACGTTCCAAAAACCAGTCAAGACTCTCGGCACAGCTCAAATATGCAAAAAAAGTGGACTTTTGCGGAAAGTCAATTTTTGACTTTTTCGTAAGGGGGGGTGGTTACGCATTTTTTCAAAATTTCAAAAACGGTCAAAAAACACTTTTGGGCCAGGGATCGCCGGGAAACGTTCCAAAATCCCGTCAGGACTCTCGGCAAAACTAAAATATGCAAAAAAAGTGGACTTTTGGGGAAAGTCAATTTTTGACTTTTTCGTAAGGGGGGGTGGTTACGCATTTTTTCAAAATTTCAAAAACGGTCAAAAAACACTTTTGGGCCAGGGATCGCCGGGAAACGTTCGAAAAACCCGTCAGGACTCTCGGAACAGCTGAAATATGCAATAAAAGTGGACTTTTGGGGAAAGTCAATTTTTGACTTTTTCGTAAGGGGGGGTGGTTACGCATGTTTTCAAAATTTCAAAAACGGTCAAAAAACACTTTTGGGCCAGGGATCGCCGGGAAACGTTCCAAAATCCCGTCAGGACTCTCGGAACAGCTCAAATGTGCAATAAAAGTGGACTTTTGGGGAAAGTCAATTTTTTACTTTTTCGTAAGGGGGGGTGGTTACGCATTTTTTCAAAATTTCAAAAACGGTCAAAAAACACTTTTGGGTCAGGGAGCGCCGGGAAACGTTCCAAAAACCAGTCAGGACTCTCGGCACAGCTCAAATATGCAAAAAAAGTGGACTTTTGTGGAAAGTCAATTTTTGACTTTTTCGTAAGGGGGGGTGGTTACGCATTTTTTCAAAATTTCAAAAACGGTCAAAAAACACTTTTGGGCCAGGGATCGCCGGGAAACGTTCCAAAAACCAGTCAGGACTCTCGGCAAGACTAAAATATGCAAAAAAAGTGGACTTTTGGGGAAAGTCAATTTTTGACTTTTTCGTAAGGGGGGGTGGTTACGCATTTTTTCAAAATTTCAAAAACGGTCAAAAAACACTTTTGGGCCAGGGATCGCCGGGAAACGTTCCAAAAACCCGTCAGGACTCTCGGAACAGCTCAAATATGCAATAAAAGTGGACTTTTGGGGAAAGTCAATTTTTGACTTTTTCGTAAGGGGGGGTGGTTACGCTTTTTTTTCAATATTTCAAAAATGGTCAAAAAACACTTTTGGGCCAGGGATCGCCGGGAAACTTTCCAAAAACCCGTCAGGACTCTCGGAACAGCTCAAATATAAAATAAAAGTGGACTTTTGGGGAAAGTCAATTTTTGACTTTTTCGTAAGGGGGGGTGGTTACGCATTTTTTACAAAATTTCAAAAACGGTCAAAAAACACTTTTGGGCCAGGGATCGCCGGGAAACGTTCCAAAAACCAGTCAGGACTCTCGGCACAGCTCAAATATGCAAAAAAAGTGGACTTTTGGGGAAAGTCAATTTTTGATTTTTTCGTAAGGGGGGGTGGTTACGCATTTTTTCAAAATTTCAAAAATGGTCAAAAAACACTTTTGGGCCAGGGATCGCCGGGAAACGTTCCAAAAACCCGTCAGGACTCTCGGAACAGCTCAAATATGCAATAAAAGTGGACTTTTGGGGAAAGTCAATTTTTGAATTTTTCGTAAGGGGGGGTGGTTACGCATTTTTTCAAAATTTCAAAAACGGTCAAAAAACACTTTTGGTCCAGGGATCGCCGGGAAACGTTCCAAAAACCAGTCAGGACTCTCGGCACAGCTCAAATATGCATAAAAAAGTGGACTTTTGGGGAAAGTCAATTTTTGACTTTTTCGTAAGGGGGGGGTGGTTACGCATTTTTTCAAAATTTCAAAAATGGTCAAAAAACACTTTTGGGGCAGGGAGCGCCGGGAAACGTTCCAAAATCCCGTCAGGACTCTCGGCAAAACTAAAATATGCAAAAAAAGTGGACTTTTGGGGAAAGTCAATTTTAGACTTTTTCGTAAGGGGGGGTGGTTACGCATTTTTTCAAAATTTCAAAAACGGTCAAAAAACACTTTTGGGCCAGGGATCGCCGGGAAACGTTCCAAATACCCCTCAGGACTCTCGGAACAGCTCAAATATGCAATAAAAGTGGACTTTTGGGGAAAGTCAATTTTTGACTTTTTCGTAAGGGGGGGTGGTTACGCATTTTTTCAAAATTTCAAAAACGGTCAAAAAACACTTTTGGGCCAGGGAGCGCCGGGAAACTTTCCAAAAACCAGTCAGGACTCTCGGCACAGCTCAAATATGCAAAAAAAGTAGACCTTTGGGGAAAGTCGATTTTTGACTTTTTCGTAAGGGGGGGTGGTTACACATTTTTTCAAAATTTCAAAAATGGTCAAAAAACACTTTTGGTCCAGGGATCGCCGGGAAACGTTCCAAAAACCAGTCAGGACTCTCGGCACAGCTCAAATATGCATAAAAAAGTGGACTTTTGGGGAAAGTCAATTTTTGACTTTTTCGTAAGGGGGGGTGGTTACGCATTTTTTCAAAATTTCAAAAATGGTCAAAAAACACTTTTGGGGCAGGGAGCGCCGGGAAACGTTCCAAAATCCCGTCAGGACTCTCGGCAAAACTAAAATATGCAAAAAAAGTGGACTTTTGGGGAAAGTCAATTTTAGACTTTTTCGTAAGGGGGGGTGGTTACGCATTTTTTCAAAATTTCAAAAACGGTCAAAAAACACTTTTGGGCCAGGGATCGCCGGGAAACGTTCCAAATACCCCTCAGGACTCTCGGAACAGCTCAAATATGCAATAAAAGTGGACTTTTGGGGAAAGTCAATTTTTGACTTTTTCGTAAGGGGGGGTGGTTACGCATTTTTTCAAAATTTCAAAAACGGTCAAAAAACACTTTTGGGCCAGGGAGCGCCGGGAAACTTTCCAAAAACCAGTCAGGACTCTCGGCACAGCTCAAATATGCAAAAAAAGTAGACCTTTGGGGAAAGTCGATTTTTGACTTTTTCGTAAGGGGGGGTGGTTACACATTTTTTCAAAATTTCAAAAATGGTCAAAAAACACTTTTGGGCCAGGGATCACCGGGAAACGTTCCAAAAACCAGTCAGGACTCTCGGAACAGCTCAAATATGCAATAAAAGTGGACTTTTTGGGAAAGTCAATTTTTGACTTTTTCGTAAGGGGGGGTGGTTACGCATTTTTTCCAAAATTTCAAAAACGGTCAAAAAACACTTTTGGGCCAGGGATCGCCGGGAAACGTTCCAAAATCCCGTCAGGACTCTCGGCAAAACTAAAATATGCAAAAAAAGTGGACTTTTGGGGAAAGTCAATTTTTGACTTTTTCGTAAGGGGGGGTGGTTACGCATTTTTTCAAAATTTCAAAAATGGTCAAAAAACACTTTTGGGCCAGGGATCGCCGGGAAACGTTCCAAAAACCCGTCAGGACTCTCGGAACAGCTCAAATATGCAATAAAAGTGGACTTTTGGGGAAAGTCAATTTTTGACTTTTTCGTAAGGGGGGGTGGTTACGCATTTTTTCAAAATTTCAAAAACCGTCAAAAAACACTTTTGGGCCAGGGATCGCCGGGAAACGTTCCAAAATCCCGTCAGGACTCTCGGCAAAACTAAAATATGCAAAAAAAGTGGACTTTTGGGGAAAGTCAATTTTTGACTTTTTCGTAAGGGGGGGTGGTTACGCATTTTTTCAAAATTTCAAAAACGGTCAAAAAATACTTTTGGGCCAGGGAGCGCCGGGAAACGTTCCAAAAACCAGTCAGGACTCTCGGCACAGATCAAATATGCAAAAAAAGTGGACTTTTGCGGAAAGTCAATTTTTGACTTTTTCGTAAGGGGGGGTGGTTACGCATTTTTTCAAAATTTCAAAAACGGTCAAAAAACACTTTTGGGCCAGGGATCGCCGGGAAACGTTCGAAAAACCCGTCAGGACTCTCGGAACAGCTCAAATATGCAATAAAAGTGGACTTTTGGGGAAAGTCAATTTTTGACTTTTTCGTAAGGGGGGGTGGTTACGCATGTTTTCAAAATTTCAAAAACGGTCAAAAAACACTTTTGGGCCAGGGATCGTCGGGAAACGTTCCAAAATCCCGTCAGGACTCTCGGAACAGCTCAAATATGCAATAAAAGTGGACTTTTGGGGAAAGTCAATTTTTGACTTTTTCGTAAGGGGGGGTGGTTACGCATTTTTTCAAAATTTCAAAAACGGTCAAAAAACACTTTTGGGCCAGGGAGCGCCGGGAAACGTTCCAAAAACCAGTCAAGACTCTCGGCACAGCTCAAATATGCAAAAAAAGTGGACTTTTGCGGAAAGTCAATTTTTGACTTTTTCGTAAGGGGGGGTGGTTACGCATTTTTTCAAAATTTCAAAAACGGTCAAAAAACACTTTTGGGCCAGGGATCGCCGGGAAACGTTCCAAAATCCCGTCAGGACTCTCGGAACAGCTCAAATGTGCAATAAAAGTGGACTTTTGCGGAAAGTCAATTTTTGACTTTTTCGTAAGGGGGGGTGGTTACGCATTTTTTCAAAATTTCAAAAATGGTCAAAAAACACTTTTGGGGCAGGGAGCGCCGGGAAACGTTCCAAAATCCCGTCAGGACTCTCGGCAAAACTAAAATATGCAAAAAAAGTGGACTTTTGGGGAAAGTCAATTTTAGACTTTTTCGTAAGGGGGGGTGGTTACGCATTTTTTCAAAATTTCAAAAACGGTCAAAAAACACTTTTGGGCCAGGGATCGCCGGGAAACGTTCCAAATACCCCTCAGGACTCTCGGAACAGCTCAAATGTGCAATAAAAGTGGACTTTTGCGGAAAGTCAATTTTTGACTTTTTCGTAAGGGGGGGTGGTTACGCATTTTTTCAAAATTTCAAAAATGGTCAAAAAACACTTTTGGGGCAGGGAGCGCCGGGAAACGTTCCAAAATCCCGTCAGGACTCTCGGCAAAACTAAAATATGCAAAAAAAGTGGACTTTTGGGGAAAGTCAATTTTAGACTTTTTCGTAAGGGGGGGTGGTTACGCATTTTTTCAAAATTTCAAAAACGGTCAAAAAACACTTTTGGGCCAGGGATCGCCGGGAAACGTTCCAAATACCCCTCAGGACTCTCGGAACAGCTCAAATATGCAAAAAAGTGGACTTTTGGGGAAAGTCAATTTTTGACTTTTTCGTAAGGGGGGGTGGTTACGCATTTTTTCAAAATTTCAAAAACGGTCAAAAAACACTTTTGGGCCAGGGAGCGCCGGGAAACTTTCCAAAAACCAGTCAGGACTCTCGGCACAGCTCAAATATGCAAAAAAAGTAGACCTTTGGGGAAAGTCGATTTTTGACTTTTTCGTAAGGGGGGGTGGTTACACATTTTTTCAAAATTTCAAAAATGGTCAAAAAACACTTTTGGGCCAGGGATCACCGGGAAACGTTCCAAAAACCAGTCAGGACTCTCGGAACAGCTCAAATATGCAATAAAAGTGGACTTTTTGGGAAAGTCAATTTTTGACTTTTTCGTAAGGGGGGGTGGTTACGCATTTTTTCCAAAATTTCAAAAACGGTCAAAAAACACTTTTGGGCCAGGGATCGCCGGGAAACGTTCCAAAATCCCGTCAGGACTCTCGGCAAAACTAAAATATGCAAAAAAAGTGGACTTTTGGGGAAAGTCAATTTTTGACTTTTTCGTAAGGGGGGGTGGTTACGCATTTTTTCAAAATTTCAAAAATGGTCAAAAAACACTTTTGGGCCAGGGATCGCCGGGAAACGTTCCAAAAACCCGTCAGGACTCTCGGAACAGCTCAAATATGCAATAAAAGTGGACTTTTGGGGAAAGTCAATTTTTGACTTTTTCGTAAGGGGGGGTGGTTACGCATTTTTTCAAAATTTCAAAAACCGTCAAAAAACACTTTTGGGCCAGGGATCGCCGGGAAACGTTCCAAAATCCCGTCAGGACTCTCGGCAAAACTAAAATATGCAAAAAAAGTGGACTTTTGGGGAAAGTCAATTTTTGACTTTTTCGTAAGGGGGGGTGGTTACGCATTTTTTCAAAATTTCAAAAACGGTCAAAAAATACTTTTGGGCCAGGGAGCGCCGGGAAACGTTCCAAAAACCAGTCAGGACTCTCGGCACAGATCAAATATGCAAAAAAAGTGGACTTTTGCGGAAAGTCAATTTTTGACTTTTTCGTAAGGGGGGGTGGTTACGCATTTTTTCAAAATTTCAAAAACGGTCAAAAAACACTTTTGGGCCAGGGATCGCCGGGAAACGTTCGAAAAACCCGTCAGGACTCTCGGAACAGCTCAAATATGCAATAAAAGTGGACTTTTGGGGAAAGTCAATTTTTGACTTTTTCGTAAGGGGGGGTGGTTACGCATGTTTTCAAAATTTCAAAAACGGTCAAAAAACACTTTTGGGCCAGGGATCGTCGGGAAACGTTCCAAAATCCCGTCAGGACTCTCGGAACAGCTCAAATATGCAATAAAAGTGGACTTTTGGGGAAAGTCAATTTTTGACTTTTTCGTAAGGGGGGGTGGTTACGCATTTTTTCAAAATTTCAAAAACGGTCAAAAAACACTTTTGGGCCAGGGAGCGCCGGGAAACGTTCCAAAAACCAGTCAAGACTCTCGGCACAGCTCAAATATGCAAAAAAAGTGGACTTTTGCGGAAAGTCAATTTTTGACTTTTTCGTAAGGGGGGGTGGTTACGCATTTTTTCAAAATTTCAAAAACGGTCAAAAAACACTTTTGGGCCAGGGATCGCCGGGAAACGTTCCAAAATCCCGTCAGGACTCTCGGCAAAACTAAAATATGCAAAAAAAGTGGACTTTTGGGGAAAGTCAATTTTTGACTTTTTCGTAAGGGGGGGTGGTTACGCATTTTTTCAAAATTTCAAAAACGGTCAAAAAACACTTTTGGGCCAGGGATCGCCGGGAAACGTTCGAAAAACCCGTCAGGACTCTCGGAACAGCTCAAATATGCAATAAAAGTGGACTTTTGGGGAAAGTCAATTTTTGACTTTTTCGTAAGGGGGGGTGGTTACGCATGTTTTCAAAATTTCAAAAACGGTCAAAAAACACTTTTGGGCCAGGGATCGCCAGGAAACGTTCCAAAATCCCGTCAGGACTCTCGGAACAGCTCAAATGTGCAATAAAAGTGGACTTTTGGGGAAAGTCAATTTTTGACTTTTTCGTAAGGGGGGGTGGTTACGCATTTTTTCAAAATTTCAAAAACGGTCAAAAAACACTTTTGGGCCAGGGAGCGCCGGGAAACGTTCCAAAAACCAGTCAGGACTCTCGGCACAGCTCAAATATGCAAAAAAAGTGGACTTTTGCGGAAAGTCAATTTTTGACTTTTTCGTAAGGGTGGGTGGTTACGCATTTTTTCAAAATTTCAAAAACGGTCAAAAAACACTTTTGGGCCAGGGAGCGCCGGGAAACGTTCCAAAAACCAGTCAAGACTCTCGGCACAGCTCAAATATGCAAAAAAAGTGGACTTTTGCGGAAAGTCAATTTTTGACTTTTTCGTAAGGGGGGGTGGTTACGCATTTTTTCAAAATTTCAAAAACGGTCAAAAAACACTTTTGGGCCAGGGATCGCCGGGAAACGTTCCAAAATCCCGTCAGGACTCTCGGCAAAACTAAAATATGCAAAAAAAGTGGACTTTTGGGGAAAGTCAATTTTTGACTTTTTCGTAAGGGGGGGTGGTTACGCATTTTTTCAAAATTTCAAAAACGGTCAAAAAACACTTTTGGGCCAGGGATCGCCGGGAAACGTTCGAAAAACCCGTCAGGACTCTCGGAACAGCTCAAATATGCAATAAAAGTGGACTTTTGGGGAAAGTCAATTTTTGACTTTTTCGTAAGGGGGGGTGGTTACGCATGTTTTCAAAATTTCAAAAACGGTCAAAAAACACTTTTGGGCCAGGGATCGCCAGGAAACGTTCCAAAATCCCGTCAGGACTCTCGGAACAGCTCAAATGTGCAATAAAAGTGGACTTTTGGGGAAAGTCAATTTTTGACTTTTTCGTAAGGGGGGGTGGTTACGCATTTTTTCAAAATTTCAAAAACGGTCAAAAAACACTTTTGGGCCAGGGAGCGCCGGGAAACGTTCCAAAAACCAGTCAGGACTCTCGGCACAGCTCAAATATGCAAAAAAAGTGGACTTTTGCGGAAAGTCAATTTTTGACTTTTTCATAAGGGTGGGTGGTTACGCATTTTTTCAAAATTTCAAAAACGGTCAAAAAACACTTTTGGGCCAGGGATCGCCGGGAAACGTTCCAAAAACCAGTCAGGACTCTCGGCAAAACTAAAATATGCAAAAAAAGTGGACTTTTGGGGAAAGTCAATTTTTGACTTTTTCGTAAGGGGGGGTGGTTACGCATTTTTTCAAAATTTCAAAAACGGTCAAAAAACACTTTTGGGCCAGGGATCGCCGGGAAACGTTCCAAAAACCCGTCAGGACTCTCGGAACAGCTCAAATATGCAATAAAAGTGGACTTTTGGGGAAAGTCAATTTTTGACTTTTTCGTAAGGGGGGGTGGTTACGCATTTTTTCAAAATTTCAAAAACGGTCAAAAAACACTTTTGGGCCAGGGATCGCCGGGAAACGTTCGAAAAACCCGTCAGGACTCTCGGAACAGCTCAAATATGCAATAAAAGTGGACTTTTGGGGAAAGTCAATTTTTGACTTTTTCGTAAGGGGGGGTGGTTACGCATGTTTTCAAAATTTCAAAAACGGTCAAAAAACACTTTTGGGCCAGGGATCGTCGGGAAACGTTCCAAAATCCCGTCAGGACTCTCGGAACAGCTCAAATATGCAATAAAAGTGGACTTTTGGGGAAAGTCAATTTTTGACTTTTTCGTAAGGGGGGGTGGTTACGCATTTTTTCAAAATTTCAAAAACGGTCAAAAAACACTTTTGGGCCAGGGAGCGCCGGGAAACGTTCCAAAAACCAGTCAAGACTCTCGGCACAGCTCAAATATGCAAAAAAAGTGGACTTTTGCGGAAAGTCAATTTTTGACTTTTTCGTAAGGGGGGGTGGTTACGCATTTTTTCAAAATTTCAAAAACGGTCAAAAAACACTTTTGGGCCAGGGATCGCCGGGAAACGTTCCAAAATCCCGTCAGGACTCTCGGCAAAACTAAAATATGCAAAAAAAGTGGACTTTTGGGGAAAGTCAATTTTTGACTTTTTCGTAAGGGGGGGTGGTTACGCATTTTTTCAAAATTTCAAAAACGGTCAAAAAACACTTTTGGGCCAGGGATCGCCGGGAAACGTTCGAAAAACCCGTCAGGACTCTCGGAACAGCTCAAATATGCAATAAAAGTGGACTTTTGGGGAAAGTCAATTTTTGACTTTTTCGTAAGGGGGGGTGGTTACGCATGTTTTCAAAATTTCAAAAACGGTCAAAAAACACTTTTGGGCCAGGGATCGCCAGGAAACGTTCCAAAATCCCGTCAGGACTCTCGGAACAGCTCAAATGTGCAATAAAAGTGGACTTTTGGGGAAAGTCAATTTTTGACTTTTTCGTAAGGGGGGGTGGTTACGCATTTTTTCAAAATTTCAAAAACGGTCAAAAAACACTTTTGGGCCAGGGAGCGCCGGGAAACGTTCCAAAAACCAGTCAGGACTCTCGGCACAGCTCAAATATGCAAAAAAAGTGGACTTTTGCGGAAAGTCAATTTTTGACTTTTTCGTAAGGGTGGGTGGTTACGCATTTTTTCAAAATTTCAAAAACGGTCAAAAAACACTTTTGGGCCAGGGATCGCCGGGAAACGTTCCAAAAACCAGTCAGGACTCTCGGCAAAACTAAAATATGCAAAAAAAGTGGACTTTTGGGGAAAGTCAATTTTTGACTTTTTCGTAAGGGGGGGTGGTTACGCATTTTTTCAAAATTTCAAAAACGGTCAAAAAACACTTTTGGGCCAGGGATCGCCGGGAAACGTTCCAAAAACCCGTCAGGACTCTCGGAACAGCTCAAATATGCAATAAAAGTGGACTTTTGGGGAAAGTCAATTTTTGACTTTTTCGTAAGGGGGGGTGGTTACGCTTTTTTTTCAATATTTCAAAAATGGTCAAAAAACACTTTTGGGCCAGGGATCGCCGGGAAACTTTCCAAAAACCCGTCAGGACTCTCGGAACAGCTCAAATATAAAATAAAAGTGGACATTTGGGGAAAGTCAATTTTTGACTTTTTCGTAAGGGGGGGTGGTTACGCATTTTTTACAAAATTTCAAAAATGGTCAAAAAACACTTTTGGGCCAGGGATCGCCGGGAAACGTTCCAAAAACCAGTCAGGACTCTCGGCACAGCTCAAATATGCAAAAAAAGTGGACTTTTGGGGAAAGTCAATTTTTGATTTTTTCGTAAGGGGGGTGGTTACGCATTTTTTCAAAATTTCAAAAATGGTCAAAAAACACTTTTGGGCCAGGGATCGCCGGGAAACGTTCCAAAAACCCGTCAGGACTCTCGGAACAGCTCAAATATGCAATAAAAGTGGACTTTTGGGGAAAGTCAATTTTTGACTTTTTCGTAAGGGGGGGTTGTTACGCATGTTTTCAAAATTTCAAAAACGGTCAAAAAACACTTTTGGGCCAGGGAGCGCCGGGAAACGTTCCAAAAACCAGTCAGGACTCTCGGCACAGCTCAAATATGCAAAAAAAGTGGACTTTTGCGGAAAGTCAATTTTTGACTTTTTCGTAAGGGGGGGTGGTTACGCATTTTTTCAAAATTTCAAAAACGGTCAAAAAACACTTATGGGCCAGGGATCGCCGGGAAACGTTCGAAAAACCCGTCAGGACTCTCGGAACAGCTCAAATATGCAAAAAAAGTGGACTTTTGGGGAAAGTCAATTTTTGACTTTTTCGTAAGGGGGGGTGGTTACGCATTTTTTCAAAATTTCAAAAACGGTCAAAAAACACTTTTGGGCCAGGGATCGCCGGGAAACGTTCGAAAAACCCGTCAGGACTCTCGGAACAGCTCAAATATGCAATAAAAGTGGACTTTTGGGGAAAGTCAATTTTTGAATTTTTCGTAAGGGGGGGTGGTTACGCATGTTTTCAAAATTTCAAAAACGGTCAAAAAACACTTTTGGGCCAGGGATCGCCGGGAAACGTTCCAAAATCCCGTCAGGACTCTCGGCAAAACTAAAATATGCAAAAAAAGTGGACTTTTGGGGAAAGTCAATTTTTGACTTTTTCGTAAGGGGGGGTGGTTACGCATTTTTTCAAAATTTCAAAAATGGTCAAAAAACACTTTTGGGCCAGGGATCGCCGGGAAACGTTCCAAAAACCCGTCAGGACTCTCGGAACAGCTCAAATATGCAATAAAAGTGGACTTTTGGGGAAAGTCAATTTTTGACTTTTTCGTAAGGGGGGGTGGTTACGCATTTTTTCAAAATTTCAAAAACCGTCAAAAAACACTTTTGGGCCAGGGATCGCTGGGAAACGTTCCAAAAACCAGTCAGGACTCTCGGCACAGCTCAAATATGCCAAAAAAGTGGACTTTTGCGGAAAGTCAATTTTTGACTTTTTCTTAATGGGGGGTGGTTACACATTTTTTCAAAATTTCAAAAATGGTCAAAAAACATTTTTGGGGCAGGGAGCGCCGGGAAACGTTCCAAAATCCCGTCAGGACTCTCGGCAAAACTAAAATATGCAAAAAAAGTGGACTTTTGGGGAAAGTCAATTTTTGACTTTTTCGTAAGGGGGGGTGGTTACGCATTTTTTCAAAATTTCAAAAACGGTCAAAAAACACTTTTGGGCCAGGGATCGCCGGGAAACGTTCGAAAAACCCGTCAGGACTCTCGGAACAGCTCAAATATGCAATAAAAGTGGACTTTTGGGGAAAGTCAATTTTTGACTTTTTCGTAAGGGGGGGTGGTTACGCATGTTTTCAAAATTTCAAAAACGGTCAAAAAACACTTTTGGGCCAGGGATCGCCAGGAAACGTTCCAAAATCCCGTCAGGACTCTCGGAACAGCTCAAATGTGCAATAAAAGTGGACTTTTGGGGAAAGTCAATTTTTGACTTTTTCGTAAGGGGGGGTGGTTACGCATTTTTTCAAAATTTCAAAAACGGTCAAAAAACACTTTTGGGCCAGGGAGCGCCGGGAAACGTTCCAAAAACCAGTCAGGACTCTCGGCACAGCTCAAATATGCAAAAAAAGTGGACTTTTGCGGAAAGTCAATTTTTGACTTTTTCGTAAGGGTGGGTGGTTACGCATTTTTTCAAAATTTCAATAACGGTCAAAAAACACTTTTGGGCCAGGGATCGCCGGGAAACGTTCCAAAAACCAGTCAGGACTCTCGGCAAAACTAAAATATGCAAAAAAAGTGGACTTTTGGGGAAAGTCAATTTTTGACTTTTTCGTAAGGGGGGGTGGTTACGCATTTTTTCAAAATTTCAAAAACGGTCAAAAAACACTTTTGGGCCAGGGATCGCCGGGAAACCTTCCAAAAACCCGTCAGGACTCTCGGAACAGCTCAAATATGCAATAAAAGTGGACTTTTGGGGAAAGTCAATTTTTGACTTTTTCGTAAGGGGGGGTGGTTACGCTTTTTTTTCAATATTTCAAAAATGGTCAAAAAACACTTTTGGGCCAGGGATCGCCGGGAAACTTTCCAAAAACCCGTCAGGACTCTCGGAACAGCTCAAATATAAAATAAAAGTGGACTTTTGGGGAAAGTCAATTTTTGACTTTTTCGTAAGGGGGGGTGGTTACGCATTTTTTACAAAATTTCAAAAACGGTCAAAAAACACTTTTGGGCCAGGGATCGCCGGGAAACGTTCCAAAAACCAGTCAGGACTCTCGGCACAGCTCAAATATGCAAAAAAAGTGGACTTTTGGGGAAAGTCAATTTTTGACTTTTTCGTAAGGGGGGGTGGTTACGCATTTTTTCAAAATTTCAAAAACGGTCAAAAAACACTTTTGGGCCAGGGATCGCCGGGAAACGTTCGAAAAACCCGTCAGGACTCTCGGAACAGCTCAAATATGCAATAAAAGTGGACTTTTGGGGAAAGTCAATTTTTGAATTTTTCGTAAGGGGGGGTGGTTACGCATGTTTTCAAAATTTCAAAAACGGTCAAAAAACACTTTTGGGCCAGGGATCGCCGGGAAACGTTCCAAAATCCCGTCAGGACTCTCGGCAAAACTAAAATATGCAAAAAAAGTGGACTTTTGGGGAAAGTCAATTTTTGACTTTTTCGTAAGGGGGGGTGGTTACGCATTTTTTCAAAATTTCAAAAATGGTCAAAAAACACTTTTGGGCCAGGGATCGCCGGGAAACGTTCCAAAAACCCGTCAGGACTCTCGGAACAGCTCAAATATGCAATAAAAGTGGACTTTTGGGGAAAGTCAATTTTTGACTTTTTCGTAAGGGGGGGTGGTTACGCATTTTTTCAAAATTTCAAAAACCGTCAAAAAACACTTTTGGGCCAGGGATCGCTGGGAAACGTTCCAAAAACCAGTCAGGACTCTCGGCACAGCTCAAATATGCCAAAAAAGTGGACTTTTGCGGAAAGTCAATTTTGGACTTTTTCTTAATGGGGGGTGGTTACACATTTTTTCAAAATTTCAAAAATGGTCAAAAAACATTTTTGGGGCAGGGAGCGCCGGGAAACGTTCCAAAATCCCGTCAGGACTCTCGGCAAAACTAAAATATGCAAAAAAAGTGGACTTTTGGGGAAAGTCAATTTTTGACTTTTTCGTAAGGGGGGGTGGTTACGCATTTTTTCAAAATTTCAAAAACGGTCAAAAAACACTTTTGGGCCAGGGATCGCCGGGAAACGTTCGAAAAACCCGTCAGGACTCTCGGAACAGCTCAAATATGCAATAAAAGTGGACTTTTGCGGAAAGTCAATTTTTGACTTTTTCGTAAGGGGGGGTGGTTACGCATTTTTTCAAAATTTCAAAAACGGTCAAAAAACACTTATGGGCCAGGGATCGCCGGGAAACGTTCGAAAAACCCGTCAGGACTCTCGGAACAGCTCAAATATGCAAAAAAAGTGGACTTTTGGGGAAAGTCAATTTTTGACTTTTTCGTAAGGGGGGGTGGTTACGCATTTTTTCAAAATTTCAAAAACGGTCAAAAAACACTTTTGGGCCAGGGATCGCCGGGAAACGTTCGAAAAACCCGTCAGGACTCTCGGAACAGCTCAAATATGCAATAAAAGTGGACTTTTGGGGAAAGTCAATTTTTGAATTTTTCGTAAGGGGGGGTGGTTACGCATGTTTTCAAAATTTCAAAAACGGTCAAAAAACACTTTTGGGCCAGGGATCGCCGGGAAACGTTCCAAAATCCCGTCAGGACTCTCGGCAAAACTAAAATATGCAAAAAAAGTGGACTTTTGGGGAAAGTCAATTTTTGACTTTTTCGTAAGGGGGGGTGGTTACGCATTTTTTCAAAATTTCAAAAATGGTCAAAAAACACTTTTGGGCCAGGGATCGCCGGGAAACGTTCCAAAAACCCGTCAGGACTCTCGGAACAGCTCAAATATGCAATAAAAGTGGACTTTTGGGGAAAGTCAATTTTTGACTTTTTCGTAAGGGGGGGTGGTTACGCATTTTTTCAAAATTTCAAAAACCGTCAAAAAACACTTTTGGGCCAGGGATCGCTGGGAAACGTTCCAAAAACCAGTCAGGACTCTCGGCACAGCTCAAATATGCCAAAAAAGTGGACTTTTGCGGAAAGTCAATTTTTGACTTTTTCTTAATGGGGGGTGGTTACACATTTTTTCAAAATTTCAAAAATGGTCAAAAAACATTTTTGGGGCAGGGAGCGCCGGGAAACGTTCCAAAATCCCGTCAGGACTCTCGGCAAAACTAAAATATGCAAAAAAAGTGGACTTTTGGGGAAAGTCAATTTTTGACTTTTTCGTAAGGGGGGGTGGTTACGCATTTTTTCAAAATTTCAAAAACGGTCAAAAAACACTTTTGGGCCAGGGATCGCCGGGAAACGTTCGAAAAACCCGTCAGGACTCTCGGAACAGCTCAAATATGCAATAAAAGTGGACTTTTGGGGAAAGTCAATTTTTGACTTTTTCGTAAGGGGGGGTGGTTACGCATGTTTTCAAAATTTCAAAAACGGTCAAAAAACACTTTTGGGCCAGGGATCGCCAGGAAACGTTCCAAAATCCCGTCAGGACTCTCGGAACAGCTCAAATGTGCAATAAAAGTGGACTTTTGGGGAAAGTCAATTTTTGACTTTTTCGTAAGGGGGGGTGGTTACGCATTTTTTCAAAATTTCAAAAACGGTCAAAAAACACTTTTGGGCCAGGGAGCGCCGGGAAACGTTCCAAAAACCAGTCAGGACTCTCGGCACAGCTCAAATATGCAAAAAAAGTGGACTTTTGCGGAAAGTCAATTTTTGACTTTTTCGTAAGGGTGGGTGGTTACGCATTTTTTCAAAATTTCAATAACGGTCAAAAAACACTTTTGGGCCAGGGATCGCCGGGAAACGTTCCAAAAACCAGTCAGGACTCTCGGCAAAACTAAAATATGCAAAAAAAGTGGACTTTTGGGGAAAGTCAATTTTTGACTTTTTCGTAAGGGGGGGTGGTTACGCATTTTTTCAAAATTTCAAAAACGGTCAAAAAACACTTTTGGGCCAGGGATCGCCGGGAAACCTTCCAAAAACCCGTCAGGACTCTCGGAACAGCTCAAATATGCAATAAAAGTGGACTTTTGGGGAAAGTCAATTTTTGACTTTTTCGTAAGGGGGGGTGGTTACGCTTTTTTTTCAATATTTCAAAAATGGTCAAAAAACACTTTTGGGCCAGGGATCGCCGGGAAACTTTCCAAAAACCCGTCAGGACTCTCGGAACAGCTCAAATATAAAATAAAAGTGGACTTTTGGGGAAAGTCAATTTTTGACTTTTTCGTAAGGGGGGGTGGTTACGCATTTTTTACAAAATTTCAAAAACGGTCAAAAAACACTTTTGGGCCAGGGATCGCCGGGAAACGTTCCAAAAACCAGTCAGGACTCTCGGCACAGCTCAAATATGCAAAAAAAGTGGACTTTTGGGGAAAGTCAATTTTTGACTTTTTCGTAAGGGGGGGTGGTTACGCATTTTTTCAAAATTTCAAAAACGGTCAAAAAACACTTTTGGGCCAGGGATCGCCGGGAAACGTTCGAAAAACCCGTCAGGACTCTCGGAACAGCTCAAATATGCAATAAAAGTGGACTTTTGGGGAAAGTCAATTTTTGAATTTTTCGTAAGGGGGGGTGGTTACGCATGTTTTCAAAATTTCAAAAACGGTCAAAAAACACTTTTGGGCCAGGGATCGCCGGGAAACGTTCCAAAATCCCGTCAGGACTCTCGGCAAAACTAAAATATGCAAAAAAAGTGGACTTTTGGGGAAAGTCAATTTTTGACTTTTTCGTAAGGGGGGGTGGTTACGCATTTTTTCAAAATTTCAAAAATGGTCAAAAAACACTTTTGGGCCAGGGATCGCCGGGAAACGTTCCAAAAACCCGTCAGGACTCTCGGAACAGCTCAAATATGCAATAAAAGTGGACTTTTGGGGAAAGTCAATTTTTGACTTTTTCGTAAGGGGGGGTGGTTACGCATTTTTTCAAAATTTCAAAAACCGTCAAAAAACACTTTTGGGCCAGGGATCGCTGGGAAACGTTCCAAAAACCAGTCAGGACTCTCGGCACAGCTCAAATATGCCAAAAAAGTGGACTTTTGCGGAAAGTCAATTTTTGACTTTTTCTTAATGGGGGGTGGTTACACATTTTTTCAAAATTTCAAAAATGGTCAAAAAACATTTTTGGGGCAGGGAGCGCCGGGAAACGTTCCAAAATCCCGTCAGGACTCTCGGCAAAACTAAAATATGCAAAAAAAGTGGACTTTTGGGGAAAGTCAATTTTTGACTTTTTCGTAAGGGGGGGTGGTTACGCATTTTTTCAAAATTTCAAAAACGGTCAAAAAACACTTTTGGGCCAGGGATCGCCGGGAAACGTTCGAAAAACCCGTCAGGACTCTCGGAACAGCTCAAATATGCAATAAAAGTGGACTTTTGGGGAAAGTCAATTTTTGACTTTTTCGTAAGGGGGGGTGGTTACGCATGTTTTCAAAATTTCAAAAACGGTCAAAAAACACTTTTGGGCCAGGGATCACCAGGAAACGTTCCAAAATCCCGTCAGGACTCTCGGAACAGCTCAAATGTGCAATAAAAGTGGACTTTTGGGGAAAGTCAATTTTTGACTTTTTCGTAAGGGGGGGTGGTTACGCATTTTTTCAAAATTTCAAAAACGGTCAAAAAACACTTTTGGGCCAGGGAGCGCCGGGAAACGTTCCAAAAACCAGTCAGGACTCTCGGCACAGCTCAAATATGCAAAAAAAGTGGACTTTTGCGGAAAGTCAATTTTTGACTTTTTCGTAAGGGTGGGTGGTTACGCATTTTTTCAAAATTTCAATAACGGTCAAAAAACACTTTTGGGCCAGGGATCGCCGGGAAACGTTCCAAAAACCAGTCAGGACTCTCGGCAAAACTAAAATATGCAAAAAAAGTGGACTTTTGGGGAAAGTCAATTTTTGACTTTTTCGTAAGGGGGGGTGGTTACGCATTTTTTCAAAATTTCAAAAACGGTCAAAAAACACTTTTGGGCCAGGGATCGCCGGGAAACCTTCCAAAAACCCGTCAGGACTCTCGGAACAGCTCAAATATGCAATAAAAGTGGACTTTTGGGGAAAGTCAATTTTTGACTTTTTCGTAAGGGGGGGTGGTTACGCTTTTTTTTCAATATTTCAAAAATGGTCAAAAAACACTTTTGGGCCAGGGATCGCCGGGAAACTTTCCAAAAACCCGTCAGGACTCTCGGAACAGCTCAAATATAAAATAAAAGTGGACTTTTGGGGAAAGTCAATTTTTGACTTTTTCGTAAGGGGGGGTGGTTACGCATTTTTTACAAAATTTCAAAAACGGTCAAAAAACACTTTTGGGCCAGGGATCGCCGGGAAACGTTCCAAAAACCAGTCAGGACTCTCGGCACAGCTCAAATATGCAAAAAAAGTGGACTTTTGGGGAAAGTCAATTTTTGATTTTTTCGTAAGGGGGGTGGTTACGCATTTTTTCAAAATTTCAAAAATGGTCAAAAAACACTTTTGGGCCAGGGATCGCCGGGAAACGTTCCAAAAACCCGTCAGGACTCTCGGAACAGCTCAAATATGCAATAAAAGTGGACTTTTGGGGAAAGTCAATTTTTGACTTTTTCGTAAGGGGGGGTTGTTACGCATGTTTTCAAAATTTCAAAAACGGTCAAAAAACACTTTTGGGCCAGGGAGCGCCGGGAAACGTTCCAAAAACCAGTCAGGACTCTCGGCACAGCTCAAATATGCAAAAAAAGTGGACTTTTGCGGAAAGTCAATTTTTGACTTTTTCGTAAGGGGGGGTGGTTACGCATTTTTTCAAAATTTCAAAAACGGTCAAAAAACACTTATGGGCCAGGGATCGCCGGGAAACGTTCGAAAAACCCGTCAGGACTCTCGGAACAGCTCAAATATGCAAAAAAAGTGGACTTTTGGGGAAAGTCAATTTTTGACTTTTTCGTAAGGGGGGGTGGTTACGCATTTTTTCAAAATTTCAAAAACGGTCAAAAAACACTTTTGGGCCAGGGATCGCCGGGAAACGTTCGAAAAACCCGTCAGGACTCTCGGAACAGCTCAAATATGCAATAAAAGTGGACTTTTGGGGAAAGTCAATTTTTGAATTTTTCGTAAGGGGGGGTGGTTACGCATGTTTTCAAAATTTCAAAAACGGTCAAAAAACACTTTTGGGCCAGGGATCGCCAGGAAACGTTCCAAAATCCCGTCAGGACTCTCGGAACAGCTCAAATGTGCAATAAAAGTGGACTTTTGGGGAAAGTCAATTTTTGACTTTTTCGTAAGGGGGGGTGGTTACGCATTTTTTCAAAATTTCAAAAACGGTCAAAAAACACTTTTGGGCCAGGGAGCGCCGGGAAACGTTCCAAAAACCAGTCAGGACTCTCGGCACAGCTCAAATATGCAAAAAAAGTGGACTTTTGCGGAAAGTCAATTTTTGACTTTTTCGTAAGGGTGGGTGGTTACGCATTTTTTCAAAATTTCAAAAACGGTCAAAAAACACTTTTGGGCCAGGGATCGCCGGGAAACGTTCCAAAAACCAGTCAGGACTCTCGGCAAAACTAAAATATGCAAAAAAAGTGGACTTTTGGGGAAAGTCAATTTTTGACTTTTTCGTAAGGGGGGGTGGTTACGCATTTTTTCAAAATTTCAAAAACGGTCAAAAAACACTTTTGGGCCAGGGATCGCCGGGAAACCTTCCAAAAACCCGTCAGGACTCTCGGAACAGCTCAAATATGCAATAAAAGTGGACTTTTGGGGAAAGTCAATTTTTGACTTTTTCGTAAGGGGGGGTGGTTACGCTTTTTTTTCAATATTTCAAAAATGGTCAAAAAACACTTTTGGGCCAGGGATCGCCGGGAAACTTTCCAAAAACCCGTCAGGACTCTCGGAACAGCTCAAATATAAAATAAAAGTGGACTTTTGGGGAAAGTCAATTTTTGACTTTTTCGTAAGGGGGGGTGGTTACGCATTTTTTACAAAATTTCAAAAACGGTCAAAAAACACTTTTGGGCCAGGGATCGCCGGGAAACGTTCCAAAAACCAGTCAGGACTCTCGGCACAGCTCAAATATGCAAAAAAAGTGGACTTTTGGGGAAAGTCAATTTTTGATTTTTTCGTAAGGGGGGGTGGTTACGCATTTTTTCAAAATTTCAAAAATGGTCAAAAACACTTTTGGGCCAGGGATCGCCGGGAAACGTTCCAAAAACCCGTCAGGACTCTCGGAACAGCTCAAATATGCAATAAAAGTGGACTTTTGGGGAAAGTCAATTTTTGAATTTTTCGTAAGGGGGGGTGGTTACGCATTTTTTCAAAATTTCAAAAACGGTCAAAAAACACTTTTGGTCCAGGGATCGCCGGGAAACGTTCCAAAAACCAGTCAGGACTCTCGGCACAGCTCAAATATGCATAAAAAAGTGGACTTTTGCGGAAAGTCAATTTTTGACTTTTTCGTAAGGGGGGGTGGTTACGCATTTTTTCAAAATTTCAAAAATGGTCAAAAAACACTTTTGGGGCAGGGAGCGCCGGGAAACGTTCCAAAATCCCGTCAGGACTCTCGGCAAAACTAAAATATGCAAAAAAAGTGGACTTTTGGGGAAAGTCAATTTTAGACTTTTTCGTAAGGGGGGGTGGTTACGCATTTTTTCAAAATTTCAAAAACGGTCAAAAAACACTTTTGGGCCAGGGATCGCCGGGAAACGTTCCAAAAACCCGTCAGGACTCTCGGAACAGCTCAAATATGCAATAAAAGTGGACTTTTGGGGAAAGTCAATTTTTGACTTTTTCGTAAGGGGGGGTGGTTACGCATTTTTTCAAAATTTCAAAAACGGTCAAAAAACACTTTTGGGCCAGGGATCGCCGGGAAACGTTCCAAAATCCCGTCAGGACTCTCGGAACAGCTCAAATATGCAATAAAAGTGGACTTTTGGGGAGAGTCAATTTTTGACTTTTTCGTAAGGGGGGGTGGTTACGCATTTTTTCAAAATTTCAAAAACGGTCAAAAAACACTTTTGGGCCAGGGAGCGCCGGGAAACGTTCCAAAAACCAGTCAGGACTCTCGGCACAGCTCAAATATGCAAAAAAAGTGGACCTTTGGGGAAAGTCAATTTTTGACTTTTTCGTAAGGAGGGGTGGTTACGCATTTTTTCAAAATTTCAAAAACGGTCGAAAAACACTTTTGGGCCAGGGATCGCCGGGAAACGTTCCAAAAACCCGTCAGGACTCTCGGAACAGCTCAAATATGCAATAAAAGTGGACTTTTGGGGAAAGTCAATTTTTGACTTTTTCGTAAGGGGGGGTGGTTACGCATTTTTTCAAAATTTCAAAAACCGTCAAAAAACACTTTTGGGCCATTGATCGCTGGGAAACGTTCCAAAAACCAGTCAGGACTCTCGGCACAGCTCAAATATGCAAAAAAAGTGGACTTTTGCGGAAAGTCAATTTTTGACTTTTTCGTAATGGGGGGTGGTTACACATTTTTTCAAAATTTCAAAAATGGTCAAAAAACACTTTTGGGGCAGGGAGCGCCGGGAAACGTTCCAAAATCCCGTCAGGACTCTCGGCAAAACTAAAATATGCAAAAAAAGTGGACTTTTGGGGAAAGTCAATTTTTGACTTTTTCGTAAGGGGGGGTGGTTACGCATTTTTTCAAAATTTCAAAAACGGTCAAAAAACACTTTTGGGCCAGGGAGCGCCGGGAAACGTTCCAAAAACCAGTCAGGACTCTCGGCACAGCTCAAATATGCAAAAAAAGTGGACTTTTGGGGAAAGTCAATTTTTGACTTTTTCGTAAGGGGGGGTGGTTACGCATTTTTTCAAAATTTCAAAAACGGTCAAAAAACACTTTTGGGCCAGGGATCGCCCGGAAACGTTCGAAAAACCCGTCAGGACTCTCGGAACAGCTCAAATATGCAATAAAAGTGGACTTTTGGGGAAAGTCAATTTTTGACTTTTTCGTAAGGGGGGGTGGTTACGCATGTTTTCAAAATTTCAAAAACGGTCAAAAAACACTTTTGGGCCAGGGATCGTCGGGAAACGTTCCAAAATCCCGTCAGGACTCTCGGAACAGCTCAAATATGCAATAAAAGTGGACTTTTGGGGAAAGTCAATTTTTGACTTTTTCGTAAGGGGGGGTGGTTACGCATTTTTTCAAAATTTCAAAAACGGTCAAAAAACACTTTTGGGCCAGGGAGCGCCGGGAAACGTTCCAAAAACCAGTCAAGACTCTCGGCACAGCTCAAATATGCAAAAAAAGTGGACTTTTGCGGAAAGTCAATTTTTGACTTTTTCGTAAGGGGGGGTGGTTACGCATTTTTTCAAAATTTCAAAAACGGTCAAAAAACACTTTTGGGCCAGGGATCGCCGGGAAACGTTCCAAAATCCCGTCAGGACTCTCGGCAAAACTAAAATATGCAAAAAAAGTGGACTTTTGGGGAAAGTCAATTTTTGACTTTTTCGTAAGGGGGGGTGGTTACGCATTTTTTCAAAATTTCAAAAACGGTCAAAAAACACTTTTGGGCCAGGGATCGCCGGGAAACCTTCCAAAAACCCGTCAGGACTCTCGGAACAGCTCAAATATGCAATAAAAGTGGACTTTTGGGGAAAGTCAATTTTTGACTTTTTCGTAAGGGGGGGTGGTTACGCTTTTTTTTCAATATTTCAAAAATGGTCAAAAAACACTTTTGGGCCAGGGATCGCCGGGAAACTTTCCAAAAACCCGTCAGGACTCTCGGAACAGCTCAAATATAAAATAAAAGTGGACTTTTGGGGAAAGTCAATTTTTGACTTTTTCGTAAGGGGGGGTGGTTACGCATTTTTTACAAAATTTCAAAAACGGTCAAAAAACACTTTTGGGCCAGGGATCGCCGGGAAACGTTCCAAAAACCAGTCAGGACTCTCGGCACAGCTCAAATATGCAAAAAAAGTGGACTTTTGGGGAAAGTCAATTTTTGACTTTTTCGTAAGGAGGGGTGGTTACGCATTTTTTCAAAATTTCAAAAACGGTCGAAAAACACTTTTGGGCCAGGGATCGCCGGGAAACGTTCCAAAAACCCGTCAGGACTCTCGGAACAGCTCAAATATGCAATAAAAGTGGACTTTTGGGGAAAGTCAATTTTTGACTTTTTCGTAAGGGGGGGTGGTTACGCATTTTTTCAAAATTTCAAAAACCGTCAAAAAACACTTTTGGGCCATTGATCGCTGGGAAACGTTCCAAAAACCAGTCAGGACTCTCGGCACAGCTCAAATATGCAAAAAAAGTGGACTTTTGCGGAAAGTCAATTTTTGACTTTTTCGTAATGGGGGGTGGTTACACATTTTTTCAAAATTTCAAAAATGGTCAAAAAACACTTTTGGGGCAGGGAGCGCCGGGAAACGTTCCAAAATCCCGTCAGGACTCTCGGCAAAACTAAAATATGCAAAAAAAGTGGACTTTTGGGGAAAGTCAATTTTTGACTTTTTCGTAAGGGGGGGTGGTTACGCATTTTTTCAAAATTTCAAAAACGGTCAAAAAACACTTTTGGGCCAGGGAGCGCCGGGAAACGTTCCAAAAACCAGTCAGGACTCTCGGCACAGCTCAAATATGCAAAAAAAGTGGACTTTTGGGGAAAGTCAATTTTTGACTTTTTCGTAAGGGGGGGTGGTTACGCATTTTTTCAAAATTTCAAAAACGGTCAAAAAACACTTTTGGGCCAGGGATCGCCCGGAAACGTTCGAAAAACCCGTCAGGACTCTCGGAACAGCTCAAATATGCAATAAAAGTGGACTTTTGGGGAAAGTCAATTTTTGACTTTTTCGTAAGGGGGGGTGGTTACGCATGTTTTCAAAATTTCAAAAACGGTCAAAAAACACTTTTGGGCCAGGGATCGTCGGGAAACGTTCCAAAATCCCGTCAGGACTCTCGGAACAGCTCAAATATGCAATAAAAGTGGACTTTTGGGGAAAGTCAATTTTTGACTTTTTCGTAAGGGGGGGTGGTTACGCATTTTTTCAAAATTTCAAAAACGGTCAAAAAACACTTTTGGGCCAGGGAGCGCCGGGAAACGTTCCAAAAACCAGTCAAGACTCTCGGCACAGCTCAAATATGCAAAAAAAGTGGACTTTTGCGGAAAGTCAATTTTTGACTTTTTCGTAAGGGGGGGTGGTTACGCATTTTTTCAAAATTTCAAAAACGGTCAAAAAACACTTTTGGGCCAGGGATCGCCGGGAAACGTTCCAAAATCCCGTCAGGACTCTCGGCAAAACTAAAATATGCAAAAAAAGTGGACTTTTGGGGAAAGTCAATTTTTGACTTTTTCGTAAGGGGGGGTGGTTACGCATTTTTTCAAAATTTCAAAAACGGTCAAAAAACACTTTTGGGCCAGGGATCGCCGGGAAACCTTCCAAAAACCCGTCAGGACTCTCGGAACAGCTCAAATATGCAATAAAAGTGGACTTTTGGGGAAAGTCAATTTTTGACTTTTTCGTAAGGGGGGGTGGTTACGCTTTTTTTTCAATATTTCAAAAATGGTCAAAAAACACTTTTGGGCCAGGGATCGCCGGGAAACTTTCCAAAAACCCGTCAGGACTCTCGGAACAGCTCAAATATAAAATAAAAGTGGACTTTTGGGGAAAGTCAATTTTTGACTTTTTCGTAAGGGGGGGTGGTTACGCATTTTTTACAAAATTTCAAAAACGGTCAAAAAACACTTTTGGGCCAGGGATCGCCGGGAAACGTTCCAAAAACCAGTCAGGACTCTCGGCACAGCTCAAATATGCAAAAAAAGTGGACTTTTGGGGAAAGTCAATTTTTGATTTTTTCGTAAGGGGGGGTGGTTACGCATTTTTTCAAAATTTCAAAAATGGTCAAAAAACACTTTTGGGCCAGGGATCGCCGGGAAACGTTCCAAAAACCCGTCAGGACTCTCGGAACAGCTCAAATATGCAATAAAAGTGGACTTTTGGGGAAAGTCAATTTTTGAATTTTTCGTAAGGGGGGGTGGTTACGCATTTTTTCAAAATTTCAAAAACGGTCAAAAAACACTTTTGGTCCAGGGATCGCCGGGAAACGTTCCAAAAACCAGTCAGGACTCTCGGCACAGCTCAAATATGCATAAAAAAGTGGACTTTTGCGGAAAGTCAATTTTTGACTTTTTCGTAAGGGGGGGTGGTTACGCATTTTTTCAAAATTTCAAAAATGGTCAAAAAACACTTTTGGGGCAGGGAGCGCCGGGAAACGTTCCAAAATCCCGTCAGGACTCTCGGCAAAACTAAAATATGCAAAAAAAGTGGACTTTTGGGGAAAGTCAATTTTAGACTTTTTCGTAAGGGGGGGTGGTTACGCATTTTTTCAAAATTTCAAAAACGGTCGAAAAACACTTTTGGGCCAGGGATCGCCGGGAAACGTTCGAAAAACCCGTCAGGACTCTCGGAACAGCTCAAATATGCAATAAAAGTGGACTTTTGGGGAAAGTCAATTTTTGACTTTTTCGTAAGGGGGGGTGGTTACGCATTTTTTCAAAATTTCAAAAACCGTCAAAAAACACTTTTGGGCCATTGATCGCTGGGAAACGTTCCAAAAACCAGTCAGGACTCTCGGCACAGCTCAAATATGCAAAAAAAGTGGACTTTTGCGGAAAGTCAATTTTTGACTTTTTCGTAATGGGGGGTGGTTACACATTTTTTCAAAATTTCAAAAATGGTCAAAAAACACTTTTGGGGCAGGGAGCGCCGGGAAACGTTCCAAAATCCCGTCAGGACTCTCGGCAAAACTAAAATATGCAAAAAAAGTGGACTTTTGGGGAAAGTCAATTTTTGACTTTTTCGTAAGGGGGGGTGGTTACGCATTTTTTCAAAATTTCAAAAACGGTCAAAAAACTCTTTTGGGCCAGGGAGCGCCGGGAAACGTTCCAAAAACCAGTCAGGACTCTCGGCACAGCTCAAATATGCAATAAAAGTGGACTTTTGGGGAAAGTCAATTTTTGACTTTTTCGTAAGGGGGGGTGGTTACGCATGTTTTCAAAATTTCAAAAACGGTCAAAAAACACTTTTGGGCCAGGGATCGTCGGGAAACGTTCCAAAATCCCGTCAGGACTCTCGGAACAGCTCAAATATGCAATAAAAGTGGACTTTTGGGGAAAGTCAATTTTTGACTTTTTCGTAAGGGGGGGTGGTTACGCATTTTTTCAAAATTTCAAAAACGGTCAAAAAACACTTTTGGGCCAGGGAGCGCCGGGAAACGTTCCAAAAACCAGTCAAGACTCTCGGCACAGCTCAAATATGCAAAAAAAGTGGACTTTTGCGGAAAGTCAATTTTTGACTTTTTCGTAAGGGGGGGTGGTTACGCATTTTTTCAAAATTTCAAAAACGGTCAAAAAACACTTTTGGGCCAGGGATCGCCGGGAAACGTTCCAAAATCCCGTCAGGACTCTCGGCAAAACTAAAATATGCAAAAAAAGTGGACTTTTGGGGAAAGTCAATTTTTGACTTTTTCGTAAGGGGGGGTGGTTACGCATTTTTTCAAAATTTCAAAAACGGTCAAAAAACACTTTTGGGCCAGGGATCGCCGGGAAACCTTCCAAAAACCCGTCAGGACTCTCGGAACAGCTCAAATATGCAATAAAAGTGGACTTTTGGGGAAAGTCAATTTTTGACTTTTTCGTAAGGGGGGGTGGTTACGCTTTTTTTTCAATATTTCAAAAATGGTCAAAAAACACTTTTGGGCCAGGGATCGCCGGGAAACTTTCCAAAAACCCGTCAGGACTCTCGGAACAGCTCAAATATAAAATAAAAGTGGACTTTTGGGGAAAGTCAATTTTTGACTTTTTCGTAAGGGGGGGTGGTTACGCATTTTTTACAAAATTTCAAAAACGGTCAAAAAACACTTTTGGGCCAGGGATCGCCGGGAAACGTTCCAAAAACCAGTCAGGACTCTCGGCACAGCTCAAATATGCAAAAAAAGTGGACTTTTGGGGAAAGTCAATTTTTGATTTTTTCGTAAGGGGGGGTGGTTACGCATTTTTTCAAAATTTCAAAAATGGTCAAAAAACACTTTTGGGCCAGGGATCGCCGGGAAACGTTCCAAAAACCCGTCAGGACTCTCGGAACAGCTCAAATATGCAATAAAAGTGGACTTTTGGGGAAAGTCAATTTTTGAATTTTTCGTAAGGGGGGGTGGTTACGCATTTTTTCAAAATTTCAAAAACGGTCAAAAAACACTTTTGGTCCAGGGATCGCCGGGAAACGTTCCAAAAACCAGTCAGGACTCTCGGCACAGCTCAAATATGCATAAAAAAGTGGACTTTTGCGGAAAGTCAATTTTTGACTTTTTCGTAAGGGGGGGTGGTTACGCATTTTTTCAAAATTTCAAAAATGGTCAAAAAACACTTTTGGGGCAGGGAGCGCCGGGAAACGTTCCAAAATCCCGTCAGGACTCTCGGCAAAACTAAAATATGAAAAAAAAGTGGACTTTTGGGGAAAGTCAATTTTAGACTTTTTCGTAAGGGGGGGTGGTTACGCATTTTTTCAAAATTTCAAAAACGGTCAAAAAACACTTTTGGGCCAGGGATCGCCGGGAAACGTTCCAAAAACCCGTCAGGACTCTCGGCACAGCTCAAATATGCAATAAAAGTGGACTTTTGGGGAAAGTCAATTTTTGACTTTTTCGTAAGGGGGGGTGGTTACGCATTTTTTCAAAATTTCAAAAACGGTCAAAAAACACTTTTGGGCCAGGGATCGCCGGGAAACGTTCCAAAATCCCGTCAGGACTCTCGGAACAGCTCAAATATGCAATAAAAGTGGACTTTTGGGGAGAGTCAATTTTTGACTTTTTCGTAAGGGGGGGTGGTTACGCATTTTTTCAAAATTTCAAAAACGGTCAAAAAACACTTTTGGGCCAGGGAGCGCCGGGAAACGTTCCAAAAACCAGTCAGGACTCTCGGCACAGCTCAAATATGCAAAAAAAAGTGGACCTTTGGGGAAAGTCAATTTTTGACTTTTTCGTAAGGGGGGGTGGTTACGCATTTTTTCAAAATTTCAAAAACGGTCGAAAAACACTTTTGGGCCAGGGATCGCCGGGAAACGTTCCAAAAACCCGTCAGGACTCTCGGAACAGCTCAAATATGCAATAAAAGTGGAATTTTGGGGAAAGTCAATTTTTGACTTTTTCGTAAGGGGGGGTGGTTACGCATTTTTTCAAAATTTCAAAAACCGTCAAAAAACACTTTTGGGCCAGGGATCGCCGGGAAACTTTCCAAAAACCCGTCAGGACTCTCGGAACAGCTCAAATATAAAATAAAAGTGGACTTTTGGGGAAAGTCAATTTTTGACTTTTTCGTAAGGGGGGGTGGTTACGCATTTTTTACAAAATTTCAAAAACGGTCAAAAAACACTTTTGGGCCAGGGATCGCCGGGAAACGTTCCAAAAACCAGTCAGGACTCTCGGCACAGCTCAAATATGCAAAAAAAGTGGACTTTTGGGGAAAGTCAATTTTTGATTTTTTCGTAAGGGGGGGTGGTTACGCATTTTTTCAAAATTTCAAAAATGGTCAAAAAACACTTTTGGGCCAGGGATCGCCGGGAAACGTTCCAAAAACCCGTCAGGACTCTCGGAACAGCTCAAATATGCAATAAAAGTGGACTTTTGGGGAAAGTCAATTTTTGAATTTTTCGTAAGGGGGGGTGGTTACGCATTTTTTCAAAATTTCAAAAACGGTCAAAAAACACTTTTGGTCCAGGGATCGCCGGGAAACGTTCCAAAAACCAGTCAGGACTCTCGGCACAGCTCAAATATGCATAAAAAAGTGGACTTTTGCGGAAAGTCAATTTTTGACTTTTTCGTAAGGGGGGGTGGTTACGCATTTTTTCAAAATTTCAAAAATGGTCAAAAAACACTTTTGGGGCAGGGAGCGCCGGGAAACGTTCCAAAATCCCGTCAGGACTCTCGGCAAAACTAAAATATGAAAAAAAAGTGGACTTTTGGGGAAAGTCAATTTTAGACTTTTTCGTAAGGGGGGGTGGTTACGCATTTTTTCAAAATTTCAAAAACGGTCAAAAAACACTTTTGGGCCAGGGATCGCCGGGAAACGTTCCAAAAACCCGTCAGGACTCTCGGCACAGCTCAAATATGCAATAAAAGTGGACTTTTGGGGAAAGTCAATTTTTGACTTTTTCGTAAGGGGGGGTGGTTACGCATTTTTTCAAAATTTCAAAAACGGTCAAAAAACACTTTTGGGCCAGGGATCGCCGGGAAACGTTCCAAAATCCCGTCAGGACTCTCGGAACAGCTCAAATATGCAATAAAAGTGGACTTTTGGGGAGAGTCAATTTTTGACTTTTTCGTAAGGGGGGGTGGTTACGCATTTTTTCAAAATTTCAAAAACGGTCAAAAAACACTTTTGGGCCAGGGAGCGCCGGGAAACGTTCCAAAAACCAGTCAGGACTCTCGGCACAGCTCAAATATGCAAAAAAAAGTGGACCTTTGGGGAAAGTCAATTTTTGACTTTTTCGTAAGGGGGGGTGGTTACGCATTTTTTCAAAATTTCAAAAACGGTCGAAAAACACTTTTGGGCCAGGGATCGCCGGGAAACGTTCCAAAAACCCGTCAGGACTCTCGGAACAGCTCAAATATGCAATAAAAGTGGAATTTTGGGGAAAGTCAATTTTTGACTTTTTCGTAAGGGGGGGTGGTTACGCATTTTTTCAAAATTTCAAAAACCGTCAAAAAACACTTTTGGGCCAGGGATCGTCGGGAAACGTTCCAAAATCCCGTCAGGACTCTCGGAACAGCTCAAATATGCAATAAAAGTGGACTTTTGGGGAAAGTCAATTTTTGACTTTTTCGTAAGGGGGGGTGGTTACGCATTTTTTCAAAATTTCAAAAACGGTCAAATAACACTTTTGGGCCAGGGAGCGCCGGGAAACGTTCCAAAAACCAGTCAAGACTCTCGGAACAGCTCAAATATGCAATAAAAGTGGACTTTTGGGGAAAGTCAATTTTTGACTTTTTCGTAAGGGGGGGTGGTTACGCATTTTTTACAAAATTTCAAAAACGGTCAAAAAACACTTTTGGGCCAGGGATCGCCGGGAAACGTTCCAAAAACCAGTCAGGACTCTCGGCACAGCTCAAATATGCAAAAAAAGTGGACTTTTGGGGAAAGTCAATTTTTGATTTTTTCGTAAGGGGGGGTGGTTACGCATTTTTTCAAAATTTCAAAAATGGTCAAAAAACACTTTTGGGCCAGGGATCGCCAGGAAACGTTCCAAAAACCCGTCAGGACTCTCGGAACAGCTCAAATATGCAATAAAAGTGGACTTTTGGGGAAAGTCAATTTTTGAATTTTTCGTAAGGGGGGGTGGTTACGCATTTTTTCAAAATTTCAAAAACGGTCAAAAAACACTTTTGGTCCAGGGATCGCCGGGAAACGTTCCAAAAACCAGTCAGGACTCTCGGCACAGCTCAAATATGCATAAAAAAGTGGACTTTTGCGGAAAGTCAATTTTTGACTTTTTCGTAAGGGGGGGTGGTTACGCATTTTTTCAAAATTTCAAAAATGGTCAAAAAACACTTTTGGGGCAGGGAGCGCCGGGAAACGTTCCAAAATCCCGTCAGGACTCTCGGCAAAACTAAAATATGCAAAAAAAGTGGACTTTTGGGGAAAGTCAATTTTAGACTTTTTCGTAAGGGGGGGTGGTTACGCATTTTTTCAAAATTTCAAAAACGGTCCAAAAACACTTTTGGGCCAGGGATCGCCGGTAAACGTTCCAAAAACCCGTCAGGACTCTCGGAACAGCTCAAATATGCAATAAAAGTGGACTTTTGGGGAAAGTCAATTTTTGACTTTTTCGTAAGGGGGGGGTGGTTACGCATTTTTTCAAAATTTCAAAAACGGTCAAAAAACACTTTTGGGCCAGGGATCGCCGGGAAACGTTCCAAAATCCCGTCAGGACTCTCGGAACAGCTCAAATATGCAATAAAAGTGGACTTTTGGGGAGAGTCAATTTTTGACTTTTTCGTAAGGGGGGGTGGTTACGCATTTTTTCAAAATTTCAAAAACGGTCAAAAAACACTTTTGGGCCAGGGAGCGCCGGGAAACGTTCCAAAAACCAGTCAGGACTCTCGGCACAGCTCAAATATGCAAAAAAAGTGGACCTTTGGGGAAAGTCAATTTTTGACTTTTTCGTAAGGGGGGGTGGTTACGCATTTTTTCAAAATTTCAAAAACGGTCGAAAAACACTTTTGGGCCAGGGATCGCCGGGAAACGTTCCAAAAACCCGTCAGGACTCTCGGAACAGCTCAAATATGCAATAAAAGTGGAATTTTGCGGAAAGTCAATTTTTGACTTTTTCGTAAGGGGGGGTGGTTACGCATTTTTTCAAAATTTCAAAAACCGTCAAAAAACACTTTTGGGCCATTGATCGCTGGGAAACGTTCCAAAAACCAGTCAGGACTCTCGGCACAGCTCAAATATGCAAAAAAAGTGGACTTTTGCGGAAAGTCAATTTTTGACTTTTTCGTAATGGGGGGTGGTTACACATTTTTTCAAAATTTCAAAAATGGTCAAAAAACACTTTTGGGGCAGGGAGCGCCGGGAAACGTTCCAAAATCCCGTCAGGACTCTCGGCAAAACTAAAATATGCAAAAAAAGTGGACTTTTGGGGAAAGTCAATTTTTGACTTTTTCGTAAGGGGGGGTGGTTACGCATTTTTTCAAAATTTCAAAAACGGTCAAAAAACACTTTTGGGCCAGGGAGCGCCGGGAAACGTTCCAAAAACCAGTCAGGACTCTCGGCACAGCTCAAATATGCAAAAAAAGTGGACTTTTGCGGAAAGTCAATTTTTGACTTTTTCGTAAGGGGGGGTGGTTACGCATTTTTTCAAAATTTCAAAAACGGTCAAAAAACACTTTTGGGCCAGGGATCGCCGGTAAACGTTCCAAAAACCCGTCAGGACTCTCGGAACAGCTCAAATATGCAATAAAAGTGGACTTTTGGGGAAAGTCAATTTTTGACTTTTTCGTAAGGGGGGGGTGGTTACGCATTTTTTCAAAATTTCAAAAACGGTCAAAAAACACTTTTGGGCCAGGGATCGCCGGGAAACGTTCCAAAATCCCGTCAGGACTCTCGGAACAGCTCAAATATGCAATAAAAGTGGACTTTTGGGGAGAGTCAATTTTTGACTTTTTCGTAAGGGGGGGTGGTTACGCATTTTTTCAAAATTTCAAAAACGGTCAAAAAAAACTTTTGGGCCAGGGAGCGCCGGGAAACGTTCCAAAAACCAGTCAGGACTCTCGGCACAGCTCAAATATGCAAAAAAAGTGGACCTTTGGGGAAAGTCAATTTTTGACTTTTTCGTAAGGGGGGTGGTTACGCATTTTTTCAAAATTTCAAAAACGGTCGAAAAACACTTTTGGGCCAGGGATCGCCGGGAAACGTTCCAAAAACCCGTCAGGACTCTCGGAACAGCTCAAATATGCAATAAAAGTGGACTTTTGCGGAAAGTCAATTTTTGACTTTTTCGTAAGGGGGGGTGGTTACGCATTTTTTCAAAATTTCAAAAACCGTCAAAAAACACTTTTGGGCCATTGATCGCTGGGAAACGTTCCAAAAACCAGTCAGGACTCTCGGCACAGCTCAAATATGCAAAAAAAGTGGACTTTTGCGGAAAGTCAATTTTTGACTTTTTCGTAATGGGGGGTGGTTACACATTTTTTCAAAATTTCAAAAATGGTCAAAAAACACTTTTGGGGCAGGGAGCGCCGGGAAACGTTCCAAAATCCCGTCAGGACTCTCGGCAAAACTAAAATATGCAAAAAAAGTGGACTTTTGGGGAAAGTCAATTTTTGACTTTTTCGTAAGGGGGGGTGGTTACGCATTTTTTCAAAATTTCAAAAACGGTCAAAAAACACTTTTGGGCCAGGGAGCGCCGGGAAACGTTCCAAAAACCAGTCAGGACTCTCGGCACAGCTCAAATATGCAAAAAAAGTGGACTTTTGCGGAAAGTCAATTTTTGACTTTTTCGTAAGGGGGGGGGTGGTTACGCATTTTTTCAAAATTTCAAAAACGGTCAAAAAACACTTTTGGGCCAGGGATCGCCGGGAAACGTTCGAAAAACCCGTCAGGACTCTCGGAACAGCTCAAATATGCAATAAAAGTGGACTTTTGGGGAAAGTCAATTTTTGACTTTTTCGTAAGGGGGGGTGGTTACGCATGTTTTCAAAATTTCAAAAACGGTCAAAAAACACTTTTGGGCCAGGGATCGTCGGGAAACGTTCCAAAATCCCGTCAGGACTCTCGGAACAGCTCAAATATGCAATAAAAGTGGACTTTTGGGGAAAGTCAATTTTTGACTTTTTCGTAAGGGGGGGTGGTTACGCATTTTTTCAAAATTTCAAAAACGGTCAAAAAACACTTTTGGGCCAGGGAGCGCCGGGAAACGTTCCAAAAACCAGTCAAGACTCTCGGCACAGCTCAAATATGCAAAAAAAGTGGACTTTTGCGGAAAGTCAATTTTTGACTTTTTCGTAAGGGGGGGTGGTTACGCATTTTTTCAAAATTTCAAAAACGGTCAAAAAACACTTTTGGGCCAGGGATCGCCGGGAAACGTTCCAAAATCCCGTCAGGACTCTCGGCAAAACTAAAATATGCAAAAAAAGTGGACTTTTGGGGAAAGTCAATTTTTGACTTTTTCGTAAGGGGGGGTGGTTACGCATTTTTTCAAAATTTCAAAAACGGTCAAAAAACACTTTTGGGCCAGGGATCGCCGGGAAACCTTCCAAAAACCCGTCAGGACTCTCGGAACAGCTCAAATATGCAATAAAAGTGGACTTTTGGGGAAAGTCAATTTTTGACTTTTTCGTAAGGGGGGGTGGTTACGCTTTTTTTTCAATATTTCAAAAATGGTCAAAAAACACTTTTGGGCCAGGGATCGCCGGGAAACTTTCCAAAAACCCGTCAGGACTCTCGGAACAGCTCAAATATAAAATAAAAGTGGACTTTTGGGGAAAGTCAATTTTTGACTTTTTCGTAAGGGGGGGTGGTTACGCATTTTTTACAAAATTTCAAAAACGGTCAAAAAACACTTTTGGGCCAGGGATCGCCGGGAAACGTTCCAAAAACCAGTCAGGACTCTCGGCACAGCTCAAATATGCAAAAAAAGTGGACTTTTGGGGAAAGTCAATTTTTGATTTTTTCGTAAGGGGGGGTGGTTACGCATTTTTTCAAAATTTCAAAAATGGTCAAAAAACACTTTTGGGCCAGGGATCGCCGGGAAACGTTCCAAAAACCCGTCAGGACTCTCGGAACAGCTCAAATATGCAATAAAAGTGGACTTTTGGGGAAAGTCAATTTTTGAATTTTTCGTAAGGGGGGGTGGTTACGCATTTTTTCAAAATTTCAAAAACGGTCAAAAAACACTTTTGGTCCAGGGATCGCCGGGAAACGTTCCAAAAACCAGTCAGGACTCTCGGCACAGCTCAAATATGCATAAAAAAGTGGACTTTTGCGGAAAGTCAATTTTTGACTTTTTCGTAAGGGGGGGTGGTTACGCATTTTTTCAAAATTTCAAAAATGCTCAAAAAACACTTTTGGGGCAGGGAGCGCCGGGAAACGTTCCAAAATCCCGTCAGGACTCTCGGCAAAACTAAAATATGAAAAAAAAGTGGACTTTTGGGGAAAGTCAATTTTAGACTTTTTCGTAAGGGGGGGTGGTTACGCATTTTTTCAAAATTTCAAAAACGGTCAAAAAACACTTTTGGGCCAGGGATCGCCGGGAAACGTTCCAAAAACCCGTCAGGACTCTCGGAACAGCTCAAATATGCAATAAAAGTGGACTTTTGGGGAAAGTCAATTTTTGACTTTTTCGTAAGGGGGGTGGTTACGCATTTTTTCAAAATTTCAAAAACGGTCAAAAAACACTTTTGGGCCAGGGATCGCCGGGAAACGTTCCAAAATCCCGTCAGGACTCTCGGAACAGCTCAAATATGCAATAAAAGTGGACTTTTGGGGAGAGTCAATTTTTGACTTTTTCGTAAGGGGGGGTGGTTACGCATTTTTTCAAAATTTCAAAAACGGTCAAAAAACACTTTTGGGCCAGGGAGCGCCGGGAAACGTTCCAAAAACCAGTCAGGACTCTCGGCACAGCTCAAATATGCAAAAAAAGTGGACCTTTGGGGAAAGTCAATTTTTGACTTTTTCGTAAGGGGGGGTGGTTACGCATTTTTTCAAAATTTCAAAAACGGTCGAAAAACACTTTTGGGCCAGGGATCGCCGGGAAACGTTCCAAAAACCCGTCAGGACTCTCGGAACAGCTCAAATATGCAATAAAAGTGGAATTTTGGGGAAAGTCAATTTTTGACTTTTTCGTAAGGGGGGGTGGTTACGCATTTTTTCAAAATTTCAAAAACCGTCAAAAAACACTTTTGGGCCAGGGATCGCTGGGAAACGTTCCAAAAACCAGTCAGGACTCTCGGCACAGCTCAAATATGCAAAAAAAGTGGACTTTTGCGGAAAGTCAATTTTTGACTTTTTCGTAATGGGGGGTGGTTACACATTTTTTCAAAATTTCAAAAATGGTCAAAAAACACTTTTGGGGCAGGGAGCGCCGGGAAACGTTCCAAAATCCCGTCAGGACTCTCGGCAAAACTAAAATATGCAAAAAAAGTGGACTTTTGGGGAAAGTCAATTTTTGACTTTTTCGTAAGGGGGGGTGGTTACGCATTTTTTCAAAATTTCAAAAACGGTCAAAAAACACTTTTGGGCCAGGGAGCGCCGGGAAACGTTCCAAAAACCAGTCAGGACTCTCGGCACAGCTCAAATATGCAAAAAAAGTGGACTTTTGCGGAAAGTCAATTTTTGACTTTTTCGTAAGGGGGGGGTGGTTACGCATTTTTTCAAAATTTCAAAAACGGTCAAAAAACACTTTTGGGCCAGGGATCGCCGGGAAACGTTCGAAAAACCCGTCAGGACTCTCGGAACAGCTCAAATATGCAATAAAAGTGGACTTTTGGGGAAAGTCAATTTTTGACTTTTTCGTAAGGGGGGGTGGTTACGCATGTTTTCAAAATTTCAAAAACGGTCAAAAAACACTTTTGGGCCAGGGATCGTCGGGAAACGTTCCAAAATCCCGTCAGGACTCTCGGAACAGCTCAAATATGCAATAAAAGTGGACTTTTGGGGAAAGTCAATTTTTGACTTTTTCGTAAGGGGGGGTGGTTACGCATTTTTTCAAAATTTCAAAAACGGTCAAAAAACACTTTTGGGCCAGGGAGCGCCGGGAAACGTTCCAAAAACCAGTCAAGACTCTCGGCACAGCTCAAATATGCAAAAAAAGTGGACTTTTGCGGAAAGTCAATTTTTGACTTTTTCGTAAGGGGGGGTGGTTACGCATTTTTTCAAAATTTCAAAAACGGTCAAAAAACACTTTTGGGCCAGGGATCGCCGGGAAACGTTCCAAAAACCAGTCAGGACTCTCGGCACAGCTCAAATATGCAAAAAAAGTGGACTTTTGGGGAAAGTCAATTTTTGATTTTTTCGTAAGGGGGGGTGGTTACGCATTTTTTCAAAATTTCAAAAATGGTCAAAAAACACTTTTGGGCCAGGGATCGCCGGGAAACGTTCCAAAAACCCGTCAGGACTCTCGGAACAGCTCAAATATGCAATAAAAGTGGACTTTTGGGGAAAGTCAATTTTTGAATTTTTCGTAAGGGGGGGTGGTTACGCATTTTTTCAAAATTTCAAAAACGGTCAAAAAACACTTTTGGTCCAGGGATCGCCGGGAAACGTTCCAAAAACCAGTCAGGACTCTCGGCACAGCTCAAATATGCATAAAAAAGTGGACTTTTGCGGAAAGTCAATTTTTGACTTTTTCGTAAGGGGGGGTGGTTACGCATTTTTTCAAAATTTCAAAAATGCTCAAAAAACACTTTTGGGGCAGGGAGCGCCGGGAAACGTTCCAAAATCCCGTCAGGACTCTCGGCAAAACTAAAATATGAAAAAAAAGTGGACTTTTGGGGAAAGTCAATTTTAGACTTTTTCGTAAGGGGGGGTGGTTACGCATTTTTTCAAAATTTCAAAAACGGTCAAAAAACACTTTTGGGCCAGGGATCGCCGGGAAACGTTCCAAAAACCCGTCAGGACTCTCGGAACAGCTCAAATATGCAATAAAAGTGGACTTTTGGGGAAAGTCAATTTTTGACTTTTTCGTAAGGGGGGTGGTTACGCATTTTTTCAAAATTTCAAAAACGGTCAAAAAACACTTTTGGGCCAGGGATCGCCGGGAAACGTTCCAAAATCCCGTCAGGACTCTCGGAACAGCTCAAATATGCAATAAAAGTGGACTTTTGGGGAGAGTCAATTTTTGACTTTTTCGTAAGGGGGGGTGGTTACGCATTTTTTCAAAATTTCAAAAACGGTCAAAAAACACTTTTGGGCCAGGGAGCGCCGGGAAACGTTCCAAAAACCAGTCAGGACTCTCGGCACAGCTCAAATATGCAAAAAAAGTGGACCTTTGGGGAAAGTCAATTTTTGACTTTTTCGTAAGGGGGGGTGGTTACGCATTTTTTCAAAATTTCAAAAACGGTCGAAAAACACTTTTGGGCCAGGGATCGCCGGGAAACGTTCCAAAAACCCGTCAGGACTCTCGGAACAGCTCAAATATGCAATAAAAGTGGAATTTTGGGGAAAGTCAATTTTTGACTTTTTCGTAAGGGGGGGTGGTTACGCATTTTTTCAAAATTTCAAAAACCGTCAAAAAACACTTTTGGGCCAGGGATCGCTGGGAAACGTTCCAAAAACCAGTCAGGACTCTCGGCACAGCTCAAATATGCAAAAAAAGTGGACTTTTGCGGAAAGTCAATTTTTGACTTTTTCGTAATGGGGGGTGGTTACACATTTTTTCAAAATTTCAAAAATGGTCAAAAAACACTTTTGGGGCAGGGAGCGCCGGGAAACGTTCCAAAATCCCGTCAGGACTCTCGGCAAAACTAAAATATGCAAAAAAAGTGGACTTTTGGGGAAAGTCAATTTTTGACTTTTTCGTAAGGGGGGGTGGTTACGCATTTTTTCAAAATTTCAAAAACGGTCAAAAAACACTTTTGGGCCAGGGAGCGCCGGGAAACGTTCCAAAAACCAGTCAGGACTCTCGGCACAGCTCAAATATGCAAAAAAAGTGGACTTTTGCGGAAAGTCAATTTTTGACTTTTTCGTAAGGGGGGGGTGGTTACGCATTTTTTCAAAATTTCAAAAACGGTCAAAAAACACTTTTGGGCCAGGGATCGCCGGGAAACGTTCGAAAAACCCGTCAGGACTCTCGGAACAGCTCAAATATGCAATAAAAGTGGACTTTTGGGGAAAGTCAATTTTTGACTTTTTCGTAAGGGGGGGTGGTTACGCATGTTTTCAAAATTTCAAAAACGGTCAAAAAACACTTTTGGGCCAGGGATCGTCGGGAAACGTTCCAAAATCCCGTCAGGACTCTCGGAACAGCTCAAATATGCAATAAAAGTGGACTTTTGGGGAAAGTCAATTTTTGACTTTTTCGTAAGGGGGGGTGGTTACGCATTTTTTCAAAATTTCAAAAACGGTCAAAAAACACTTTTGGGCCAGGGAGCGCCGGGAAACGTTCCAAAAACCAGTCAAGACTCTCGGCACAGCTCAAATATGCAAAAAAAGTGGACTTTTGCGGAAAGTCAATTTTTGACTTTTTCGTAAGGGGGGGTGGTTACGCATTTTTTCAAAATTTCAAAAACGGTCAAAAAACACTTTTGGGCCAGGGATCGCCAGGAAACGTTCCAAAATCCCGTCAGGACTCTCGGAACAGCTCAAATGTGCAATAAAAGTGGACTTTTGGGGAAAGTCAATTTTTGACTTTTTCGTAAGGGGGGGTGGTTACGCATTTTTTCAAAATTTCAAAAACGGTCAAAAAACACTTTTGGGCCAGGGAGCGCCGGGAAACGTTCCAAAAACCAGTCAGGACTCTCGGCACAGCTCAAATATGCAAAAAAAGTGGACTTTTGCGGAAAGTCAATTTTTGACTTTTTCGTAAGGGTGGGTGGTTACGCATTTTTTCAAAATTTCAAAAACGGTCAAAAAACACTTTTGGGCCAGGGATCGCCGGGAAACGTTCCAAAAACCAGTCAGGACTCTCGGCAAAACTAAAATATGCAAAAAAAGTGGACTTTTGGGGAAAGTCAATTTTTGACATTTTCGTAAGGGGGGGTGGTTACGCATTTTTTCAAAATTTCAAAAACGGTCAAAAAACACTTTTGGGCCAGGGATCGCCGGGAAACGTTCCAAAAACCCGTCAGGACTCTCGGAACAGCTCAAATATGCAATAAAAGTGGACTTTTGGGGAAAGTCAATTTTTGACTTTTTCGTAAGGGGGGGTGGTTACGCTTTTTTTTCAATATTTCAAAAATGGTCAAAAAACACTTTTGGGCCAGGGATCGCCGGGAAACTTTCCAAAAACCCGTCAGGACTCGGAACAGCTCAAATATAAAATAAAAGTGGACTTTTGGGGAAAGTCAATTTTTGACTTTTTCGTAAGGGGGGGTGGTTACGCATTTTTTACAAAATTTCAAAAACGGTCAAAAAACACTTTTGGGCCAGGGATCGCCGGGAAACGTTCCAAAAACCAGTCAGGACTCTCGGCACAGCTCAAATATGCAAAAAAAGTGGACTTTTGGGGAAAGTCAATTTTTGACTTTTTCGTAAGGGGGGGTGGTTACGCATTTTTTCAAAATTTCAAAAATGGTCAAAAAACACTTTTGGGCCAGGGATCGCCGGGAAACGTTCCAAAAACCCGTCAGGACTCTCGGAACAGCTCAAATATGCAATAAAAGTGGACTTTTGGGGAAAGTCAATTTTTGACTTTTTCGTAAGGGGGGGTGGTTACGCATTTTTTCAAAATTTCAAAAACGGTCAAAAAACACTTTTGGGCCAGGGAGCGCCGGGAAACGTTCCAAAATCCCGTCAGGACTCTCGGCAAAACTAAAATATGCAAAAAAAAGTAGACTTTTGGGGAAAGTCAATTTTTGACTTTTTCGTAAGGGGGGGTGGTTACGCATTTTTTTACAAAATTTCAAAAACCGTCAAAAAACACTTTTGGGCCAGGGATCGCTGGGAAACGTTCCAAAAACCAGTCAGGACTCTCGGCACAGCTCAAATATTCAAAAAAAGTGGACTTTTGGGGAAAGTCAATTTTTGACTTTTTCGTAAGGGGGGGTGGTTACGCATTTTTTCAAAATTTCAAAAACGGTCAAAAAACACTTTTGGGCCAGGGATCGCCGGGAAACGTTCCAAAAACCCGTCAGGACTCTCGGAACAGCTCAAATATGCAATAAAAGTGGACTTTTGGGGAAAGTCAATTTTTGACTTTTTCGTAAGGGGGGGTGGTTACGCTTTTTTTTCAATATTTCAAAAATGGTCAAAAAACACTTTTGGGCCAGGGATCGCCGGGAAACTTTCCAAAAACCCGTCAGGACTCTCGGAACAGCTCAAATATAAAATAAAAGTGGACTTTTGGGGAAAGTCAATTTTTGACTTTTTCGTAAGGGGGGGTGGTTACGCATTTTTTACAAAATTTCAAAAACGGTCAAAAAACACTTTTGGGCCAGGGATCGCCGGGAAACGTTCCAAAAACCAGTCAGGACTCTCGGAACAGCTCAAATATGCAATAAAAGTGGACTTTTGGGGAAAGTCCATTTTTGACTTTTTCGTAAGGGGGGGTGGTTACGCATTTTTTCAAAATTTCAAAAACCGTCAAAAAACACTTTTGGGCCAGGGATCGCCGGGAAACGTTCCAAAAAACCAGTCAGGACTCTCGGCACAGCTCAAATATGCAAAAAAAGTGGACTTTTGGGGAAAGTCAATTTTTGATTTTTTCGTAAGGGGGGGTGGTTACGCATTTTTTTCAAAATTTCAAAAATGGTCAAAAAACACTTTTGGGCCAGGGAGCGCCGGGAAACGTTCCAAAAACCAGTCAGGACTCTCGGCACAGCTCAAATATGCATAAAAAAGTGGACTTTTGCGGAAAGTCAATTTTTGACTTTTTCGTTAGGGGGGGTGGTTACGCATTTTTTCAAAATTTCAAAAATGGTCAAAAAAATCTTTTGGGGCAGGGAGCGCCGGGAAACGTTCCAAAATCCCGTCAGGACTCTCGGCAAAACTAAAATATGCAAAAAAAGTGGACTTTTGGGGAAAGTCAATTTTTGACTTTTTCGTAAGGGGGGGTGGTTACGCATTTTTTCAAAATTTCAAAAACGGTCAAAAAACACTTTTGGGCCAGGGATCGCCGGGAAACGTTCCAAAAACCCGTCAGGACTCTCGGCAAAACTAAAATATGTAAAAAAAGTGGACTTTTGGGGAAAGTCAATTTTTGACTTTTTCGTAAGGGGGGGTGGTTACGCATTTTTTCAAAATTTCAAAAACGGTCAAAAAACACTTTTGGGCCAGTGAGCGCCGGGAAACGTTCCAAAAACCAGTCAGGACTCTCGGCACAGCTCAAATATGCAAAAAAAGTGGACCTTTGGGGAAAGTCAATTTTTGACTTTTTCGTAAGGGGGGGTGGTTACGCATTTTTTCAAAATTTCAAAAACGGTTGAAAAACACTTTTGGGCCAGGGATTGCCGGGAAACGTTCCAAAAACTCGTCAGGACTCTCGGCACAGCACAAATATGCAAAAAAGTGGACTTTTACGGAAAGTCAATTTTTGACTTTTTTGTAAGGGGGGGTGGTTACGCATGTTTTCAAAATTTCAAAAACGGTCAAAAAACACTTTTGGGCCAGGGATCGCCGGAAAACGTTCCAAAAACTCGTCAGGACTCTCGGCACAGCCCAAATATGCAAAAAAGTGGACTTTTACGGAAAATCAATTTTTGACTTTTTTGTAAGGGGGGGTGGTTACGCATTTTTTCAAAATTTCAAAAACGGTCAAAAAACACTTTTGGGCCAGGGATCGCCGGGAAACGTTCCAAAAACCCGTCAGGACTCTCGGAACAGCTCAAATATGCAATAAAAGTGGAGTTTTGGGGAAAGTCAATTTTTGACTTTTTCGTAAGGGGGGGTGGTTACGCATTTTTTCAAAATTTCAAAAACCGTCAAAAAACACTTTTGGGCCAGGGATCGCCTGGAAACGTTCCAAAAACCAGTCAGGACTCTCGGCACAGCTCAAATATGCAAAAAAAGTGGACTTTTGGGGAAAGTCAATTTTTGACTTTTTCGTAAGGGGGGGTGGTTACGCATTTTTTCAAAATTTCAAAAATGGTCAAAAAACACTTTTGGGCCAGGGAGCGCCGGGAAACGTTCCAAAATCCCGTCAGGACTCTCGGCAAAACTAAAATATGCAAAAAAAGTGGACTTTTGGGGAAAGTCAATTTTTTACTTTTTCGTAAGGGGGGGTGGTTACGCATTTTTTCAAAATTTCAAAAACGGTCAAAAAACACTTTTGGGCCAGGGATCGCCTGGAAACGTTCCAAAAACTCGTCAGGACTCTCGGCACAGCCCAAATATGCAAAAAAGTGGACTTTTACGGAAAGTCAATTTTTGACTTTTTCGTAAGGGGGGGTGGTTACGCATTTTTTCAAAATTTCAAAAATGGTCAAAAAACACTTTTGGGCCAGGGAGCGCCGGGAAACGTTGCAAAATCCCGTCAGGACTCTCGGCAAAACTAAAATATGCAAAAAAAAGTAGACTTTTGGGGAAAGTCAATATTTGACTTTTTCGTAAGGGGGGGTGGTTACGCATTTTTTCAAAATTTCAAAAACCGTCAAAAAACACTTTTGGGCCAGGGATCGCCGGGAAACGTTCCAAAAACCAGTCAGGACTCTCGGCACAGCTCAAATATGCAAAAAAAGTGGACTTTTGGGGAAAGTCAATTTTTGACTTTTTCGTAAGGGGGGGTGGTTACGCATTTTTTCCCAAAATTTCAAAAACGGTCAAAAAACACTTTTGGGCCAGGGATCGCCGGGAAACGTTCCAAAAACCAGTCAGGACTCTCGGCACAGCTCAAATATGCATAAAAAAGTGGACTTTTGCGGAAAGTCAATTTTTGACTTTTTCGTTAGGGGGGGTGGTTACGCATTTTTTCAAAATTTCAAAAATGGTCAAAAAACACTTTTGGGGCAGGGAGCGCCGGGAAACGTTCCAAAATCCCGTCAGGACTCTCGGCAAAACTAAAATATGCAAAAAAAGTGGACTTTTGGGGAAAGTCAATTTTTGACTTTTTCGTAAGGGGGGGTGGTTACGCATTTTTTCAAAATTTCAAAAACGGTCAAAAAACACTTTTGGGCCAGGGATCGCCGGGAAACGTTCCAAAAACCCGTCAGGACTCTCGGCAAAACTAAAATATGTAAAAAAAGTGGACTTTTGGGGAAAGTCAATTTTTGACTTTTTCGTAAGGGGGGGTGGTTACGCATTTTTTCAAAATTTCAAAAACGGTCAAAAAACACTTTTGGGCCAGTGAGCGCCGGGAAACGTTCCAAAAACCAGTCAGGACTCTCGGCACAGCTCAAATATGCAAAAAAAGTGGACCTTTGGGGAAAGTCAATTTTTGACTTTTTCGTAAGGGGGGGTGGTTACGCATTTTTTCAAAATTTCAAAAACGGTTGAAAAACACTTTTGGGCCAGGGATCGCCGGGAAACGTTCCAAAAACTCGTCAGGACTCTCGGCACAGCACAAATATGCAAAAAAGTGGACTTTTACGGAAAGTCAATTTTTGACTTTTTTGTAAGGGGGGGTGGTTACGCATGTTTTCAAAATTTCAAAAACGGTCAAAAAACACTTTTGGGCCAGGGATCGCCGGGAAACGTTCCAAAATCCCGTCAGGACTCTCGGAACAGCTCAAATATGCAATAAAAGTGGACTTTTGGGGAGAGTCAATTTTTGACTTTTTCGTAAGGGGGGGTGGTTACGCATTTTTTCAAAATTTCAAAAACGGTCAAAAAACACTTTTGGGCCAGGGAGCGCCGGGAAACGTTCCAAAAACCAGTCAGGACTCTCGGCACAGCTCAAATATGCAAAAAAAGTGGACCTTTGGGGAAAGTCAATTTTTGACTTTTTCGTAAGGGGGGGTGGTTACGCATTTTTTCAAAATTTCAAAAACGGTCGAAAAACACTTTTGGGCCAGGGATCGCCGGGAAACGTTCCAAAAACCCGTCAGGACTCTCGGAACAGCTCAAATATGCAATAAAAGTGGACTTTTGGGGAAAGTCAATTTTTGACTTTTTCGTAAGGGGGGGTGGTTACGCATTTTTTCAAAATTTCAAAAACCGTCAAAAAACACTTTTGGGCCAGGGATCGCTGGGAAACGTTCCAAAAACCAGTCAGGACTCTCGGCACAGCTCAAATATGCAAAAAAAGTGGACTTTTGCGGAAAGTCAATTTTTGACTTTTTCGTAATGGGGGGTGGTTACACATTTTTTCAAAATTTCAAAAATGGTCAAAAAACACTTTTGGGGCAGGGAGCGCCGGGAAACGTTCCAAAATCCCGTCAGGACTCTCGGCAAAACTAAAATATGCAAAAAAAGTGGACTTTTGGGGAAAGTCAATTTTTGACTTTTTCGTAAGGGGGGGTGGTTACGCATTTTTTCAAAATTTCAAAAACGGTCAAAAAACACTTTTGGGCCAGGGAGCGCCGGGAAACGTTCCAAAAACCAGTCAGGACTCTCGGCACAGCTCAAATATGCAAAAAAAGTGGACTTTTGCGGAAAGTCAATTTTTGACTTTTTCGTAAGGGGGGGTGGTTACGCATTTTTTCAAAATTTCAAAAACGGTCAAAAAACACTTTTGGGCCAGGGATCGCCGGGAAACGTTCGAAAAACCCGTCAGGACTCTCGGAACAGCACAAATATGCAAAAAAGTGGACTTTTACGGAAAGTCAATTTTTGACTTTTTCGTAAGGGGGGGTGGTTACGCATTTTTTCAAAATTTCAAAAACGGTCAAAAAACACTTTTGGGCCAGGGATCGCCGGAAAACGTTCCAAAAACTCGTCAGGACTCTCGGCACAGCCCAAATATGCAAAAAAGTGGACTTTTACGGAAAATCAATTTTTGACTTTTTTGTAAGGGGGGGTGGTTACGCATTTTTTCAAAATTTCAAAAACGGTCAAAAAACACTTTTGGGCCAGGGATCGCCGGGAAACGTTCCAAAAACCCGTCAGGACTCTCGGAACAGCTCAAATATGCAATAAAAGTGGAGTTTTGGGGAAAGTCAATTTTTGACTTTTTCGTAAGGGGGGGTGGTTACGCATTTTTTCAAAATTTCAAAAACCGTCAAAAAACACTTTTGGGCCAGGGATCGCCTGGAAACGTTCCAAAAACCAGTCAGGACTCTCGGCACAGCTCAAATATGCAAAAAAGTGGACTTTTGGGGAAAGTCAATTTTTGACTTTTTCGTAAGGGGGGGTGGTTACGCATTTTTTCAAAATTTCAAAAATGGTCAAAAAACACTTTTGGGCCAGGGAGCGCCGGGAAACGTTCCAAAATCCCGTCAGGACTCTCGGCAAAACTAAAATATGCAAAAAAAGTGGACTTTTGGGGAAAGTCAATTTTTGACTTTTTCGTAAGGGGGGGTGGTTACGCATTTTTTCAAAATTTCAAAAACGGTCAAAAAACACTTTTGGGCCAGGGATCGCCTGGAAACGTTCCAAAAACTCGTCAGGACTCTCGGCACAGCCCAAATATGCAAAAAAGTGGACTTTTACGGAAAGTCAATTTTTGACTTTTTCGTAAGGGGGGGTGGTTACGCATTTTTTCAAAATTTCAAAAATGGTCAAAAAACACTTTTGGGCCAGGGAGCGCCGGGAAACGTTCCAAAATCCCGTCAGGACTCTCGGCAAAACTAAAATATGCAAAAAAAAGTAGACTTTTGGGGAAAGTCAATATTTGACTTTTTCGTAAGGGGGGGTGGTTACGCATTTTTTCAAAATTTCAAAAACCGTCAAAAAACACTTTTGGGCCAGGGATCGCCGGGAAACGTTCCAAAAACCAGTCAGGACTCTCGGCACAGCTCAAATATGCAAAAAAAGTGGACTTTTGGGGAAAGTCAATTTTTGACTTTTTCGTAAGGGGGGGTGGTTACGCATTTTTTCCCAAAATTTCAAAAACGGTCAAAAAACACTTTTGGGCCAGGGATCGCCGGGAAACGTTCCAAAAACCAGTCAGGACTCTCGGCACAGCTCAAATATGCATAAAAAAGTGGACTTTTGCGGAAAGTCCATTTTTGACTTTTTCGTTAGGGGGGGTGGTTACGCATTTTTTCAAAATTTCAAAAATGGTCAAAAAACACTTTTGGGGCAGGGAGCGCCGGGAAACGTTCCAAAATCCTGTCAGGACTCTCGGCAAAACTAAAATATGCAAAAAAAGTGGACTTTTGGGGTAAGTCAATTTTTGACTTTTTCGTAAGGGGGGGTGGTTACGCATTTTTTCAAAATTTCAAAAACGGTCAAAAAACACTTTTGGGCCAGGGATCGCCGGGAAACGTTCCAAAAACCCGTCAGGACTCTCGGCAAAACTAAAATATGTAAAAAAAGTGGACTTTTGGGGAAAGTCAATTTTTGACTTTTTCGTAAGGGGGGGTGGTTACGCATTTTTTCAAAATTTTAAAAACGGTCAAAAAACACTTTTGGGCCAGTGAGCGCCGGGAAACGTTCCAAAAACCAGTCAGGACTCTCGGCACAGCTCAAATATGCAAAAAAATTGGACCTTTGGGGAAAGTCAATTTTTGACTTTTTCGTAAGGGGGGGTGGTTACGCATTTTTTCAAAATTTCAAAAACGGTTGAAAAACACTTTTGGGCCAGGGATCGCCGGGAAACGTTCCAAAAACTCGTCAGGACTCTCGGCACAGCACAAATATGCAAAAAAGTGGACTTTTACGGAAAGTCAATTTTTGACTTTTTTGTAAGGGGGGGTGGTTACGCATGTTTTCAAAATTTCAAAAACGGTCAAAAAACACTTTTGGGCCAGGGATCGCCGGGAAACGTTCCAAAATCCCGTCAGGACTCTCGGAACAGCTCAAATATGCAATAAAAGTGGACTTTTGGGGAGAGTCAATTTTTGACTTTTTCGTAAGGGGGGGTGGTTACGCATTTTTTCAAAATTTCAAAAACGGTCAAAAAACACTTTTGGGCCAGGGAGCGCCGGGAAACGTTCCAAAAACCAGTCAGGACTCTCGGCACAGCTCAAATATGCAAAAAAAGTGGACCTTTGGGGAAAGTCAATTTTTGACTTTTTCGTAAGGGGGGGTGGTTACGCATTTTTTCAAAATTTCAAAAACGGTCGAAAAACACTTTTGGGCCAGGGATCGCCGGGAAACGTTCCAAAAACCCGTCAGGACTCTCGGAACAGCTCAAATATGCAATAAAAGTGGACTTTTGGGGAAAGTCAATTTTTGACTTTTTCGTAAGGGGGGGTGGTTACGCATTTTTTCAAAATTTCAAAAACCGTCAAAAAACACTTTTGGGCCAGGGATCGCTGGGAAACGTTCCAAAAACCAGTCAGGACTCTCGGCACAGCTCAAATATGCAAAAAAATTGGACTTTTGCGGAAAGTCAATTTTTGACTTTTTCGTAATGGGGGGTGGTTACACATTTTTTCAAAATTTCAAAAATGGTCAAAAAACACTTTTGGGGCAGGGAGCGCCGGGAAACGTTCCAAAATCCCGTCAGGACTCTCGGCAAAACTAAAATATGCAAAAAAAGTGGACTTTTGGGGAAAGTCAATTTTTGACTTTTTCGTAAGGGGGGGTGGTTACGCATTTTTTCCCAAAATTTCAAAAACGGTCAAAAAACACTTTTGGGCCAGGGATCGCCGGGAAACGTTCCAAAAACCAGTCAGGACTCTCGGCACAGCTCAAATATGCATAAAAAAGTGGACTTTTGCGGAAAGTCAATTTTTGACTTTTTCGTTAGGGGGGGTGGTTACGCATTTTTTCAAAATTTCAAAAATGGTCAAAAAACACTTTTGGGGCAGGGAGCGCCGGGAAACGTTCCAAAATCCTGTCAGGACTCTCGGCAAAACTAAAATATGCAAAAAAAGTGGACTTTTGGGGAAAGTCAATTTTTGACTTTTTCGTAAGGGGGGGTGGTTACGCATTTTTTCAAAATTTCAAAAACGGTCAAAAAACACTTTTGGGCCAGGGATCGCCGGGAAACGTTCCAAAAACCCGTCAGGACTCTCGGCAAAACTAAAATATGTAAAAAAAGTGGACTTTTGGGGAAAGTCAATTTTTGACTTTTTCGTAAGGGGGGGTGGTTACGCATTTTTTCAAAATTTTAAAAACGGTCAAAAAACACTTTTGGGCCAGTGAGCGCCGGGAAACGTTCCAAAAACCAGTCAGGACTCTCGGCACAGCTCAAATATGCAAAAAAATTGGACCTTTGGGGAAAGTCAATTTTTGACTTTTTCGTAAGGGGGGGTGGTTACGCATTTTTTCAAAATTTCAAAAACGGTTGAAAAACACTTTTGGGCCAGGGATCGCCGGGAAACGTTCCAAAAACTCGTCAGGACTCTCGGCACAGCACAAATATGCAAAAAAGTGGACTTTTACGGAAAGTCAATTTTTGACTTTTTTGTAAGGGGGGGTGGTTACGCATGTTTTCAAAATTTCAAAAACGGTCAAAAAACACTTTTGGGCCAGGGATCGCCGGGAAACGTTCCAAAATCCCGTCAGGACTCTCGGAACAGCTCAAATATGCAATAAAAGTGGACTTTTGGGGAGAGTCAATTTTTGACTTTTTCGTAAGGGGGGGTGGTTACGCATTTTTTCAAAATTTCAAAAACGGTCAAAAAACACTTTTGGGCCAGGGAGCGCCGGGAAACGTTCCAAAAACCAGTCAGGACTCTCGGCACAGCTCAAATATGCAAAAAAAGTGGACCTTTGGGGAAAGTCAATTTTTGACTTTTTCGTAAGGGGGGGTGGTTACGCATTTTTTCAAAATTTCAAAAACGGTCGAAAAACACTTTTGGGCCAGGGATCGCCGGGAAACGTTCCAAAAACCCGTCAGGACTCTCGGAACAGCTCAAATATGCAATAAAAGTGGACTTTTGGGGAAAGTCAATTTTTGACTTTTTCGTAAGGGGGGGTGGTTACGCATTTTTTCAAAATTTCAAAAACCGTCAAAAAACACTTTTGGGCCAGGGATCGCTGGGAAACGTTCCAAAAACCAGTCAGGACTCTCGGCACAGCTCAAATATGCAAAAAAAGTGGACTTTTGCGGAAAGTCAATTTTTGACTTTTTCGTAATGGGGGGTGGTTACACATTTTTTCAAAATTTCAAAAATGGTCAAAAAACACTTTTGGGGCAGGGAGCGCCGGGAAACGTTCCAAAATCCCGTCAGGACTCTCGGCAAAACTAAAATATGCAAAAAAAGTGGACTTTTGGGGAAAGTCAATTTTTGACTTTTTCGTAAGGGGGGGTGGTTACGCATTTTTTCAAAATGTCAAAAACGGTCAAAAAACACTTTTGGGCCAGGGAGCGCCGGGAAACGTTCCAAAAACCAGTCAGGACTCTCGGCACAGCTCAAATATGCAAAAAAAGTGGACTTTTGCGGAAAGTCAATTTTTGACTTTTTCGTAAGGGGGGGTGGTTACGCATTTTTTCAAAATTTCAAAAACGGTCAAAAAACACTTTTGGGCCAGGGATCGCCGGGAAACGTTCGAAAAACCCGTCAGGACTCTCGGAACAGCTCAAATATGCAATAAAAGTGGACTTTTGGGGAAAGTCAATTTTTGACTTTTTCGTAAGGGGGGGTGGTTACGCATGTTTTCAAAATTTCAAAAACGGTCAAAAAACACTTTTGGGCCAGGGATCGTCGGGAAACGTTCCAAAATCCCGTCAGGACTCTCGGAACAGCTCAAATATGCAATAAAAGTGGACTTTTGGGGAAAGTCAATTTTTGACTTTTTCGTAAGGAGGGTGGTTACGCATTTTTTCAAAATTTCAAAAACGGTCAAAAAACACTTTTGGGCCAGGGAGCGCCGGGAAACGTTCCAAAAACCAGTCAAGACTCTCGGCACAGCTCAAATATGCAAAAAAAGTGGACTTTTGCGGAAAGTCAATTTTTGACTTTTTCGTAAGGGGGGGTGGTTACGCATTTTTTCAAAATTTCAAAAACGGTCAAAAAACACTTTTGGGCCAGGGATCGCCGGGAAACGTTCCAAAATCCCGTCAGGACTCTCGGCAAAACTAAAATATGCAAAAAAAGTGGACTTTTGGGGAAAGTCAATTTTTGACTTTTTTGTAAGGGGGGGTGGTTACGCATTTTTTCAAAATTTCAAAAACGGTCAAAAAACACTTTTGGGCCAGGGATCGCCGGGAAACGTTCGAAAAACCCGTCAGGACTCTCGGAACAGCTCAAATATGCAATAAAAGTGGACTTTTGGGGAAAGTCAATTTTTGAATTTTTCGTAAGGGGGGGTGGTTACGCATGTTTTCAAAATTTCAAAAACGGTCAAAAAACACTTTTGGGCCAGGGATCGCCAGGAAACGTTCCAAAATCCCGTCAGGACTCTCGGAACAGCTCAAATGTGCAATAAAAGTGGACTTTTGGGGAAAGTCAATTTTTGACTTTTTCGTAAGGGGGGGTGGTTACGCATTTTTTCAAAATTTCAAAAACGGTCAAAAAACACTTTTGGGCCAGGGAGCGCCGGGAAACGTTCCAAAAACCAGTCAGGACTCTCGGCACAGCTCAAATATGCAAAAAAAGTGGACTTTTGCGGAAAGTCAATTTTTGACTTTTTCGTAAGGGTGGGTGGTTACGCATTTTTTCAAAATTTCAAAAACGGTCAAAAAACACTTTTGGGCCAGGGATCGCCGGGAAACGTTCCAAAAACCAGTCAGGACTCTCGGCAAAACTAAAATATGCAAAAAAAGTGGACTTTTGGGGAAAGTCAATTTTTGACTTTTTCGTAAGGGGGGGTGGTTACGCATTTTTTCAAAATTTCAAAAACGGTCAAAAAACACTTTTGGGCCAGGGATCGCCGGGAAACGTTCCAAAAACCCGTCAGGACTCTCGGAACAGCTCAAATATGCAATAAAAGTGGACTTTTGGGGAAAGTCAATTTTTGACTTTTTCGTAAGGGGGGGTGGTTACGCTTTTTTTTCAATATTTCAAAAATGGTCAAAAAACACTTTTGGGCCAGGGATCGCCGGGAAACTTTCCAAAAACCCGTCAGGACTCTCGGAACAGCTCAAATATAAAATAAAAGTGGACTTTTGGGGAAAGTCAATTTTTGACTTTTTCGTAAGGGGGGGTGGTTACGCATTTTTTACAAAATTTCAAAAACGGTCAAAAAACACTTTTGGGCCAGGGATCGCCGGGAAACGTTCCAAAAACCAGTCAGGACTCTCGGCACAGCTCAAATATGCAAAAAAAGTGGACTTTTGGGGAAAGTCAATTTTTGACTTTTTCGTAAGGGGGGGTGGTTACGCATTTTTTCAAAATTTCAAAAATGGTCAAAAAACACTTTTGGGCCAGGGATCGCCGGGAAACGTTCCAAAAACCCGTCAGGACTCTCGTAACAGCTCAAATATGCAATAAAAGTGGACTTTTGGGGAAAGTCAATTTTTGACTTTTTCGTAAGGGGGGGTGGTTACGCATTTTTTCAAAATTTCAAAAACGGTCAAAAAACACTTTTGGGCCAGGGATCGCCGGGAAACGTTCCAAAATCCCGTCAGGACTCTCGGAACAGCTCAAATATGCAATAAAAGTGGACTTTTGGGGAGAGTCAATTTTTGACTTTTTCGTAAGGGGGGGTGGTTACGCATTTTTTCAAAATTTCAAAAACGGTCAAAAAACACTTTTGGGCCAGGGAGCGCCGGGAAACGTTCCAAAAACCAGTCAGGACTCTCGGCACAGCTCAAATATGCAAAAAAAGTGGACCTTTGGGGAAAGTCAATTTTTGACTTTTTCGTAAGGGGGGGTGGTTACGCATTTTTTCAAAATTTCAAAAACGGTCGAAAAACACTTTTGGGCCAGGGATCGCCGGGAAACGTTCCAAAAACTCGTCAGGACTCTCGGCACAGCACAAATATGCAAAAAAGTGGACTTTTACGGAAAGTCAATTTTTGACTTTTTTGTAAGGGGGGGTGGTTACGCATGTTTTCAAAATTTCAAAAACGGTCAAAAAACACTTTTGGGCCAGGGATCGCCGGGAAACGTTCCAAAAACCCGTCAGGACTCTCGGAACAGCTCAAATATGCAATAAAAGTGGACTTTTGGGGAAAGTCAATTTTTGACTTTTTCGTAATGGGGGGTGGTTACACATTTTTTCAAAATTTCAAAAATGGTCAAAAAATACTTTTGGGGCAGGGAGCGCCGGGAAACGTTCCAAAATCCCGTCAGGACTCTCGGCAAAACTAAAATATGCAAAAAAAGTGGACTTTTGGGGAAAGTCAATTTTTGACTTTTTCGTAAGGGGGGGTGGTTACGCATTTTTTCCCAAAATTTCAAAAACGGTCAAAAAACACTTTTGGGCCAGGGATCGCCGGGAAACGTTCCAAAAACCAGTCAGGACTCTCGGCACAGCTCAAATATGCATAAAAAAGTGGACTTTTGCGGAAAGTCAATTTTTGACTTTTTCGTTAGGGGGGGTGGTTACGCATTTTTTCAAAATTTCAAAAATGGTCAAAAAACACTTTTGGGGCAGGGAGCGCCGGGAAACGTTCCAAAATCCTGTCAGGACTCTCGGCAAAACTAAAATATGCAAAAAAAGTGGACTTTTGGGGAAAGTCAATTTTTGACTTTTTCGTAAGGGGGGGTGGTTACGCATTTTTTCAAAATTTCAAAAACGGTCAAAAAACACTTTTGGGCCAGGGATCGCCGGGAAACGTTCCAAAAACCCGTCAGGACTCTCGGCAAAACTAAAATATGTAAAAAAAGTGGACTTTTGGGGAAAGTCAATTTTTGACTTTTTCGTAAGGGGGGGTGGTTACGCATTTTTTCAAAATTTTAAAAACGGTCAAAAAACACTTTTGGGCCAGTGAGCGCCGGGAAACGTTCCAAAAACCAGTCAGGACTCTCGGCACAGCTCAAATATGCAAAAAAATTGGACCTTTGGGGAAAGTCAATTTTTGACTTTTTCGTAAGGGGGGGTGGTTACGCATTTTTTCAAAATTTCAAAAACGGTTGAAAAACACTTTTGGGCCAGGGATCGCCGGGAAACGTTCCAAAAACTCGTCAGGACTCTCGGCACAGCACAAATATGCAAAAAAGTGGACTTTTACGGAAAGTCAATTTTTGACTTTTTTGTAAGGGGGGGTGGTTACGCATGTTTTCAAAATTTCAAAAACGGTCAAAAAACACTTTTGGGCCAGGGATCGCCGGGAAACGTTCCAAAATCCCGTCAGGACTCTCGGAACAGCTCAAATATGCAATAAAAGTGGACTTTTGGGGAGAGTCAATTTTTGACTTTTTCGTAAGGGGGGGTGGTTACGCATTTTTTCAAAATTTCAAAAACGGTCAAAAAACACTTTTGGGCCAGGGAGCGCCGGGAAACGTTCCAAAAACCAGTCAGGACTCTCGGCACAGCTCAAATATGCAAAAAAAGTGGACCTTTGGGGAAAGTCAATTTTTGACTTTTTCGTAAGGGGGGGTGGTTACGCATTTTTTCAAAATTTCAAAAACGGTCGAAAAACACTTTTGGGCCAGGGATCGCCGGGAAACGTTCCAAAAACCCGTCAGGACTCTCGGAACAGCTCAAATATGCAATAAAAGTGGACTTTTGGGGAAAGTCAATTTTTGACTTTTTCGTAAGGGGGGGTGGTTACGCATTTTTTCAAAATTTCAAAAACCGTCAAAAAACACTTTTGGGCCAGGGATCGCTGGGAAACGTTCCAAAAACCAGTCAGGACTCTCGGCACAGCTCAAATATGCAAAAAAAGTGGACTTTTGCGGAAAGTCAATTTTTGACTTTTTCGTAATGGGGGGTGGTTACACATTTTTTCAAAATTTCAAAAATGGTCAAAAAACACTTTTGGGGCAGGGAGCGCCGGGAAACGTTCCAAAATCCCGTCAGGACTCTCGGCAAAACTAAAATATGCAAAAAAAGTGGACTTTTGGGGAAAGTCAATTTTTGACTTTTTCGTAAGGGGGGGTGGTTACGCATTTTTTCAAAATTTCAAAAACGGTCAAAAAACACTTTTGGGCCAGGGAGCGCCGGGAAACGTTCCAAAAACCAGTCAGGACTCTCGGCACAGCTCAAATATGCAAAAAAAGTGGACTTTTGCGGAAAGTCAATTTTTGACTTTTTCGTAAGGGGGGGTGGTTACGCATTTTTTCAAAATTTCAAAAACGGTCAAAAAACACTTTTGGGCCAGGGATCGCCGGGAAACGTTCGAAAAACCCGTCAGGACTCTCGGAACAGCTCAAATATGCAATAAAAGTGGACTTTTGGGGAAAGTCAATTTTTGACTTTTTCGTAAGGGGGGGTGGTTACGCATGTTTTCAAAATTTCAAAAACGGTCAAAAAACACTTTTGGGCCAGGGATCGTCGGGAAACGTTCCAAAATCCCGTCAGGACTCTCGGAACAGCTCAAATATGCAATAAAAGTGGACTTTTGGGGAAAGTCAATTTTTGACTTTTTCGTAAGGGGGGTGGTTACGCATTTTTTCAAAATTTCAAAAACGGTCAAAAAACACTTTTGGGCCAGGGAGCGCCGGGAAACGTTCCAAAAACCAGTCAAGACTCTCGGCACAGCTCAAATATGCAAAAAAAGTGGACTTTTGCGGAAAGTCAATTTTTGACTTTTTCGTAAGGGGGGGTGGTTACGCATTTTTTCAAAATTTCAAAAACGGTCAAAAAACACTTTTGGGCCAGGGATCGCCGGGAAACGTTCCAAAATCCCGTCAGGACTCTCGGCAAAACTAAAATATGCAAAAAAAGTGGACTTTTGGGGAAAGTCAATTTTTGACTTTTTTGTAAGGGGGGGTGGTTACGCATTTTTTCAAAATTTCAAAAACGGTCAAAAAACACTTTTGGGCCAGGGATCGCCGGGAAACGTTCGAAAAACCCGTCAGGACTCTCGGAACAGCTCAAATATGCAATAAAAGTGGACTTTTGGGGAAAGTCAATTTTTGAATTTTTCGTAAGGGGGGGTGGTTACGCATGTTTTCAAAATTTCAAAAACGGTCAAAAAACACTTTTGGGCCAGGGATCGCCAGGAAACGTTCCAAAATCCCGTCAGGACTCTCGGAACAGCTCAAATGTGCAATAAAAGTGGACTTTTGGGGAAAGTCAATTTTTGACTTTTTCGTAAGGGGGGGTGGTTACGCATTTTTTCAAAATTTCAAAAACGGTCAAAAAACACTTTTGGGCCAGGGAGCGCCGGGAAACGTTCCAAAAACCAGTCAGGACTCTCGGCACAGCTCAAATATGCAAAAAAAGTGGACTTTTGCGGAAAGTCAATTTTTGACTTTTTCGTAAGGGTGGGTGGTTACGCATTTTTTCAAAATTTCAAAAACGGTCAAAAAACACTTTTGGGCCAGGGATCGCCGGGAAACGTTCCAAAAACCAGTCAGGACTCTCGGCAAAACTAAAATATGCAAAAAAAGTGGACTTTTGGGGAAAGTCAATTTTTGACTTTTTCGTGAGGGGGGGTGGTTACGCATTTTTTCAAAATTTCAAAAACGGTCAAAAAACACTTTTGGGCCAGGGATCGCCGGGAAACGTTCCAAAAACCCGTCAGGACTCTCGGAACAGCTCAAATATGCAATAAAAGTGGACTTTTGGGGAAAGTCAATTTTTGACTTTTTCGTAAGGGGGGGTGGTTACGCTTTTTTTTCAATATTTCAAAAATGGTCAAAAAACACTTTTGGGCCAGGGATCGCCGGGAAACTTTCCAAAAACCCGTCAGGACTCTCGGAACAGCTCAAATATAAAATAAAAGTGGACTTTTGGGGAAAGTCAATTTTTGACTTTTTCGTAAGGGGGGGTGGTTACGCATTTTTTACAAAATTTCAAAAACGGTCAAAAAACACTTTTGGGCCAGGGATCGCCGGGAAACGTTCCAAAAACCAGTCAGGACTCTCGGCACAGCTCAAATATGCAAAAAAAGTGGACTTTTGGGGAAAGTCAATTTTTGACTTTTTCGTAAGGGGGGGTGGTTACGCATTTTTTCAAAATTTCAAAAATGGTCAAAAAACACTTTTGGGCCAGGGATCGCCGGGAAACGTTCCAAAAACCCGTCAGGACTCTCGTAACAGCTCAAATATGCAATAAAAGTGGACTTTTGGGGAAAGTCAATTTTTGACTTTTTCGTAAGGGGGGGTGGTTACGCATTTTTTCAAAATTTCAAAAACGGTCAAAAAACACTTTTGGGCCAGGGATCGCCGGGAAACGTTCCAAAATCCCGTCAGGACTCTCGGAACAGCTCAAATATGCAATAAAAGTGGACTTTTGGGGTGAGTCAATTTTTGACTTTTTCGTAAGGGGGGGTGGTTACGCATTTTTTCAAAATTTCAAAAACGGTCAAAAAACACTTTTGGGCCAGGGAGCGCCGGGAAACGTTCCAAAAACCAGTCAGGACTCTCGGCACAGCTCAAATATGCAAAAAAAGTGGACCTTTGGGGAAAGTCAATTTTTGACTTTTTCGTAAGGGGGGGTGGTTACGCATTTTTTCAAAATTTCAAAAACGGTCGAAAAACACTTTTGGGCCAGGGATCGCCGGGAAACGTTCCAAAAACTCGTCAGGACTCTCGGCACAGCACAAATATGCAAAAAAGTGGACTTTTACGGAAAGTCAATTTTTGACTTTTTTGTAAGGGGGGGTGGTTACGCATGTTTTCAAAATTTCAAAAGCGGTCAAAAAACACTTTTGGGCCAGGGATCGCCGGGAAACGTTCCAAAAACCCGTCAGGACTCTCGGAACAGCTCAAATATGCAATAAAAGTGGACTTTTGGGGAAAGTCAATTTTTGACTTTTTCGTAAGGGGGGGTGGTTACGCATTTTTTCAAAATTTCAAAAACGGTCAAAAAACACTTTTGGGCCAGGGAGCGCCGGGAAACGTTCCAAAATCCCGTCAGGACTCTCGGCAAAACTAAAATATGCAAAAAAAAGTAGACTTTTGGGGAAAGTCAATTTTTGACTTTTTCGTAAGGGGGGGTGGTTACGCATTTTTTTACAAAATTTCAAAAACCGTCAAAAAACACTTTTGGGCCAGGGATCGCTGGGAAACGTTCCAAAAACCAGTCAGGACTCTCGGCACAGCTCAAATATTCAAAAAAAGTGGACTTTTGGGGAAAGTCAATTTTTGACTTTTTCGTAAGGGGGGGGTGGTTACGCATTTTTTCAAAATTTCAAAAACGGTCAAAAAACACTTTTGGGCCAGGGATCGCCGGGAAACGTTCCAAAAACCCGTCAGGACTCTCGGAACAGCTCAAATATGCAATAAAAGTGGACTTTTGGGGAAAGTCAATTTTTGACTTTTTCGTAAGGGGGGGTGGTTACGCTTTTTTTTCAATATTTCAAAAATGGTCAAAAAACACTTTTGGGCCAGGGATCGCCGGGAAACTTTCCAAAAACCCGTCAGGACTCTCGGAACAGCTCAAATATAAAATAAAAGTGGACTTTTGGGGAAAGTCAATTTTTGACTTTTTCGTAAGGGGGGGTGGTTACGCATTTTTTCAAAATTTCAAAAACGGTCAAAAAACACTTTTGGGCCAGGGAGCGCCGGGAAACGTTCCAAAATCCCGTCAGGACTCTCGGCAAAACTAAAATATGCAAAAAAAAGTAGACTTTTGGGGAAAGTCAATTTTTGACTTTTTCGTAAGGGGGGGTGGTTACGCATTTTTTTACAAAATTTCAAAAACCGTCAAAAAACACTTTTGGGCCAGGGATCGCTGGGAAACGTTCCAAAAACCAGTCAGGACTCTCGGCACAGCTCAAATATTCAAAAAAAGTGGACTTTTGGGGAAAGTCAATTTTTGACTTTTTCGTAAGGGGGGGGTGGTTACGCATTTTTTCAAAATTTCAAAAACGGTCAAAAAACACTTTTGGGCCAGGGATCGCCGGGAAACGTTCCAAAAACCCGTCAGGACTCTCGGAACAGCTCAAATATGCAATAAAAGTGGACTTTTGGGGAAAGTCAATTTTTGACTTTTTCGTAAGGGGGGGTGGTTACGCTTTTTTTTCAATATTTCAAAAATGGTCAAAAAACACTTTTGGGCCAGGGATCGCCGGGAAACTTTCCAAAAACCCGTCAGGACTCTCGGAACAGCTCAAATATAAAATAAAAGTGGACTTTTGGGGAAAGTCAATTTTTGACTTTTTCGTAAGGGGGGGTGGTTACGCATTTTTTACAAAATTTCAAAAACGGTCAAAAAACACTTTTGGGCCAGGGATCGCCGGGAAACGTTCCAAAAACCAGTCAGGACTCTCGCCACAGCTCAAATATGCAAAAAAAGTGGACTTTTGGGGAAAGTCAATTTTTGACTTTTTCGTAAGGGGGGGTGGTTACGCATTTTTTCAAAATTTCAAAAACGGTCAAAAAACACTTTTGGGCCAGGGATCGCCGGGAAACGTTCCAAAAAGTCGTCAGGACTCTCGGCACAGCCCAAATATGCAAAAAAGTGGACTTTTACGGAAAGTCAATTTTTGACATTTTTGTAAGGGGGGGTGGTTACGAATGTTTTCAAAATTTCAAAAACGGTCAAAAAACACTTTTGGGCCAGGGAGCGCCGGGAAACGTTCCAAAATCCCGTCAGGACTCTCGGCACAGCTCAAATATGCAAAAAAAGTGGACTTTTGGGGAAAGTCAATTTTTGACTTTTTCGTAAAGGGGTGTGGTTAAGCATTTTTTCAAAATTTCAAAAACGGTCAGAAAACACTTTTGGGCCAGGGATCGCCGGGAAACGTTCCAAAAACCCGTCAGGACTCTCGGAACAGCTCAAATATGCAATAAAAGTGGACTTTTGGGGAAAGTCAATTTTTGACTTTTTCGTAAGGGGGGTGGTTACGCATTTTTTCAAAATTTCAAAAACGGTCAAAAAACACTTTTGGGCCAGAGATCGCCGGGAAACGTTCCAAAAACTCGTCAGGACTCTCGGCACAGCACAAATATGCAAAAAAGTGGACTTTTACGGAAAGTCAATTTTTGACTTTTTTGTAAGGGGGGGTGGTTACGCATGTTTTCAAAATTTCAAAAGCGGTCAAAAAACACTTTTGGGCCAGGGATCGCCGGGAAACGTTCCAAAAACCCGTCAGGACTCTCGGAACAGCTCAAATATGCAATAAAAGTGGACTTTTGGGGAAAGTCAATTTTTGACTTTTTCGTAAGGGGGGGTGGTTACGCATTTTTTCAAAATTTCAAAAACGGTCAAAAAACACTTTTGGGCCAGGGAGCGCCGGGAAACGTTCCAAAATCCCGTCAGGACTCTCGGCAAAACTAAAATATGCAAAAAAAAGTAGACTTTTGGGGAAAGTCAATTTTTGACTTTTTCGTAAGGGGGGGTGGTTACGCATTTTTTTTACAAAATTTCAAAAACCGTCAAAAAACACTTTTGGGCCAGGGATCGCTGGGAAACGTTCCAAAAACCAGTCAGGACTCTCGGCACAGCTCAAATATTCAAAAAAAGTGGACTTTTGGGGAAAGTCAATTTTTGACTTTTTCGTAAGGGGGGGGTGGTTACGCATTTTTTCAAAATTTCAAAAACGGTCAAAAAACACTTTTGGGCCAGGGATCGCCGGGAAACGTTCCAAAAACCCGTCAGGACTCTCGGAACAGCTCAAATATGCAATAAAAGTGGACTTTTGGGGAAAGTCAATTTTTGACTTTTTCGTAAGGGGGGGTGGTTACGCTTTTTTTTCAATATTTCAAAAATGGTCAAAAAACACTTTTGGGCCAGGGATCGCCGGGAAACTTTCCAAAAACCCGTCAGGACTCTCGGAAGAGCTCAAATATAAAATAAAAGTGGACTTTTGGGGAAAGTCAATTTTTGACTTTTTCGTAAGGGGGGGTGGTTACGCATTTTTTCAAAATTTCAAAAACGGTCAAAAAACACTTTTGGGCCAGGGAGCGCCGGGAAACGTTCCAAAATCCCGTCAGGACTCTCGGCAAAACTAAAATATGCAAAAAAAAGTAGACTTTTGGGGAAAGTCAATTTTTGACTTTTTCGTAAGGGGGGGTGGTTACGCATTTTTTTACAAAATTTCAAAAACTGTCAAAAAACACTTTTGGGCCAGGGATCGCTGGGAAACGTTCCAAAAACCAGTCAGGACTCTCGGCACAGCTCAAATATTCAAAAAAAGTGGACTTTTGGGGAAAGTCAATTTTTGACTTTTTCGTAAGGGGGGGGTGGTTACGCATTTTTTCAAAATTTCAAAAACGGTCAAAAAACACTTTTGGGCCAGGGATCGCCGGGAAACGTTCCAAAAACCCGTCAGGACTCTCGGAACAGCTCAAATATGCAATAAAAGTGGACTTTTGGGGAAAGTCAATTTTTGACTTTTTCGTAAGGGGGGGTGGTTACGCTTTTTTTTCAATATTTCAAAAATGGTCAAAAAACACTTTTGGGCCAGGGATCGCCGGGAAACTTTCCAAAAACCCGTCAGGACTCTCGGAACAGCTCAAATATAAAATAAAAGTGGACTTTTGGGGAAAGTCAATTTTTGACTTTTTCGTAAGGGGGGGTGGTTACGCATTTTTTACAAAATTTCAAAAACGGTCAAAAAACACTTTTGGGCCAGGGATCGCCGGGAAACGTTCCAAAAACCAGTCAGGACTCTCGCCACAGCTCAAATATGCAAAAAAAGTGGACTTTTGGGGAAAGTCAATTTTTGACTTTTTCGTAAGGGGGGGTGGTTACGCATTTTTTCAAAATTTCAAAAACGGTCAAAAAACACTTTTGGGCCAGGGATCGCCGGGAAACGTTCCAAAAAGTCGTCAGGACTCTCGGCACAGCCCAAATATGCAAAAAAGTGGACTTTTACGGAAAGTCAATTTTTGACTTTTTTGTAAGGGGGGGTGGTTACGAATGTTTTCAAAATTTCAAAAACGGTCAAAAAACACTTTTGGGCCAGGGAGCGCCGGGAAACGTTCCAAAATCCCGTCAGGACTCTCGGCACAGCTCAAATATGCAAAAAAAGTGGACTTTTGGGGAAAGTCAATTTTTGACTTTTTCGTAAAGGGGTGTGGTTAAGCATTTTTTCAAAATTTCAAAAACGGTCAGAAAACACTTTTGGGCCAGGGATCGCCGGGAAACGTTCCAAAAACCCGTCAGGACTCTCGGAACAGCTCAAATATGCAATAAAAGTGGACTTTTGGGGAAAGTCAATTTTTGACTTTTTCGTAAGGGGGGTGGTTACGCATTTTTTCAAAATTTCAAAAACGGTCAAAAAACACTTTTGGGCCAGAGATCGCCGGGAAACGTTCCAAAAACTCGTCAGGACTCTCGGCACAGCCCAAATATGCAAAAAAGTGGAATTTTACGGAAAATCAATTTTTGACTTTTTTGTAAGGGGGGGTGGTTACGCATTTTTTCAAAATTTCAAAAACGGTCAAAAAACACTTTTGGGCCAGGGATCGCCGGGAAACGTTCCAAAAACCCGTCAGGACTCTCGGAACAGCTCAAATTTGCAATAAAAGTGGAGTTTTGGGGAAAGTCAATTTTTGACTTTTTCGTAAGGGGGGGTGGTTACGCATTTTTTCAAAATTTCAAAAACCGTCAAAAAACACTTTTGGGCCAGGGATCGCCGGGAAACGTTCCAAAAACCAGTCAGGACTCTCGGCACAGCTCAAATATGCAAAATAAGTGGACTTTTGGGGAAAGTCAATTTTTGACTTTTTCGTAAGGGGGGGTGGTTACGCATTTTTTCAAAATTTCAAAAATGGTCAAAAAACACTTTTGGGCCAGGGAGCGCCGGGAAACGTTCCAAAATCCCGTCAGGACTCTCGGCAAAACTAAAATATGCAAAAAAAGTGGACTTTTGGGGAAAGTCAATTTTTGACTTTTTCGTAAGGGGGGGTGGTTACGCATTTTTTCAAAATTTCAAAAATGGTCAAAAAACACTTTTGGGCCAGGGATCGCCGGGAAACGTTCCAAAAACCAGTCAGGACTCTCGGAACAGCTCAAATATGCAATAAAAGTGGACTTTTGGGGAAAGTCCATTTTTGACTTTTTCGTAAGGGGGGGTGGTTACGCATTTTTTCAAAATTTCAAAAACCGTCAAAAAACACTTTTGGGCCAGGGATCGCCGGGAAACGTTCCAAAAACCAGTCAGGACTCTCGGCACAGCTCAAATATGCAAAAAAAGTGGACTTTTGGGGAAAGTCAATTTTTGATTTTTTCGTAAGGGGGGGTGGTTACGCATTTTTTTCAAAATTTCAAAAATGGTCAAAAAACACTTTTGGGCCAGGGATCGCCGGGAAACGTTCCAAAAACCCGTCAGGACTCTCGGAACAGCTCAAATATGCAATAAAAGTGGACTTTTGGGGAAAGTCAATTTTTGAATTTTTCGTAAGGGGGGGTGGTTACGCATTTTTTCAAAATTTCAAAAACGGTCAAAAAACACTTTTGGTCCAGGGATCGCCGGGAAACGTTCCAAAAACCAGTCAGGACTCTCGGCACAGCTCAAATATGCATAAAAAAGTGGACTTTTGCGGAAAGTCAATTTTTGACTTTTTCGTTAGGGGGGGTGGTTACGCATTTTTTCAAAATTTCAAAAATGGTCAAAAAACACTTTTGGGGCAGGGAGCGCCGGGAAACGTTCCAAAATCCCGTCAGGACTCTCGGCAAAACTAAAATATGCAAAAAAAGTGGACTTTTGGGGAAAGTCAATTTTTGACTTTTTCGTAAGGGGGGGTGGTTACGCATTTTTTCAAAATTTCAAAAACGGTCAAAAAACAATTTTGGGCCAGGGATCGCCGGGAAACGTTCCAAAAACCCGTCAGGACTCTCGGCAAAACTAAAATATGTAAAAAAAGTGGACTTTTGGGGAAAGTCAATTTTTGACTTTTTCGTAAGGGGGGGTGGTTACGCATTTTTTCAAAATTTCAAAAACGGTCAAAAAACACTTTTGGGCCAGTGAGCGCCGGGAAACGTTCCAAAAACCAGTCAGGAATCTCGGCACAGCTCAAATATGCAAAAAAAGTGGACCTTTGGGGAAAGTCAATTTTTGACTTTTTCGTAAGGGGGGGTGGTTACGCATTTTTTCAAAATTTCAAAAACGGTTGAAAAACACTTTTGGGCCAGGGATCGCCGGGAAACGTTCCAAAAACTCGTCAGGACTCTCGGCACAGCACAAATATGCAAAAAAGTGGACTTTTACGGAAAGTCAATTTTTGACTTTTTTGTAAGGGGGGGTGGTTACGCATGTTTTCAAAATTTCAAAAACGGTCAAAAAACACTTTTGGGCCAGGGATCGCCGGAAAACGTTCCAAAAACTCGTCAGGACTCTCGGCACAGCCCAAATATGCAAAAAAGTGGACTTTTACGGAAAATCAATTTTTGACTTTTTTGTAAGGGGGGGTGGTTACGCATTTTTTCAAAATTTCAAAAACGGTCAAAAAACACTTTTGGGCCAGGGATCGCCGGGAAACGTTCCAAAAACCCGTCAGGACTCTCGGAACAGCTCAAATATGCAATAAAAGTGGAGTTTTGGGGAAAGTCAATTTTTGACTTTTTCGTAAGGGGGGGTGGTTACGCATTTTTTCAAAATTTCAAAAACCGTCAAAAAACACTTTTGGGCCAGGGATCGCCTGGAAACGTTCCAAAAACCAGTCAGGACTCTCGGCACAGCTCAAATATGCAAAAAAAGTGGACTTTTGGGGAAAGTCAATTTTTGACTTTTTCGTAAGGGGGGGTGGTTACGCATTTTTTCAAAATTTCAAAAATGGTCAAAAAACACTTTTGGGCCAGGGAGCGCCGGGAAACGTTCCAAAATCCCGTCAGGACTCTCGGCAAAACTAAAATATGCAAAAAAAGTGGACTTTTGGGGAAAGTCAATTTTTGACTTTTTCGTAAGGGGGGGTGGTTACGCATTTTTTCAAAATTTCAAAAACGGTCAAAAAACACTTTTGGGCCAGGGATCGCCTGGAAACGTTCCAAAAACTCGTCAGGACTCTCGGCACAGCCCAAATATGCAAAAAAGTGGACTTTTACGGAAAGTCAATTTTTGACTTTTTCGTAAGGGGGGGTGGTTACGCATTTTTTTAAAATTTCAAAAATGGTCAAAAAACACTTTTGGGCCAGGGAGCGCCGGGAAACGTTCCAAAATCCCGTCAGGACTCTCGGCAAAACTAAAATATGCAAAAAAAAGTAGACTTTTGGGGAAAGTCAATATTTGACTTTTTCGTAAGGGGGGGTGGTTACGCATTTTTTCAAAATTTCAAAAACCGTCAAAAAACACTTTTGGGCCAGGGATCGCCGGGAAACGTTCCAAAAACCAGTCAGGACTCTCGGCACAGCTCAAATATGCAAAAAAAGTGGACTTTTGGGGAAAGTCAATTTTTGACTTTTTCGTAAGGGGGGGTGGTTACGCATTTTTTCCCAAAATTTCAAAAACGGTCAAAAAACACTTTTGGGCCAGGGATCGCCGGGAAACGTTCCAAAAACCAGTCAGGACTCTCGGCACAGCTCAAATATGCATAAAAAAGTGGACTTTTGCGGAAAGTCAATTTTTGACTTTTTCGTTAGGGGGGGTGGTTACGCATTTTTTCAAAATTTCAAAAATGGTCAAAAAACACTTTTGGGGCAGGGAGCGCCGGGAAACGTTCCAAAATCCCGTCAGGACTCTCGGCAAAACTAAAATATGCAAAAAAAGTGGACTTTTGGGGAAAGTCAATTTTTGACTTTTTTGTAAGGGGGGGTGGTTACGCATTTTTTCAAAATTTCAAAAACGGTCAAAAAACACTTTTGGGCCAGGGATCGCCGGGAAACGTTCCAAAAACCCGTCAGGACTCTCGGCAAAACTAAAATATGTAAAAAAAGTGGACTTTTGGGGAAAGTCAATTTTTGACTTTTTCGTAAGGGGGGGTGGTTACGCATTTTTTCAAAATTTCAAAAACGGTCAAAAAACACTTTTGGGCCAGTGAGCGCCGGGAAACGTTCCAAAAACCAGTCAGGACTCTCGGCACAGCTCAAATATGCAAAAAAAGTGGACCTTTGGGGAAAGTCAATTTTTGACTTTTTCGTAAGGGGGGGTGGTTACGCATTTTTTCAAAATTTCAAAAACGGTTGAAAAACACTTTTGGGCCAGGGATCGCCGGGAAACGTTCCAAAAACTCGTCAGGACTCTCGGCACAGCACAAATATGCAAAAAAGTGGACTTTTACGGAAAGTCAATTTTTGACTTTTTTGTAAGGGGGGGTGGTTACGCATGTTTTCAAAATTTCAAAAACGGTCAAAAAACACTTTTGGGCCAGGGATCGCCGGAAAACGTTCCAAAAACTCGTCAGCACTCTCGGCACAGCCCAAATATGCAAAAAAGTGGACTTTTACGGAAAATCAATTTTTGACTTTTTTGTAAGGGGGGGTGGTTACGCATTTTTTCAAAATTTCAAAAACGGTCAAAAAACACTTTTGGGCCAGGGATCGCCGGGAAACGTTCCAAAAACCCGTCAGGACTCTCGGAACAGCTCAAATATGCAATAAAAGTGGAGTTTTGGGGAAAGTCAATTTTTGACTTTTTCGTAAGGGGGGGTGGTTACGCATTTTTTCAAAATTTCAAAAACCGTCAAAAAACACTTTTGGGCCAGGGATCGCCTGGAAACGTTCCAAAAACCAGTCAGGACTCTCGGCACAGCTCAAATATGCAAAAAAAGTGGACTTTTGGGGAAAGTCAATTTTTGACTTTTTCGTAAGGGGGGGTGGTTACGCATTTTTTCAAAATTTCAAAAATGGTCAAAAAACACTTTTGGGCCAGGGAGCGCCGGGAAACGTTCCAAAATCCCGTCAGGACTCTCGGCAAAACTAAAATATGCAAAAAAAGTGGACTTTTGGGGAAAGTCAATTTTTGACTTTTTCGTAAGGGGGGGTGGTTACGCATTTTTTCAAAATTTCAAAAACGGTCAAAAAACACTTTTGGGCCAGGGATCGCCTGGAAACGTTCCAAAAACTCGTCAGGACTCTCGGCACAGCCCAAATATGCAAAAAAGTGGACTTTTACGGAAAGTCAATTTTTGACTTTTTCGTAAGGGGGGGTGGTTACGCATTTTTTCAAAATTTCAAAAATGGTCAAAAAACACTTTTGGGCCAGGGAGCGCCGGGAAACGTTCCAAAATCCCGTCAGGACTCTCGGCAAAACTAAAATATGCAAAAAAAAGTAGACTTTTGGGGAAAGTCAATATTTGACTTTTTCGTAAGGGGGGGTGGTTACGCATTTTTTCAAAATTTCAAAAACCGTCAAAAAACACTTTTGGGCCAGGGATCGCCGGGAAACGTTCCAAAAACCAGTCAGGACTCTCGGCACAGCTCAAATATGCAAAAAAAGTGGACTTTTGGGGAAAGTCAATTTTTGACTTTTTCGTAAGGGGGGGTGGTTACGCATTTTTTCCCAAAATTTCAAAAACGGTCAAAAAACACTTTTGGGCCAGGGATCGCCGGGAAACGTTCCAAAAACCAGTCAGGACTCTCGGCACAGCTCAAATATGCATAAAAAAGTGGACTTTTGCGGAAAGTCAATTTTTGACTTTTTCGTTAGGGGGGGTGGTTACGCATTTTTTCAAAATTTCAAAAATGGTCAAAAAACACTTTTGGGGCAGGGAGCGCCGGGAAACGTTCCAAAATCCCGTCAGGACTCTCGGCAAAACTAACATATGCAAAAAAAGTGGACTTTTGGGGAAAGTCAATTTTTGACTTTTTCGTAAGGGGGGGTGGTTACGCATTTTTTCAAAATTTCAAAAACGGTCAAAAAACACTTTTGGGCCAGGGATCGCCGGAAAACGTTCCAAAAACTCGTCAGCACTCTCGGCACAGCCCAAATATGCAAAAAAGTGGACTTTTACGGAAAATCAATTTTTGACTTTTTTGTAAGGGGGGGTGGTTACGCATTTTTTCAAAATTTCAAAAACGGTCAAAAAACACTTTTGGGCCAGGGATCGCCGGGAAACGTTCCAAAAACCCGTCAGGACTCTCGGAACAGCTCAAATATGCAATAAAAGTGGAGTTTTGGGGAAAGTCAATTTTTGACTTTTTCGTAAGGGGGGGTGGTTACGCATTTTTTCAAAATTTCAAAAACCGTCAAAAAACACTTTTGGGCCAGGGATCGCCTGGAAACGTTCCAAAAACCAGTCAGGACTCTCGGCACAGCTCAAATATGCAAAAAAAGTGGACTTTTGGGGAAAGTCAATTTTTGACTTTTTCGTAAGGGGGGGTGGTTACGCATTTTTTCAAAATTTCAAAAATGGTCAAAAAACACTTTTGGGCCAGGGAGCGCCGGGAAACGTTCCAAAATCCCGTCAGGACTCTCGGCAAAACTAAAATATGCAAAAAAAAGTAGACTTTTGGGGAAAGTCAATATTTGACTTTTTCGTAAGGGGGGGTGGTTACGCATTTTTTCAAAATTTCAAAAACCGTCAAAAAACACTTTTGGGCCAGGGATCGCCGGGAAACGTTCCAAAAACCAGTCAGGACTCTCGGCACAGCTCAAATATGCAAAAAAAGTGGACTTTTGGGGAAAGTCAATTTTTGACTTTTTCGTAAGGGGGGGTGGTTACGCATTTTTTCAAAATTTAAAAACGGTCAAAAAACACTTTTGGGCCAGGGATCGCCGGGAAACGTTCCAAAAACCCGTCAGGACTCTCGGAACAGCTCAAATATGCAATAAAAGTGGACTTTTGGGGAAAGTCAATTTTTGACTTTTTCGTAAGGGGGGGTGGTTACGCTTTTTTTTCAATATTTCAAAAATGGTCAAAAAACACTTTTGGGCCAGGGATCGCCGGGAAACTTTCCAAAAACCCGTCAGGACTCTCGGAACAGCTCAAATATAAAATAAAAGTGGACTTTTGGGGAAAGTCAATTTTTGACTTTTTCGTAAGGGGGGGTGGTTACGCATTTTTTACAAAATTTCAAAAACGGTCAAAAAACACTTTTGGGCCAGGGATCGCCGGGAAACGTTCCAAAAACCAGTCAGGACTCTCGCCACAGCTCAAATATGCAAAAAAAGTGGACTTTTGGGGAAAGTCAATTTTTGACTTTTTCGTAAGGGGGGGTGGTTACGCATTTTTTCAAAATTTCAAAAACGGTCAAAAAACACTTTTTGGCCAGGGATCGCCGGGAAACGTTCCAAAAAGTCGTCAGGACTCTCGGCACAGCCCAAATATGCAAAAAAGTGGACTTTTACGGAAAGTCCATTTTTGACTTTTTTGTAAGGGGGGGTGGTTACGCAAGTTTTCAAAATTTCAAAAACGGTCAAAAAACACTTTTGGGCCAGGGAGCGCCGGGAAACGTTCCAAAATCCCGTCAGGACTCTCGGCACAGCTCAAATATGCAAAAAAAGTGGACTTTTGGGGAAAGTCAATTTTTGACTTTGTCGTAAAGGGGTGTGGTTAAGCATTTTTTCAAATTTTCAAAAACGGTCAGAAAACACTTTTGGGCCAGGGATCGCCGGGAAACGTTCCAAAAACCCGTCAGGACTCTCGGAACAGCTCAAATATGCAATAAAAGTGGACTTTTGGGGAAAGTCAATTTTTGACTTTTTCGTAAGGGGGGTGGTTACGCATTTTTTCAAAATTTCAAAAACGGTCAAAAAACACTTTTGGGCCAGGGATCGCCGGGAAACGTTCCAAAAACTCGTCAGGACTCTCGGCACAGCCCAAATATGCAAAAAAGTGGAATTTTACGGAAAATCAATTTTTGACTTTTTTGTAAGGGGGGGTGGTTACGCATTTTTTCAAAATTTCAAAAACAGTCAAAAAACACTTTTGGGCCAGGGATCGCCGGGAAACGTTCCAAAAACCCGTCAGGACTCTCGGAACAGCTCAAATATGCAATAAAAGTGGAGTTTTGGGGAAAGTCAATTTTTGACTTTTTCGTAAGGGGGGGTGGTTACGCATTTTTTCAAAATTTCAAAAACCGTCAAAAAACACTTTTGGGCCAGGGATCGCCGGGAAACGTTCCAAAAACCAGTCAGGACTCTCGGCACAGCTCAAATATGCAAAAAAAGTGGACTTTTGGGGAAAGTCAATTTTTGACTTTTTCGTAAGGGGGGGTGGTTACGCATTTTTTCAAAATTTCAAAAATGGTCAAAAAACACTTTTGGGCCAGGGAGGGCCGGGAAACGTTCCAAAATCCCGTCAGGACTCTCGGCAAAACTAAAATATGCAAAAAAAGTGGACTTTTGGGGAAAGTCAATTTTTGACTTTTTCGTAAGGGGGGGGTGGTTACGCATTTTTTCAAAATTTCAAAAATGGTCAAAAAACACTTTTGGGCCAGGGATCGCCGGGAAACGTTCCAAAAACCAGTCAGGGCTCTCGGAACAGCTCATATATGCAATAAAAGTGGACTTTTGGGGAAAGTCAATTTTTGACTTTTTCGTAAGGGGGGGTGGTTACGCAGTTTTTCAAAATTTCAAAAATGGTCAAAAAACACTTTTGGGCCAGGGATCGCCGGGAAACGTTCCAAAAACCCGTCAGGACTCTCGGAACAGCTCAAATATGCAATAAAAGTGGACTTTTGGGGAAAGTCAATTTTTGAATTTTTCGTAAGGGGGGGTGGTTACGCATTTTTTCAAAATTTCAAAAACGGTCAAAAAACACTTTTGGTCCAGGGATCGCCGGGAAACGTTCCAAAAACCAGTCAGGACTCTCGGCACAGCTCAAATATGCATAAAAAAGTGGACTTTTGCGGAAAGTCAATTTTTGACTTTTTCGTAAGGGGGGGTGGTTACGCATTTTTTCAAAATTTCAAAAATGGTCAAAAAACACTTTTGGGGCAGGGAGCGCCGGGAAACGTTCCAAAATCCCGTCAGGACTCTCGGCAAAACTAAAATATGCAAAAAAAGTGGACTTTTGGGGAAAGTCAATTTTTGACTTTTTCGTAAGGGGGGGTGGTTACGCATTTTTTCAAAATTTCAAAAACGGTCAAAAAACACTTTTGGGCCAGGGAGCGCCGGGAAACGTTCCAAAAACTCGTCAGGACTCTCGGCACAGCACAAATATGCAAAAAAGTGGACTTTTACGGAAAGTCAATTTTTGACTTTTTTGTAAGGGGGGGTGGTTACGCATGTTTTCAAAATTTCAAAAACGGTCAAAAAACACTTTTGGGCCAGGGATCGCCGGGAAACGTTCCAAAAACTCGTCAGGACTCTCGGCACATCCCAAATATGCAAAAAAGTGGACTTTTACGGAAAATCAATTTTTGACTTTTTTGTAAGGGGGGGTGGTTACGCATTTTTTCAAAATTTCAAAAATGGTCAAAAAACACTTTTGGGCCAAGGATCGCCGGGAAACGTTCCAAAAACCAGTCAGGACTCTCGGAACAGCTCAAATATGCAATTAAAGTGGACTTTTGGGGAAAGTCAATTTTTGACTTTTTCGTAAGGGGGGGTGGTTACGCATTTTTTCAAAATTTCAAAAACCGTCAAAAAACACTTTTGGGCCAGGGATCGCCGGGAAACGTTCCAAAAACCAGTCAGGACTCTCGGCACAGCTCAAATATGCAAAAAAAGTGGACTTTTGGGGAAAGTCAATTTTTGACTTTTTTGTAAGGGGGGGTGGTTACGCATTTTTTCAAAATCTCAAAAATGGTCAAAAACCACTTTTGGGCCAGGGATCGCCGGAAAACGTTCCAAAAACCAGTCAGGACTCTCGGCACAGCTCAAATATGCAAATAAAGTGGACTTTTGGGGAAAGTCAATTTTTGACTTTTTCGTAAGGGGGGGTGGTTACGCATTTTTTCAAAATTTCAAAAACGGTAAAAAAACACTTTTGGGCCAGGGATCGCCGGGAAACGTTCCAAAAAGTCGTCAGGACTCTCGGCACAGCTCAAATATGCAAAAAAAGTGGACTTTTGGGGAAAGTCAATTTTTGACTTTTTCGTAAAGGGGTGTGGTTAAGCATTTTTTCAAAATTTCAAAAACGGTCAGAAAACACTTTTGGGCCAGGGATCGCCGGGAAACGTTCCAAAAACCCGTCAGGACTCTCGGAACAGCTCAAATATGCAATAAAAGTGGACTTTTGGGGAAAGTCAATTTTTGACTTTTTCGTAAGGGGGGTGGTTACGCATTTTTTCAAAATCTCAAAAATGGTCAAAAAACACTTTTGGGCCAGGGATCGCCGGGAAACGTTCCAAAAACTCGTCAGGACTCTCGGCACAACCCAAATATGCAAAAAAGTGGACTTTTACGGAAAGTCAATTTTTGACTTTTTTGTAAGGGGGGGTGGTTACGCATGTTTTCAAAATTTCAAAAACGGTCAAAAAACACTTTTGGGCCAGGGATCGCCGGGAAACGTTCCAAAAACTCGTCAGGACTCTCGGCACAGCCCAAATATGCAATAAAAGTGGAGTTTTGGGGAAAGTCAATTTTTGACTTTTTCGTAAGGGGGGGTGGTTACGCATTTTTTCAAAATTTCAAAAACCGTCAAAAAACACTTTTGGGCCAGGGATCGCCGGGAAACGTTCCAAAAACCAGTCAGGACTCTCGGCACAGCTCAAATATGCAAAAAAAGTGGACTTTTGGGGAAAGTCAATTTTTGACTTTTTCGTAAGGGGGGGTGGTTACGCATTTTTTCAAAATTTCAAAAATGGTCAAAAAACACTTTTGGGCCAGGGAGCGCCGGGAAACGTTCCAAAATCCCGTCAGGACTCTCGGCAAAACTAAAATATGCAAAAAAAGTGGACTTTTGGGGAAAGTCAATTTTTGACTTTTTCGAAAGGCGGGGTGGTTACGCATTTTTTCAAAATTTCAAAAATGGTCAAAAAACACTTTTGGGCCAGGGATCGCCGGGAAACGTTCCAAAAACCAGTCAGGGCTCTTGGAACAGCTCAAATATGCAATAAAAGTGGACTTTTGGGGAAAGTCAATTTTTGACTTTTTCGTAAGGGGGGGTGGTTACGCATTTTTTCAAAATTTCAAAAACCGTCAAAAAACACTTTTGGGCCAGGGATCGCCGGGAAACGTTCCAAAAACCAGTCAGGACTCTCGGCACAGCTCAAATATGCAAAAAAAGTGGACTTTTGGGGAAAGTCAATTTTTGATTTTTTCGTAAGGGGGGGTGGTTACGCATTTTTTCAAAATTTCAAAAATGGTCAAAAAACACTTTTGGGCCAGGGATCGCCGGGAAACGTTCCAAAAACCCGTCAGGACTCTCGGAACAGCTCAAATATGCAATAAAAGTGGACTTTTGGGGAAAGTCAATTTTTGAATTTTTCGTAAGGGGGGGTGGTTACGCATTTTTTCAAAATTTCAAAAACGGTCTAAAAACTCTTTTGGTCCAGGGATCGCCGGGAAACGTTCCAAAAACCAGTCAGGACTCTCGGCACAGCTCAAATATGCATAAAAAAGTGGACTTTTGCGGAAAGTCAATTTTTGACTTTTTCGTAAGGGGGGGTGGTTACGACTTTTTTTCAAAATTTCAAAAATGGTCAAAAAACACTTTTGGGGCAGGGAGCGCCGGGAAACGTTCCAAAATCCCGTCAGGACTCTCGGCAAAACTAAAATATGCAAAAAAAGTGGACTTTTGGGGAAAGTCAATTTTTGACTTTTTCGTAAGGGGGGGTGGTTACGCATTTTTTCAAAATTTCAAAAACGGTCAAAAAACACTTTTGGGCCAGGGATCGCCGGGAAACGTTCCAAAAACCCGTCAGGACTCTCGGAACAGCTCAAATATGCAATAAAAGTGGACTTTTGGGGAAAGTCAATTTTTGACTTTTTCGTAAGGGGGGGTGGTTACGCATTTTTTCAAAATTTCAAAAACGGTCAAAAAACACTTTTGGGCCAGGGAGCGCCGGGAAACGTTCCAAAAACCAGTCAGGACTCTCGGCACAGCTCAAATATGCAAAAAAAGTGGACCTTTGGGGAAAGTCAATTTTTGACTTTTTCGTAAGGGGGGGTGGTTACGCATTTTTTCAAAATTTCAAAAACGGTCGAAAAACACTTTTGGGCCAGGGATCGCCGGGAAACGTTCCAAAAACTCGTCAGGACTCTCGGCACAGCACAAATATGCAAAAAAGTGGACTTTTACGGAAAGTCAATTTTTGACTTTTTTGTAAGGGGGGGTGGTTACGCATGTTTTCAAAATTTCAAAAACGGTCAAAAAACACTTTTGGGCCAGGGATCACCGGGAAACGTTCCAAAAACTCGTCAGGACTCTCGGCACTTCCCAAATATGCAAAAAAGTGGACTTTTACGGAAAATCAATTTTTGACTTTTTTGTAAGGGGGGGTGGTTACGCATTTTTTCAAAATTTCAAAAACGGTCAAAAAACACTTTTGGGCCAGGGATCGCCGGGAAATGTTCCAAAAACCCGTCAGGACTCTCGGAACAGCTCAAATATGCAATAAAAGTGGACTTTTGGGGAAAGTCAATTTTTGACTTTTTCGTAAGGGGGGGTGGTTACGCATTTTTTCAATATTTCAAAAACGGTCAAAAAACACTTTTGGGCCAGGGATCGCCGGGAAACGTTCCAAAAACCAGTCAGGACTCTCGGCACAGCTCAAATATGCAAAAAAAGTGGACTTTTGGGGAAAGTCAATTTTTGACTTTTTCGTAAGGGGGGGTGGTTACTTATTTTTTCAAAATTTCAAAAACGGTCAAAAAACACTTTTGGTCCAGGGATCGCCGGGAAACGTTCCAAAAACCAGTCAGGACTCTCGGCACAGCTCAAATATGCATAAAAAAGTGGACTTTTGCGGAAAGTCAATTTTTGACTTTTTCGTAAGGGGGGGTGGTTACGCATTTTTTCAAAATTTCAAAAATGGTCAAAAAACACTTTTGGGGCAGGGAGCGCCGGGAAACGTTCCAAAATCCCGTCAGGACTCTCGGCAAAACTAAAATATGCAAAAAAAGTGGACTTTTGGGGAAAGTCAATTTTAGACTTTTTCGTAAGGGGGGGTGGTTACGCATTTTTTCAAAATTTCAAAAACGGTCAAAAAACACTTTTGGGCCAGGGATCGCCGGGAAACGTTCCAAAAACCCATCAGGACTCTCGGAACAGCTCAAATATGCAATAAAAGTGGACTTTTGGGGAAAGTCAATTTTTGACTTTTTCGTAAGGGGGGGTGGTTACGCATTTTTTCAAAATTTCAAAAACGGTCAAAAAACACTTTTGGGCCAGGGAGCGCCGGGAAACGTTCCAAAAACCAGTCAGGACTCTCGGCACAGCTCAAATATGCAAAAAAAGTGGACCTTTGGGGAAAGTCAATTTTTGACTTTTTCGTAAGGGGGGGTGGTTACGCATTTTTTCAAAATTTCAAAAACGGTCGAAAAACACTTTTGGGCCAGGGATCGCCGGGAAACGTTCAAAAAACTCGTCAGGACTCTCGGCACAGCACAAATATGCAAAAAAGTGGACTTTTACGGAAAGTCAATTTTTGACTTTTTTGTAAGGGGGGGTGGTTACGCATGTTTTCAAAATTTCAAAAACGGTCAAAAAACACTTTTGGGCCAGGGATCGCCGGGAAACGTTCCAAAAACTCGTCAGGACTCTCGGCACAGCCCAAATATGCAAAAAAGTGGACTTTTACGGAAAATCAATTTTTGACTTTTTTGTAAGGGGGGGTGGTTACGCATTTTTTCAAAATTTCAAAAACGGTCAAAAAACACTTTTGGGCCAGGGATCGCCGGGAAACGTTCCAAAAACCCGTCAGGACTCTCGGAACAGCTCAAATATGCAATAAAAGTGGACTTTTGGGGAAAGTCAATTTTTGACTTTTTCGTAAGGGGGGGTGGTTACGCATTGTTTCAAAATTTCAAAAATGGTCAAAAAACACTTTTGGGCCAGGGATCGCCGGGAAACGTTCCAAAAACCCGTCTGGACTCTCGGAACAGCTCAAATATGCAATAAAAGTGGACTTTTTGGGAAAGTCAATTTTTGACTTTTTCGTAAGGGGGGGGTGGTTACGCATTTTTTCCAAAATTTCAAAAACGGTCAAAAAACAATTTTGGGCCAGGGATCGCCGGGAAACGTTCCAAAATCCCGTCAGGACTCTCGGCAAAACTAAAATATGCAAAAAAAGTGGACTTTTGGGGAAAGTCAATTTTTGACTTTTTCGTAAGGGGGGGTGGTTACGCATTTTTTCAAAATTTCAAAAATGGTCAAAAAACACTTTTGGGCCAGGGATCGCCGGGAAACGTTCCAAAAACCCGTCAGGACTCTCGGAACAGCTCAAATATGCAATAAAAGTGGACTTTTGGGGAAAGTCAATTTTTGACTTTTTCGTAAGGGGGGGTGGTTACGCATTTTTTCAAAATTTTAAAAACCGTCAAAAAACACTTTTGGGCCAGGGATCGCTGGGAAACGTTCCAAAAACCAGTCAGGACTCTCGGCACAGCTCAAATATGCAAAAAAAGTGGACTTTTGCGGAAAGTCAATTTTTGACTTTTTCGTAATGGGGGGTGGTTACACATTTTTTCAAAATTTCAAAAATGGTCAAAAAACACTTTTGGGGCAGGGAGCGCCGGGAAACGTTCCAAAATCCCGTCAGGACTCTCGGCAAAACTAAAATATGCAAAAAAAGTGGACTTTTGGGGAAAGTCAATTTTTGACTTTTTCGTAAGGGGGGGTGGTTACGCATTTTTTCAAAATTTCAAAAACGGTCAAAAAACACTTTTGGGCCAGGGATCGCCGGGAAACGTTCGAAAAACCCGTCAGGACTCTCGGAACAGCTCAAATATGCAATAAAAGTGGACTTTTGGGGAAAGTCAATTTTTGACTTTTTCGTAAGGGGGGGTGGTTACTTATTTTTTCAAAATTTCAAAAACGGTCAAAAAACACTTTTGGTCCAGGGATCGCCGGGAAACGTTCCAAAAACCAGTCAGGACTCTCGGCACAGCTCAAATATGCATAAAAAAGTGGACTTTGGCGGAAAGTCAATTTTAGACTTTTTCGTAAGGGGGGGTGGTTACGCATTTTTTCAAAATTTCAAAAACGGTCAAAAAACACTTTTGGGCCAGGGATCGCCGGGAAACGTTCCAAAAACCCGTCAGGACTCTCGGAACAGCTCAAATATGCAATAAAAGTGGACTTTTGGGGAAAGTCAATATTTGACTTTTTCGTAAGGGGGGGTGGTTACGCATTTTTTCAAAATTTCAAAAACGGTTGAAAAACACTTTTGGGCCAGGGATCGCCGGGAAACGTTCCAAAAACTCGTCAGGACTCTCGGCACAGCACAAATATGCAAAAAAGTGGACTTTTACGGAAAGTCAATTTTTGACTTTTTTGTAAGGGGGGGTGGTTACGCATGTTTTCAAAATTTCAAAAACGGTCAAAAAACACTTTTGGGCCAGGGATCGCCGGAAAACGTTCCAAAAACTCGTCAGCACTCTCGGCACAGCCCAAATATGCAAAAAAGTGGCCTTTTACGGAAAATCCATTTTTGACTTTTTTGTAAGGGGGGGTGGTTACGCATTTTTTCAAAATTTCAAAAACGGTCAAAAAACACTTTTGGGCCAGGGATCGCCGGGAAACGTTCCAAAAACCCGTCAGGACTCTCGGAACAGCTCAAATATGCAATAAAAGTGGAGTTTTGGGGAAAGTCAATTTTTGACTTTTTCGTAAGGGGGGGTGGTTACGCATTTTTTCAAAATTTCAAAAACCGTCAAAAAACACTTTTGGGCCAGGGATCGCCTGGAAACGTTCCAAAAACCAGTCAGGACTCTCGGCACAGCTCAAATATGCAAAAAAAGTGGACTTTTGGGGAAAGTCAATTTTTGACTTTTTCGTAAGGGGGGGTGGTTACGCATTTTTTCAAAATTTCAAAAATGGTCAAAAAACACTTTTGGGCCAGGGAGCGCCGGGAAACGTTCCAAAATCCCGTCAGGACTCTCGGCAAAACTAAAATATGCAAAAAAAAGTAGACTTTTGGGGAAAGTCAATATTTGACTTTTTCGTAAGGGGGGGTGGTTACGCATTTTTTCAAAATTTCAAAAACCGTCAAAAAACACTTTTGGGCCAGGGATCGCCGGGAAACGTTCCAAAAACCAGTCAGGACTCTCGGCACAGCTCAAATATGCAAAAAAAGTGGACTTTTGGGGAAAGTCAATTTTTGACTTTTTCGTAAGGGGGGGTGGTTACGCATTTTTTCAAAATTTAAAAACGGTCAAAAAACACTTTTGGGCCAGGGATCGCCGGGAAACGTTCCAAAAACCCGTCAGGACTCTCGGAACAGCTCAAATATGCAATAAAAGTGGACTTTTGGGGAAAGTCAATTTTTGACTTTTTCGTAAGGGGGGGTGGTTACGCTTTTTTTTCAATATTTCAAAAATGGTCAAAAAACACTTTTGGGCCAGGGATCGCCGGGAAACTTTCCAAAAACCCGTCAGGACTCTCGGAACAGCTCAAATATAAAATAAAAGTGGACTTTTGGGGAAAGTCAATTTTTGACTTTTTCGTAAGGGGGGGTGGTTACGCATTTTTTACAAAATTTCAAAAACGGTCAAAAAACACTTTTGGGCCAGGGATCGCCGGGAAACGTTCCAAAAACCAGTCAGGACTCTCGCCACAGCTCAAATATGCAAAAAAAGTGGACTTTTGGGGAAAGTCAATTTTTGACTTTTTCGTAAGGGGGGGTGGTTACGCATTTTTTCAAAATTTCAAAAACGGTCAAAAAACACTTTTTGGCCAGGGATCGCCGGGAAACGTTCCAAAAAGTCGTCAGGACTCTCGGCACAGCCCAAATATGCAAAAAAGTGGACTTTTACGGAAAGTCCATTTTTGACTTTTTTGTAAGGGGGGGTGGTTACGCAAGTTTTCAAAATTTCAAAAACGGTCAAAAAACACTTTTGGGCCAGGGAGCGCCGGGAAACGTTCCAAAATCCCGTCAGGACTCTCGGCACAGCTCAAATATGCAAAAAAAGTGGACTTTTGGGGAAAGTCAATTTTTGACTTTGTCGTAAAGGGGTGTGGTTAAGCATTTTTTCAAATTTTCAAAAACGGTCAGAAAACACTTTTGGGCCAGGGATCGCCGGGAAACGTTCCAAAAACCCGTCAGGACTCTCGGAACAGCTCAAATATGCAATAAAAGTGGACTTTTGGGGAAAGTCAATTTTTGACTTTTTCGTAAGGGGGGTGGTTACGCATTTTTTCAAAATTTCAAAAACGGTCAAAAAACACTTTTGGGCCAGGGATCGCCGGGAAACGTTCCAAAAACTCGTCAGGACTCTCGGCACAGCCCAAATATGCAAAAAAGTGGAATTTTACGGAAAATCAATTTTTGACTTTTTTGTAAGGGGGGGTGGTTACGCATTTTTTCAAAATTTCAAAAACAGTCAAAAAACACTTTTGGGCCAGGGATCGCCGGGAAACGTTCCAAAAACCCGTCAGGACTCTCGGAACAGCTCAAATATGCAATAAAAGTGGAGTTTTGGGGAAAGTCAATTTTTGACTTTTTCGTAAGGGGGGGTGGTTACGCATTTTTTCAAAATTTCAAAAACCGTCAAAAAACACTTTTGGGCCAGGGATCGCCGGGAAACGTTCCAAAAACCAGTCAGGACTCTCGGCACAGCTCAAATATGCAAAAAAAGTGGACTTTTGGGGAAAGTCAATTTTTGACTTTTTCGTAAGGGGGGGTGGTTACGCATTTTTTCAAAATTTCAAAAATGGTCAAAAAACACTTTTGGGCCAGGGAGGGCCGGGAAACGTTCCAAAATCCCGTCAGGACTCTCGGCAAAACTAAAATATGCAAAAAAAGTGGACTTTTGGGGAAAGTCAATTTTTGACTTTTTCGTAAGGGGGGGGTGGTTACGCATTTTTTCAAAATTTCAAAAATGGTCAAAAAACACTTTTGGGCCAGGGATCGCCGGGAAACGTTCCAAAAACCAGTCAGGGCTCTCGGAACAGCTCAAATATGCAATAAAAGTGGACTTTTGGGGAAAGTCAATTTTTGACTTTTTCGTAAGGGGGGGTGGTTACGCAGTTTTTCAAAATTTCAAAAATGGTCAAAAAACACTTTTGGGCGAAAGGATCGCCGGGAAACGTTCCAAAAACCCGTCAGGACTCTCGGAACAGCTCAAATATGCAATAAAAGTGGACTTTTGGGGAAAGTCAATTTTTGAATTTTTCGTAAGGGGGGGTGGTTACGCATTTTTTCAAAATTTCAAAAACGGTCAAAAAACACTTTTGGTCCAGGGATCGCCGGGAAACGTTCCAAAAACCAGTCAGGACTCTCGGCACAGCTCAAATATGCATAAAAAAGTGGACTTTTGCGGAAAGTCAATTTTTGACTTTTTCGTAAGGGGGGGTGGTTACGCATTTTTTCAAAATTTCAAAAATGGTCAAAAAACACTTTTGGGGCAGGGAGCGCCGGGAAACGTTCCAAAATCCCGTCAGGACTCTCGGCAAAACTAAAATATGCAAAAAAAGTGGACTTTTGGGGAAAGTCAATTTTTGACTTTTTCGTAAGGGGGGGTGGTTACGCATTTTTTCAAAATTTCAAAAACGGTCAAAAAACACTTTTGGGCCAGGGAGCGCCGGGAAACGTTCCAAAAACTCGTCAGGACTCTCGGCACAGCACAAATATGCAAAAAAGTGGACTTTTACGGAAAGTCAATTTTTGACTTTTTTGTAAGGGGGGGTGGTTACGCATGTTTTCAAAATTTCAAAAACGGTCAAAAAACACTTTTGGGCCAGGGATCGCCGGGAAACGTTCCAAAAACTCGTCAGGACTCTCGGCACATCCCAAATATGCAAAAAAGTGGACTTTTACGGAAAATCAATTTTTGACTTTTTTGTAAGGGGGGGTGGTTACGCATGTTTTCAAAATTTCAAAAACGGTCAAAAAACACTTTTGGGCCAGGGATCGCCGGAAAACGTTCCAAAAACTCGTCAGCACTCTCGGCACAGCCCAAATATGCAAAAAAGTGGCCTTTTACGGAAAATCCATTTTTGACTTTTTTGTAAGGGGGGGTGGTTACGCATTTTTTCAAAATTTCAAAAACGGTCAAAAAACACTTTTGGGCCAGGGATCGCCGGGAAACGTTCCAAAAACCCGTCAGGACTCTCGGAACAGCTCAAATATGCAATAAAAGTGGAGTTTTGGGGAAAGTCAATTTTTGACTTTTTCGTAAGGGGGGGTGGTTACGCATTTTTTCAAAATTTCAAAAACCGTCAAAAAACACTTTTGGGCCAGGGATCGCCTGGAAACGTTCCAAAAACCAGTCAGGACTCTCGGCACAGCTCAAATATGCAAAAAAAGTGGACTTTTGGGGAAAGTCAATTTTTGACTTTTTCGTAAGGGGGGGTGGTTACGCATTTTTTCAAAATTTCAAAAATGGTCAAAAAACACTTTTGGGCCAGGGAGCGCCGGGAAACGTTCCAAAATCCCGTCAGGACTCTCGGCAAAACTAAAATATGCAAAAAAAAGTAGACTTTTGGGGAAAGTCAATATTTGACTTTTTCGTAAGGGGGGGTGGTTACGCATTTTTTCAAAATTTCAAAAACCGTCAAAAAACACTTTTGGGCCAGGGATCGCCGGGAAACGTTCCAAAAACCAGTCAGGACTCTCGGCACAGCTCAAATATGCAAAAAAAGTGGACTTTTGGGGAAAGTCAATTTTTGACTTTTTCGTAAGGGGGGGTGGTTACGCATTTTTTCAAAATTTAAAAACGGTCAAAAAACACTTTTGGGCCAGGGATCGCCGGGAAACGTTCCAAAAACCCGTCAGGACTCTCGGAACAGCTCAAATATGCAATAAAAGTGGACTTTTGGGGAAAGTCAATTTTTGACTTTTTCGTAAGGGGGGGTGGTTACGCTTTTTTTTCAATATTTCAAAAATGGTCAAAAAACACTTTTGGGCCAGGGATCGCCGGGAAACTTTCCAAAAACCCGTCAGGACTCTCGGAACAGCTCAAATATAAAATAAAAGTGGACTTTTGGGGAAAGTCAATTTTTGACTTTTTCGTAAGGGGGGGTGGTTACGCATTTTTTACAAAATTTCAAAAACGGTCAAAAAACACTTTTGGGCCAGGGATCGCCGGGAAACGTTCCAAAAACCAGTCAGGACTCTCGCCACAGCTCAAATATGCAAAAAAAGTGGACTTTTGGGGAAAGTCAATTTTTGACTTTTTCGTAAGGGGGGGTGGTTACGCATTTTTTCAAAATTTCAAAAACGGTCAAAAAACACTTTTTGGCCAGGGATCGCCGGGAAACGTTCCAAAAAGTCGTCAGGACTCTCGGCACAGCCCAAATATGCAAAAAAGTGGACTTTTACGGAAAGTCCATTTTTGACTTTTTTGTAAGGGGGGGTGGTTACGCAAGTTTTCAAAATTTCAAAAACGGTCAAAAAACACTTTTGGGCCAGGGAGCGCCGGGAAACGTTCCAAAATCCCGTCAGGACTCTCGGCACAGCTCAAATATGCAAAAAAAGTGGACTTTTGGGGAAAGTCAATTTTTGACTTTGTCGTAAAGGGGTGTGGTTAAGCATTTTTTCAAATTTTCAAAAACGGTCAGAAAACACTTTTGGGCCAGGGATCGCCGGGAAACGTTCCAAAAACCCGTCAGGACTCTCGGAACAGCTCAAATATGCAATAAAAGTGGACTTTTGGGGAAAGTCAATTTTTGACTTTTTCGTAAGGGGGGTGGTTACGCATTTTTTCAAAATTTCAAAAACGGTCAAAAAACACTTTTGGGCCAGGGATCGCCGGGAAACGTTCCAAAAACTCGTCAGGACTCTCGGCACAGCCCAAATATGCAAAAAAGTGGAATTTTACGGAAAATCAATTTTTGACTTTTTTGTAAGGGGGGGTGGTTACGCATTTTTTCAAAATTTCAAAAACAGTCAAAAAACACTTTTGGGCCAGGGATCGCCGGGAAACGTTCCAAAAACCCGTCAGGACTCTCGGAACAGCTCAAATATGCAATAAAAGTGGAGTTTTGGGGAAAGTCAATTTTTGACTTTTTCGTAAGGGGGGGTGGTTACGCATTTTTTCAAAATTTCAAAAACCGTCAAAAAACACTTTTGGGCCAGGGATCGCCGGGAAACGTTCCAAAAACCAGTCAGGACTCTCGGCACAGCTCAAATATGCAAAAAAAGTGGACTTTTGGGGAAAGTCAATTTTTGACTTTTTCGTAAGGGGGGGTGGTTACGCATTTTTTCAAAATTTCAAAAATGGTCAAAAAACACTTTTGGGCCAGGGAGGGCCGGGAAACGTTCCAAAATCCCGTCAGGACTCTCGGCAAAACTAAAATATGCAAAAAAAGTGGACTTTTGGGGAAAGTCAATTTTTGACTTTTTCGTAAGGGGGGGGTGGTTACGCATTTTTTCAAAATTTCAAAAATGGTCAAAAAACACTTTTGGGCCAGGGATCGCCGGGAAACGTTCCAAAAACCAGTCAGGGCTCTCGGAACAGCTCAAATATGCAATAAAAGTGGACTTTTGGGGAAAGTCAATTTTTGACTTTTTCGTAAGGGGGGGTGGTTACGCAGTTTTTCAAAATTTCAAAAATGGTCAAAAAACACTTTTGGGCCAGGGATCGCCGGGAAACGTTCCAAAAACCCGTCAGGACTCTCGGAACAGCTCAAATATGCAATAAAAGTGGACTTTTGGGGAAAGTCAATTTTTGAATTTTTCGTAAGGGGGGGTGGTTACGCATTTTTTCAAAATTTCAAAAACGGTCAAAAAACACTTTTGGTCCAGGGATCGCCGGGAAACGTTCCAAAAACCAGTCAGGACTCTCGGCACAGCTCAAATATGCATAAAAAAGTGGACTTTTGCGGAAAGTCAATTTTTGACTTTTTCGTAAGGGGGGGTGGTTACGCATTTTTTCAAAATTTCAAAAATGGTCAAAAAACACTTTTGGGGCAGGGAGCGCCGGGAAACGTTCCAAAATCCCGTCAGGACTCTCGGCAAAACTAAAATATGCAAAAAAAGTGGACTTTTGGGGAAAGTCAATTTTTGACTTTTTCGTAAGGGGGGGTGGTTACGCATTTTTTCAAAATTTCAAAAACGGTCAAAAAACACTTTTGGGCCAGGGAGCGCCGGGAAACGTTCCAAAAACTCGTCAGGACTCTCGGCACAGCACAAATATGCAAAAAAGTGGACTTTTACGGAAAGTCAATTTTTGACTTTTTTGTAAGGGGGGGTGGTTACGCATGTTTTCAAAATTTCAAAAACGGTCAAAAAACACTTTTGGGCCAGGGATCGCCGGGAAACGTTCCAAAAACTCGTCAGGACTCTCGGCACATCCCAAATATGCAAAAAAGTGGACTTTTACGGAAAATCAATTTTTGACTTTTTTGTAAGGGGGGGTGGTTACGCATTTTTTCAAAATTTCAAAAATGGTCAAAAAACACTTTTGGGCCAAGGATCGCCGGGAAACGTTCCAAAAACCAGTCAGGACTCTCGGAACAGCTCAAATATGCAATAAAAGTGGACTTTTGGGGAAAGTCAATTTTTGACTTTTTCGTAAGGGGGGGTGGTTACGCATTTTTTCAAAATTTCAAAAACCGTCAAAAAACACTTTTGGGCCAGGGATCGCCGGGAAACGTTCCAAAAACCAGTCAGGACTCTCGGCACAGCTCAAATATGCAAAAAAAGTGGACTTTTGGGGAAAGTCAATTTTTGACTTTTTTGTAAGGGGGGGTGGTTACGCATTTTTTCAAAATCTCAAAAATGGTCAAAAACCACTTTTGGGCCAGGGATCGCCGGAAAACGTTCCAAAAACCAGTCAGGACTCTCGGCACAGCTCAAATATGCAAATAAAGTGGACTTTTGGGGAAAGTCAATTTTTGACTTTTTCGTAAGGGGGGGTGGTTACGCATTTTTTCAAAATTTCAAAAACGGTAAAAAAACACTTTTGGGCCAGGGATCGCCGGGAAACGTTCCAAAAAGTCGTCAGGACTCTCGGCACAGCTCAAATATGCAAAAAAAGTGGACTTTTGGGGAAAGTCAATTTTTGACTTTTTCGTAAAGGGGTGTGGTTAAGCATTTTTTCAAAATTTCAAAAACGGTCAGAAAACACTTTTGGGCCAGGGATCGCCGGGAAACGTTCCAAAAACCCGTCAGGACTCTCGGAACAGCTCAAATATGCAATAAAAGTGGACTTTTGGGGAAAGTCAATTTTTGACTTTTTCGTAAGGGGGGTGGTTACGCATTTTTTCAAAATCTCAAAAATGGTCAAAAAACACTTTTGGGCCAGGGATCGCCGGGAAACGTTCCAAAAACTCGTCAGGACTCTCGGCACAACCCAAATATGCAAAAAAGTGGACTTTTACGGAAAGTCAATTTTTGACTTTTTTGTAAGGGGGGGTGGTTACGCATGTTTTCAAAATTTCAAAAACGGTCAAAAAACACTTTTGGGCCAGGGATCGCCGGGAAACGTTCCAAAAACTCGTCAGGACTCTCGGCACAGCCCAAATATGCAATAAAAGTGGAGTTTTGGGGAAAGTCAATTTTTGACTTTTTCGTAAGGGGGGGTGGTTACGCATTTTTTCAAAATTTCAAAAACCGTCAAAAAACACTTTTGGGCCAGGGATCGCCGGGAAACGTTCCAAAAACCAGTCAGGACTCTCGGCACAGCTCAAATATGCAAAAAAAGTGGACTTTTGGGGAAAGTCAATTTTTGACTTTTTCGTAAGGGGGGGTGGTTACGCATTTTTTCAAAATTTCAAAAATGGTCAAAAAACACTTTTGGGCCAGGGAGCGCCGGGAAACGTTCCAAAATCCCGTCAGGACTCTCGGCAAAACTAAAATATGCAAAAAAAGTGGACTTTTGGGGAAAGTCAATTTTTGACTTTTTCGAAAGGCGGGGTGGTTACGCATTTTTTCAAAATTTCAAAAATGGTCAAAAAACACTTTTGGGCCAGGGATCGCCGGGAAACGTTCCAAAAACCAGTCAGGGCTCTTGGAACAGCTCAAATATGCAATAAAAGTGGACTTTTGGGGAAAGTCAATTTTTGACTTTTTCGTAAGGGGGGGTGGTTACGCATTTTTTCAAAATTTCAAAAACCGTCAAAAAACACTTTTGGGCCAGGGATCGCCGGGAAACGTTCCAAAAACCAGTCAGGACTCTCGGCACAGCTCAAATATGCAAAAAAAGTGGACTTTTGGGGAAAGTCAATTTTTGATTTTTTCGTAAGGGGGGGTGGTTACGCATTTTTTCAAAATTTCAAAAATGGTCAAAAAACACTTTTGGGCCAGGGATCGCCGGGAAACGTTCCAAAAACCCGTCAGGACTCTCGGAACAGCTCAAATATGCAATAAAAGTGGACTTTTGGGGAAAGTCAATTTTTGAATTTTTCGTAAGGGGGGGTGGTTACGCATTTTTTCAAAATTTCAAAAACGGTCTAAAAACACTTTTGGTCCAGGGATCGCCGGGAAACGTTCCAAAAACCAGTCAGGACTCTCGGCACAGCTCAAATATGCATAAAAAAGTGGACTTTTGCGGAAAGTCAATTTTTGACTTTTTCGTAAGGGGGGGTGGTTACGACTTTTTTTCAAAATTTCAAAAATGGTCAAAAAACACTTTTGGGGCAGGGAGCGCCGGGAAACGTTCCAAAATCCCGTCAGGACTCTCGGCAAAACTAAAATATGCAAAAAAAGTGGACTTTTGGGGAAAGTCAATTTTTGACTTTTTCGTAAGGGGGGGTGGTTACGCATTTTTTCAAAATTTCAAAAACGGTCAAAAAACACTTTTGGGCCAGGGATCGCCGGGAAACGTTCCAAAAACCCGTCAGGACTCTCGGAACAGCTCAAATATGCAATAAAAGTGGACTTTTGGGGAAAGTCAATTTTTGACTTTTTCGTAAGGGGGGGTGGTTACGCATTTTTTCAAAATTTCAAAAACGGTCAAAAAACACTTTTGGGCCAGGGAGCGCCGGGAAACGTTCCAAAAACCAGTCAGGACTCTCGGCACAGCTCAAATATGCAAAAAAAGTGGACCTTTGGGGAAAGTCAATTTTTGACTTTTTCGTAAGGGGGGGTGGTTACGCATTTTTTCAAAATTTCAAAAACGGTCGAAAAACACTTTTGGGCCAGGGATCGCCGGGAAACGTTCCAAAAACTCGTCAGGACTCTCGGCACAGCACAAATATGCAAAAAAGTGGACTTTTACGGAAAGTCAATTTTTGACTTTTTTGTAAGGGGGGGTGGTTACGCATGTTTTCAAAATTTCAAAAACGGTCAAAAAACACTTTTGGGCCAGGGATCACCGGGAAACGTTCCAAAAACTCGTCAGGACTCTCGGCACTTCCCAAATATGCAAAAAAGTGGACTTTTACGGAAAATCAATTTTTGACTTTTTTGTAAGGGGGGGTGGTTACGCATTTTTTCAAAATTTCAAAAACGGTCAAAAAACACTTTTGGGCCAGGGATCGCCGGGAAATGTTCCAAAAACCCGTCAGGACTCTCGGAACAGCTCAAATATGCAATAAAAGTGGACTTTTGGGGAAAGTCAATTTTTGACTTTTTCGTAAGGGGGGGTGGTTACGCATTTTTTCAATATTTCAAAAACGGTCAAAAAACACTTTTGGGCCAGGGATCGCCGGGAAACGTTCCAAAAACCAGTCAGGACTCTCGGCACAGCTCAAATATGCAAAAAAAGTGGACTTTTGGGGAAAGTCAATTTTTGACTTTTTCGTAAGGGGGGGTGGTTACTTATTTTTTCAAAATTTCAAAAACGGTCAAAAAACACTTTTGGTCCAGGGATCGCCGGGAAACGTTCCAAAAACCAGTCAGGACTCTCGGCACAGCTCAAATATGCATAAAAAAGTGGACTTTTGCGGAAAGTCAATTTTTGACTTTTTCGTAAGGGGGGGTGGTTACGCATTTTTTCAAAATTTCAAAAATGGTCAAAAAACACTTTTGGGGCAGGGAGCGCCGGGAAACGTTCCAAAATCCCGTCAGGACTCTCGGCAAAACTAAAATATGCAAAAAAAGTGGACTTTTGGGGAAAGTCAATTTTAGACTTTTTCGTAAGGGGGGGTGGTTACGCATTTTTTCAAAATTTCAAAAACGGTCAAAAAACACTTTTGGGCCAGGGATCGCCGGGAAACGTTCCAAAAACCCATCAGGACTCTCGGAACAGCTCAAATATGCAATAAAAGTGGACTTTTGGGGAAAGTCAATTTTTGACTTTTTCGTAAGGGGGGGTGGTTACGCATTTTTTCAAAATTTCAAAAACGGTCAAAAAACACTTTTGGGCCAGGGAGCGCCGGGAAACGTTCCAAAAACCAGTCAGGACTCTCGGCACAGCTCAAATATGCAAAAAAAGTGGACCTTTGGGGAAAGTCAATTTTTGACTTTTTCGTAAGGGGGGGTGGTTACGCATTTTTTCAAAATTTCAAAAACGGTCGAAAAACACTTTTGGGCCAGGGATCGCCGGGAAACGTTCAAAAAACTCGTCAGGACTCTCGGCACAGCACAAATATGCAAAAAAGTGGACTTTTACGGAAAGTCAATTTTTGACTTTTTTGTAAGGGGGGGTGGTTACGCATGTTTTCAAAATTTCAAAAACGGTCAAAAAACACTTTTGGGCCAGGGATCGCCGGGAAACGTTCCAAAAACTCGTCAGGACTCTCGGCACAGCCCAAATATGCAAAAAAGTGGACTTTTACGGAAAATCAATTTTTGACTTTTTTGTAAGGGGGGGTGGTTACGCATTTTTTCAAAATTTCAAAAACGGTCAAAAAACACTTTTGGGCCAGGGATCGCCGGGAAACGTTCCAAAAACCCGTCAGGACTCTCGGAACAGCTCAAATATGCAATAAAAGTGGACTTTTGGGGAAAGTCAATTTTTGACTTTTTCGTAAGGGGGGGTGGTTACGCATTGTTTCAAAATTTCAAAAATGGTCAAAAAACACTTTTGGGCCAGGGATCGCCGGGAAACGTTCCAAAAACCCGTCTGGACTCTCGGAACAGCTCAAATATGCAATAAAAGTGGACTTTTTGGGAAAGTCAATTTTTGACTTTTTCGTAAGGGGGGGGTGGTTACGCATTTTTTCCAAAATTTCAAAAACGGTCAAAAAACAATTTTGGGCCAGGGATCGCCGGGAAACGTTCCAAAATCCCGTCAGGACTCTCGGCAAAACTAAAATATGCAAAAAAAGTGGACTTTTGGGGAAAGTCAATTTTTGACTTTTTCGTAAGGGGGGGTGGTTACGCATTTTTTCAAAATTTCAAAAATGGTCAAAAAACACTTTTGGGCCAGGGATCGCCGGGAAACGTTCCAAAAACCCGTCAGGACTCTCGGAACAGCTCAAATATGCAATAAAAGTGGACTTTTGGGGAAAGTCAATTTTTGACTTTTTCGTAAGGGGGGGTGGTTACGCATTTTTTCAAAATTTCAAAAACCGTCAAAAAACACTTTTGGGCCAGGGATCGCTGGGAAACGTTCCAAAAACCAGTCAGGACTCTCGGCACAGCTCAAATATGCAAAAAAAGTGGACTTTTGCGGAAAGTCAATTTTTGACTTTTTCGTAATGGGGGGTGGTTACACATTTTTTCAAAATTTCAAAAATGGTCAAAAAACACTTTTGGGGCAGGGAGCGCCGGGAAACGTTCCAAAATCCCGTCAGGACTCTCGGCAAAACTAAAATATGCAAAAAAAGTGGACTTTTGGGGAAAGTCAATTTTTGACTTTTTCGTAAGGGGGGGTGGTTACGCATATTTTCAAAATTTCAAAAACGGTCAAAAACACTTTTGGGCCAGGGATCGCCGGGAAACGTTCGAAAAACCCGTCAGGACTCTCGGAACAGCTCAAATATGCAATAAAAGTGGACTTTTGGGGAAAGTCAATTTTTGACTTTTTCGTAAGGGGGGTGGTTACTTATTTTTTCAAAATTTCAAAAACGGTCAAAAAACACTTTTGGTCCAGGGATCGCCGGGAAACGTTCCAAAAACCAGTCAGGACTCTCGGCACAGCTCAAATATGCATAAAAAAGTGGACTTTTGCGGAAAGTCAATTTTAGACTTTTTCGTAAGGGGGGGTGGTTACGCATTTTTTCAAAATTTCAAAAACGGTCAAAAAACACTTTTGGGCCAGGGATCGCCGGGAAACGTTCCAAAAACCCGTCAGGACTCTCGGAACAGCTCAAATATGCAATAAAAGTGGACTTTTGGGGAAAGTCAATTTTTGACTTTTTCGTAAGGGGGGGTGGTTACGCATTTTTTCAAAATTTCAAAAATGGTCAAAAAACACTTTTGGGGCAGGGAGCGCCGGGAAACGTTCCAAAATCCCGTCAGGACTCTCGGCAAAACTAAAATATGCAAAAAAAGTGGACTTTTGGGGAAAGTCAATTTTAGACTTTTTCGTAAGGGGGGGTGGTTACGCATTTTTTCAAAATTTCAAAAACGGTCAAAAAACACTTTTGGGCCAGGGATCGCCGGGAAACGTTCCAAAAACCCATCAGGACTCTCGGAACAGCTCAAATATGCAATAAAAGTGGACTTTTGGGGAAAGTCAATTTTTGACTTTTTCGTAAGGGGGGGTGGTTACGCATTTTTTCAAAATTTCAAAAACGGTCAAAAAACACTTTTGGGCCAGGGAGCGCCGGGAAACGTTCCAAAAACCAGTCAGGACTCTCGGCACAGCTCAAATATGCAAAAAAAGTGGACCTTTGGGGAAAGTCAATTTTTGACTTTTTCGTAAGGGGGGGTGGTTACGCATTTTTTCAAAATTTCAAAAACGGTCGAAAAACACTTTTGGGCCAGGGATCGCCGGGAAACGTTCAAAAAACTCGTCAGGACTCTCGGCACAGCACAAATATGCAAAAAAGTGGACTTTTACGGAAAGTCAATTTTTGACTTTTTTGTAAGGGGGGGTGGTTACGCATGTTTTCAAAATTTCAAAAACGGTCAAAAAACACTTTTGGGCCAGGGATCGCCGGGAAACGTTCCAAAAACTCGTCAGGACTCTCGGCACAGCCCAAATATGCAAAAAAGTGGACTTTTACGGAAAATCAATTTTTGACTTTTTTGTAAGGGGGGGTGGTTACGCATTTTTTCAAAATTTCAAAAACGGTCAAAAAACACTTTTGGGCCAGGGATCGCCGGGAAACGTTCCAAAAACCCGTCAGGACTCTCGGAACAGCTCAAATATGCAATAAAAGTGGACTTTTGGGGAAAGTCAATTTTTGACTTTTTCGTAAGGGGGGGTGGTTACGCATTGTTTCAAAATTTCAAAAATGGTCAAAAAACACTTTTGGGCCAGGGATCGCCGGGAAACGTTCCAAAAACCCGTCTGGACTCTCGGAACAGCTCAAATATGCAATAAAAGTGGACTTTTTGGGAAAGTCAATTTTTGACTTTTTCGTAAGGGGGGGGTGGTTACGCATTTTTTCCAAAATTTCAAAAACGGTCAAAAAACAATTTTGGGCCAGGGATCGCCGGGAAACGTTCCAAAATCCCGTCAGGACTCTCGGCAAAACTAAAATATGCAAAAAAAGTGGACTTTTGGGGAAAGTCAATTTTTGACTTTTTCGTAAGGGGGGGTGGTTACGCATTTTTTCAAAATTTCAAAAATGGTCAAAAAACACTTTTGGGCCAGGGATCGCCGGGAAACGTTCCAAAAACCCGTCAGGACTCTCGGAACAGCTCAAATATGCAATAAAAGTGGACTTTTGGGGAAAGTCAATTTTTGACTTTTTCGTAAGGGGGGGTGGTTACGCATTTTTTCAAAATTTCAAAAACCGTCAAAAAACACTTTTGGGCCAGGGATCGCTGGGAAACGTTCCAAAAACCAGTCAGGACTCTCGGCACAGCTCAAATATGCAAAAAAAGTGGACTTTTGCGGAAAGTCAATTTTTGACTTTTTCGTAATGGGGGGTGGTTACACATTTTTTCAAAATTTCAAAAATGGTCAAAAAACACTTTTGGGGCAGGGAGCGCCGGGAAACGTTCCAAAATCCCGTCAGGACTCTCGGCAAAACTAAAATATGCAAAAAAAGTGGACTTTTGGGGAAAGTCAATTTTTGACTTTTTCGTAAGGGGGGGTGGTTACGCATATTTTCAAAATTTCAAAAACGGTCAAAAACACTTTTGGGCCAGGGATCGCCGGGAAACGTTCGAAAAACCCGTCAGGACTCTCGGAACAGCTCAAATATGCAATAAAAGTGGACTTTTGGGGAAAGTCAATTTTTGACTTTTTCGTAAGGGGGGTGGTTACTTATTTTTTCAAAATTTCAAAAACGGTCAAAAAACACTTTTGGTCCAGGGATCGCCGGGAAACGTTCCAAAAACCAGTCAGGACTCTCGGCACAGCTCAAATATGCATAAAAAAGTGGACTTTTGCGGAAAGTCAATTTTAGACTTTTTCGTAAGGGGGGGTGGTTACGCATTTTTTCAAAATTTCAAAAACGGTCAAAAAACACTTTTGGGCCAGGGATCGCCGGGAAACGTTTCAAAAACCCGTCAGGACTCTCGGAACAGCTCAAATATGCAATAAAAGTGGACTTTTGGGGAAAGTCAATTTTTGACTTTTTCGTAAGGGGGGGTGGTTACGCATTTTTTCAAAATTTCAAAAATGGTCAAAAAACACTTTTGGGGCAGGGAGCGCCGGGAAACGTTCCAAAATCCCGTCAGGACTCTCGGCAAAACTAAAATATGCAAAAAAAGTGGACTTTTGGGGAAAGTCAATTTTAGACTTTTTCGTAAGGGGGGGTGGTTACGCATTTTTTCAAAATTTCAAAAACGGTCAAAAAACACTTTTGGGCCAGGGATCGCCGGGAAACGTTCCAAAAACCCATCAGGACTCTCGGAACAGCTCAAATATGCAATAAAAGTGGACTTTTGGGGAAAGTCAATTTTTGACTTTTTCGTAAGGGGGGGTGGTTACGCATTTTTTCAAAATTTCAAAAACGGTCAAAAAACACTTTTGGGCCAGGGAGCGCCGGGAAACGTTCCAAAAACCAGTCAGGACTCTCGGCACAGCTCAAATATGCAAAAAAAGTGGACCTTTGGGGAAAGTCAATTTTTGACTTTTTCGTAAGGGGGGGTGGTTACGCATTTTTTCAAAATTTCAAAAACGGTCGAAAAACACTTTTGGGCCAGGGATCGCCGGGAAACGTTCAAAAAACTCGTCAGGACTCTCGGCACAGCACAAATATGCAAAAAAGTGGACTTTTACGGAAAGTCAATTTTTGACTTTTTTGTAAGGGGGGGTGGTTACGCATGTTTTCAAAATTTCAAAAACGGTCAAAAAACACTTTTGGGCCAGGGATCGCCGGGAAACGTTCCAAAAACTCGTCAGGACTCTCGGCACAGCCCAAATATGCAAAAAAGTGGACTTTTACGGAAAATCAATTTTTGACTTTTTTGTAAGGGGGGGGTGGTTACGCATTTTTTCAAAATTTCAAAAACGGTCAAAAAACACTTTTGGGCCAGGGATCGCCGGGAAACGTTCCAAAAACCCGTCAGGACTCTCGGAACAGCTCAAATATGCAATAAAAGTGGACTTTTGGGGAAAGTCAATTTTTGACTTTTTCGTAAGGGGGGGTGGTTACGCATTGTTTCAAAATTTCAAAAATGGTCAAAAAACACTTTTGGGCCAGGGATCGCCGGGAAACGTTCCAAAAACCCGTCTGGACTCTCGGAACAGCTCAAATATGCAATAAAAGTGGACTTTTTGGGAAAGTCAATTTTTGACTTTTTCGTAAGGGGGGGTGGTTACGCATTTTTTCCAAAATTTCAAAAACGGTCAAAAAACAATTTTGGGCCAGGGATCGCCGGGAAACGTTCCAAAATCCCGTCAGGACTCTCGGCAAAACTAAAATATGCAAAAAAAGTGGACTTTTGGGGAAAGTCAATTTTTGACTTTTTCGTAAGGGGGGGTGGTTACGCATTTTTTCAAAATTTCAAAAACGGTCAAAAAACACTTTTGGGCCAGGGATCGCCGGGAAACGTTCGAAAAACCCGTCAGGACTCTCGGAACAGCTCAAATATGCAATAAAAGTGGACTTTTGGGGAAAGTCAATTTTTGACTTTTTCGTAAGGGGGGTGGTTACTTATTTTTTCAAAATTTCAAAAACGGTCAAAAAACACTTTTGGTCCAGGGATCGCCGGGAAACGTTCCAAAAACCAGTCAGGACTCTCGGCACAGCTCAAATATGCATAAAAAAGTGGACTTTTGCGGAAAGTCAATTTTAGACTTTTTCGTAAGGGGGGGTGGTTACGCATTTTTTCAAAATTTCAAAAACGGTCAAAAAACACTTTTGGGCCAGGGATCGCCGGGAAACGTTCCAAAAACCCGTCAGGACTCTCGGAACAGCTCAAATATGCAATAAAAGTGGACTTTTGGGGAAAGTCAATTTTTGACTTTTTCGTAAGGGGGGGTGGTTACGCATTTTTTCAAAATTTCAAAAATGGTCAAAAAACACTTTTGGGGCAGGGAGCGCCGGGAAACGTTCCAAAATCCCGTCAGGACTCTCGGCAAAACTAAAATATGCAAAAAAAGTGGACTTTTGGGGAAAGTCAATTTTAGACTTTTTCGTAAGGGGGGGTGGTTACGCATTTTTTCAAAATTTCAAAAACGGTCAAAAAACACTTTTGGGCCAGGGATCGCCGGGAAACGTTCCAAAAACCCATCAGGACTCTCGGAACAGCTCAAATATGCAATAAAAGTGGACTTTTGGGGAAAGTCAATTTTAGACTTTTTCGTAAGGGGGGGTGGTTACGCATTTTTTCAAAATTTCAAAAACGGTCAAAAAACACTTTTGGGCCAGGGAGCGCCGGGAAACGTTCCAAAAACCAGTCAGGACTCTCGGCACAACTCAAATATGCAAAAAAAGTGGACCTTTGGGGAAAGTCAATTTTTGACTTTTTCGTAAGGGGGGGTGGTTACGCATTTTTTCAAAATTTCAAAAACGGTCGAAAAACACTTTTGGGCCAGGGATCGCCGGGAAACGTTCAAAAAACTCGTCAGGACTCTCGGCACAGCACAAATATGCAAAAAAGTGGACTTTTACGGAAAGTCAATTTTTGACTTTTTTGTAAGGGGGGGTGGTTACGCATGTTTTCAAAATTTCAAAAACGGTCAAAAAACACTTTTGGGCCAGGGATCGCCGGGAAACGTTCCAAAAACTCGTCAGGACTCTCGGCACAGCCCAAATATGCAAAAAAGTGGACTTTTACGGAAAATCAATTTTTGACTTTTTTGTAAGGGGGGGTGGTTACGCATTTTTTCAAAATTTCAAAAACGGTCAAAAAACACTTTTGGGCCAGGGATCGCCGGGAAACGTTCCAAAAACCCGTCAGGACTCTCGGAACAGCTCAAATATGCAATAAAAGTGGACTTTTGGGGAAAGTCAATTTTTGACTTTTTCGTAAGGGGGGGTGGTTACGCATTGTTTCAAAATTTCAAAAATGGTCAAAAAACACTTTTGGGCCAGGGATCGCCGGGAAACGTTCCAAAAACCCGTCTGGACTCTCGGAACAGCTCAAATATGCAATAAAAGTGGACTTTTTGGGAAAGTCAATTTTTGACTTTTTCGTAAGGGGGGGGTGGTTACGCATTTTTTCCAAAATTTCAAAAACGGTCAAAAAACAATTTTGGGCCAGGGATCGCCGGGAAACGTTCCAAAATCCCGTCAGGACTCTCGGCAAAACTAAAATATGCAAAAAAAGTGGACTTTTGGGGAAAGTCAATTTTTGACTTTTTCGTAAGGGGGGGTGGTTACGCATTTTTTCAAAATTTCAAAAATGGTCAAAAAACACTTTTGGGCCAGGGATCGCCGGGAAACGTTCCAAAAACCCGTCAGGACTCTCGGAACAGCTCAAATATGCAATAAAAGTGGACTTTTGGGGAAAGTCAATTTTTGACTTTTTCGTAAGGGGGGGTGGTTACGCATTTTTTCAAAATTTCAAAAACCGTCAAAAAACACTTTTGGGCCAGGGATCGCTGGGAAACGTTCCAAAAACCAGTCAGGACTCTCGGCACAGCTCAAATATGCAAAAAAAGTGGACTTTTGCGGAAAGTCAATTTTTGACTTTTTCGTAATGGGGGGTGGTTACACATTTTTTCAAAATTTCAAAAATGGTCAAAAAACACTTTTGGGGCAGGGAGCGCCGGGAAACGTTCCAAAATCCCGTCAGGACTCTCGGCAAAACTAAAATATGCAAAAAAAGTGGACTTTTGGGGAAAGTCAATTTTTGACTTTTTCGTAAGGGGGGGTGGTTACGCATTTTTTCAAAATTTCAAAAACGGTCAAAAAACACTTTTGGGCCAGGGATCGCCGGGAAACGTTCGAAAAACCCGTCAGGACTCTCGGAACAGCTCAAATATGCAATAAAAGTGGACTTTTGGGGAAAGTCAATTTTTGACTTTTTCGTAAGGGGGGGTGGTTACGCATGTTTTCAAAATTTCAAAAACGGTCAGAAAACACTTTTGGGCCAGGGATCGCCGGGAAACGTTCGAAAAACCCGTCAGGACTCTCGGAACAGCTCAAATATGCAATAAAAGTGGACTTTTGGGGAAAGTCAATTTTTGACTTTTTCGTAAGGGGGGGTGGTTACTTATTTTTTCAAAATTTCAAAAACGGTCAAAAAACACTTTTGGTCCAGGGATCGCCGGGAAACGTTCCAAAAACCAGTCAGGACTCTCGGCACAGCTCAAATATGCATAAAAAAGTGGACTTTTGCGGAAAGTCAATTTTTGACTTTTTCGTAAGGGGGGGTGGTTACGCATTTTTTCAAAATTTCAAAAATGGTCAAAAAACACTTTTGGGGCAGGGAGCGCCGGGAAACGTTCCAAAATCCCGTCAGGACTCTCGGCAAAACTAAAATATGCAAAAAAAGTGGACTTTTGGGGAAAGTCAATTTTAGACTTTTTCGTAAGGGGGGGTGGTTACGCATTTTTTCAAAATTTCAAAAACGGTCAAAAAACACTTTTGGGCCAGGGATCGCCGGGAAACGTTCCAAAAACCCATCAGGACTCTCGGAACAGCTCAAATATGCAATAAAAGTGGACTTTTGGGGAAAGTCAATTTTTGACTTTTTCGTAAGGGGGGGTGGTTACGCATTTTTTCAAAATTTCAAAAACGGTCAAAAAACACTTTTGGGCCAGGGAGCGCCGGGAAACGTTCCAAAAACCAGTCAGGACTCTCGGCACAGCTCAAATATGCAAAAAAAGTGGACCTTTGGGGAAAGTCAATTTTTGACTTTTTCGTAAGGGGGGGTGGTTACGCATTTTTTCAAAATTTCAAAAACGGTCGAAAAACACTTTTGGGCCAGGGATCGCCGGGAAACGTTCAAAAAACTCGTCAGGACTCTCGGCACAGCACAAATATGCAAAAAAGTGGACTTTTACGAAAAGTCAATTTTTGACTTTTTTGTAAGGGGGGGTGGTTACGCATGTTTTCAAAATTTCAAAAACGGTCAAAAAACACTTTTGGGCCAGGGATCGCCGGGAAACGTTCCAAAAACTCGTCAGGACTCTCGGCACAGCCCAAATATGCAAAAAAGTGGACTTTTACGGAAAATCAATTTTTGACTTTTTTGTAAGGGGGGGTGGTTACGCATTTTTTCAAAATTTCAAAAACGGTCAAAAAACACTTTTGGGCCAGGGATCGCCGGGAAACATTCCAAAAACCCGTCAGGACTCTCGGAACAGCTCAAATATGCAATAAAAGTGGACTTTTGGGGAAAGTCAATTTTTGACTTTTTCGTAAGGGGGGGTGGTTACGCATTGTTTCAAAATTTCAAAAATGGTCAAAAAACACTTTTGGGCCAGGGATCGCCGGGAAACGTTCCAAAAACCCGTCTGGACTCTCGGAACAGCTCAAATATGCAATAAAAGTGGACTTTTTGGGAAAGTCAATTTTTGACTTTTTCGTAAGGGGGGGGTGGTTACGCATTTTTTCCAAAATTTCAAAAACGGTCAAAAAACAATTTTGGGCCAGGGATCGCCGGGAAACGTTCCAAAATCCCGTCAGGACTCTCAGCAAAACTAAAATATGCAAAAAAAGTGGACTTTTGGGGAAAGTCAATTTTTGACTTTTTCGTAAGGGGGGGTGGTTACGCATTTTTTCAAAATTTCAAAAATGGTCAAAAAACACTTTTGGGCCAGGGATCGCCGGGAAACGTTCCAAAAACCCGTCAGGACTCTCGGAACAGCTCAAATATGCAATAAAAGTGGACTTTTGGGGAAAGTCAATTTTTGACTTTTTCGTAAGGGGGGGTGGTTACGCATTTTTTCAAAATTTCAAAAACCGTCAAAAAACACTTTTGGGCCAGGGATCGCTGGGAAACGTTCCAAAAACCAGTCAGGACTCTCGGCACAGCTCAAATATGCAAAAAAAGTGGACTTTTGCGGAAAGTCAATTTTTGACTTTTTCGTAATGGGGGGTGGTTACGCATTTTTTCAAAATTTCAAAAATGGTCAAAAAACACTTTTGGGGCAGGGAGCGCCGGGAAACGTTCCAAAATCCCGTCAGGACTCTCGGCAAAACTAAAATATGCAAAAAAAGTGGACTTTTGGGGAAAGTCAATTTTAGACTTTTTCGTAAGGGGGGGTGGTTACGCATTTTTTCAAAATTTCAAAAACGGTCAAAAAACACTTTTGGGCCAGGGAGCGCCGGGAAACGTTCCAAAAACCAGTCAGGACTCTCGGCACAGCTCAAATATGCAAAAAAAGTGGACCTTTGGGGAAAGTCAATTTTTGACTTTTTCGTAAGGGGGGGTGGTTACGCATTTTTTCAAAATTTCAAAAACGGTCGAAAAACACTTTTGGGCCAGGGATCGCCGGGAAACGTTCAAAAAACTCGTCAGGACTCTCGGCACAGCACAAATATGCAAAAAAGTGGACTTTTACGGAAAGTCAATTTTTGACTTTTTTGTAAGGGGGGGTGGTTACGCATGTTTTCAAAATTTCAAAAACGGTCAAAAAACACTTTTGGGCCAGGGATCGCCGGGAAACGTTCCAAAAACTCGTCAGGACTCTCGGCACAGCCCAAATATGCAAAAAAGTGGACTTTTACGGAAAATCAATTTTTGACTTTTTTGTAAGGGGGGGTGGTTACGCATTTTTTCAAAATTTCAAAAACGGTCAAAAAACACTTTTGGGCCAGGGATCGCCGGGAAACGTTCCAAAAACCCGTCAGGACTCTCGGAACAGCTCAAATATGCAATAAAAGTGGACTTTTGGGGAAAGTCAATTTTTGACTTTTTCGTAAGGGGGGGTGGTTACGCATTGTTTCAAAATTTCAAAAATGGTCAAAAAACACTTTTGGGCCAGGGATCGCCGGGAAACGTTCCAAAAACCCGTCTGGACTCTCGGAACAGCTCAAATATGCAATAAAAGTGGACTTTTTGGGAAAGTCAATTTTTGACTTTTTCGTAAGGGGGGGGTGGTTACGCATTTTTTCCAAAATTTCAAAAACGGTCAAAAAACAATTTTGGGCCAGGGATCGCCGGGAAACGTTCCAAAATCCCGTCAGGACTCTCGGCAAAACTAAAATATGCAAAAAAAGTGGACTTTTGGGGAAAGTCAATTTTTGACTTTTTCGTAAGGGGGGGTGGTTACGCATTTTTTCAAAATTTCAAAAATGGTCAAAAAACACTTTTGGGCCAGGGATCGCCGGGAAACGTTCCAAAAACCCGTCAGGACTCTCGGAACAGCTCAAATATGCAATAAAAGTGGACTTTTGGGGAAAGTCAATTTTTGACTTTTTCGTAAGGGGGGGTGGTTACGCATTTTTTCAAAATTTCAAAAACCGTCAAAAAACACTTTTGGGCCAGGGATCGCTGGGAAACGTTCCAAAAACCAGTCAGGACTCTCGGCACAGCTCAAATATGCAAAAAAAGTGGACTTTTGCGGAAAGTCAATTTTTGACTTTTTCGTAATGGGGGGTGGTTACACATTTTTTCAAAATTTCAAAAATGGTCAAAAAACACTTTTGGGGCAGGGAGCGCCGGGAAACGTTCCAAAATCCCGTCAGGACTCTCGGCAAAACTAAAATATGCAAAAAAAGTGGACTTTTGGGGAAAGTCAATTTTTGACTTTTTCGTAAGGGGGGGTGGTTACGCATTTTTTCAAAATTTAAAAAACGGTCAAAAAACACTTTTGGGCCAGGGATCGCCGGGAAACGTTCGAAAAACCCGTCAGGACTCTCGGAACAGCTCAAATATGCAATAAAAGTGGACTTTTGGGGAAAGTCAATTTTTGACTTTTTCGTAAGGGGGGGTGGTTACGCATGTTTTCAAAATTTCAAAAACGGTCAAAAAACACTTTTGGGCCAGGGATCGCCGGGAAACGTTCCAAAAACCAGTCAGGACTCTCGGCACAGCTCAAATATGCATAAAAAAGTGGACTTTTGCGGAAAGTCAATTTTTGACTTTTTCGTAAGGGGGGGTGGTTACGCATTTTTTCAAAATTTCAAAAATGGTCAAAAAACACTTTTGGGGCAGGGAGCGCCGGGAAACGTTCCAAAATCCCGTCAGGACTCTCGGCAAAACTAAAATATGCAAAAAAAGTGGACTTTTGGGGAAAGTCAATTTTAGACTTTTTCGTAAGGGGGGGTGGTTACGCATTTTTTCAAAATTTCAAAAACGGTCAAAAAACACTTTTGGGCCAGGGATCGCCGGGAAACGTTCCAAAAACCCATCAGGACTCTCGGAACAGCTCAAATATGCAATAAAAGTGGACTTTTGGGGAAAGTCAATTTTTGACTTTTTCGTAAGGGGGGGTGGTTACGCATTTTTTCAAAATTTCAAAAACGGTCAAAAAACACTTTTGGGCCAGGGAGCGCCGGGAAACGTTCCAAAAACCAGTCAGGACTCTCGGCACAGCTCAAATATGCAAAAAAAGTGGACCTTTGGGGAAAGTCAATTTTTGACTTTTTCGTAAGGGGGGGTGGTTACGCATTTTTTCAAAATTTCAAAAACGGTCGAAAAACACTTTTGGGCCAGGGATCGCCGGGAAACGTTCAAAAAACTCGTCAGGACTCTCGGCACAGCACAAATATGCAAAAAAGTGGACTTTTACGGAAAGTCAATTTTTGACTTTTTTGTAAGGGGGGGTGGTTACGCATGTTTTCAAAATTTCAAAAACGGTCAAAAAACACTTTTGGGCCAGGGATCGCCGGGAAACGTTCCAAAAACTCGTCAGGACTCTCGGCACAGCCCAAATATGCAAAAAAGTGGACTTTTACGGAAAATCAATTTTTGACTTTTTTGTAAGGGGGGGTGGTTACGCATTTTTTCAAAATTTCAAAAACGGTCAAAAAACACTTTTGGGCCAGGGATCGCCGGGAAACATTCCAAAAACCCGTCAGGACTCTCGGAACAGCTCAAATATGCAATAAAAGTGGACTTTTGGGGAAAGTCAATTTTTGACTTTTTCGTAAGGGGGGGTGGTTACGCATTGTTTCAAAATTTCAAAAATGGTCAAAAAACACTTTTGGGCCAGGGATCGCCGGGAAACGTTCCAAAAACCCGTCTGGACTCTCGGAACAGCTCAAATATGCAATAAAAGTGGACTTTTTGGGAAAGTCAATTTTTGACTTTTTCGTAAGGGGGGGGTGGTTACGCATTTTTTCCAAAATTTCAAAAACGGTCAAAAAACAATTTTGGGCCAGGGATCGCCGGGAAACGTTCCAAAATCCCGTCAGGACTCTCAGCAAAACTAAAATATGCAAAAAAAGTGGACTTTTGGGGAAAGTCAATTTTTGACTTTTTCGTAAGGGGGGGTGGTTACGCATTTTTTCAAAATTTCAAAAATGGTCAAAAAACACTTTTGGGCCAGGGATCGCCGGGAAACGTTCCAAAAACCCGTCAGGACTCTCGGAACAGCTCAAATATGCAATAAAAGTGGACTTTTGGGGAAAGTCAATTTTTGACTTTTTCGTAAGGGGGGGTGGTTACGCATTTTTTCAAAATTTCAAAAACCGTCAAAAAACACTTTTGGGCCAGGGATCGCTGGGAAACGTTCCAAAAACCAGTCAGGACTCTCGGCACAGCTCAAATATGCAAAAAAAGTGGACTTTTGCGGAAAGTCAATTTTTGACTTTTTCGTAATGGGGGGTGTTTACGCATTTTTTCAAAATTTCAAAAATGGTCAAAAAACACTTTTGGGGCAGGGAGCGCCGGGAAACGTTCCAAAATCCCGTCAGGACTCTCGGCAAAACTAAAATATGCAAAAAAAGTGGACTTTTGGGGAAAGTCAATTTTAGACTTTTTCGTAAGGGGGGGTGGTTACGCATTTTTTCAAAATTTCAAAAACGGTCAAAAAACACTTTTGGGCCAGGGATCGCCGGGAAACGTTCCAAAAACTCGTCAGGACTCTCGGCACAGCCCAAATATGCAAAAAAGTGGACTTTTACGGAAAATCAATTTTTGACTTTTTTGTAAGGGGGGGTGGTTACGCATTTTTTCAAAATTTCAAAAACGGTCAAAAAACACTTTTGGGCCAGGGATCGCCGGGAAACGTTCCAAAAACCCGTCAGGACTCTCGGAACAGCTCAAATATGCAATAAAAGTGGACTTTTGGGGAAAGTCAATTTTTGACTTTTTCGTAAGGGGGGGTGGTTACGCATTGTTTCAAAATTTCAAAAATGGTCAAAAAACACTTTTGGGCCAGGGATCGCCGGGAAACGTTCCAAAAACCCGTCTGGACTCTCGGAACAGCTCAAATATGCAATAAAAGTGGACTTTTTGGGAAAGTCAATTTTTGACTTTTTCGTAAGGGGGGGGTGGTTACGCATTTTTTCCAAAATTTCAAAAACGGTCAAAAAACAATTTTGGGCCAGGGATCGCCGGGAAACGTTCCAAAATCCCGTCAGGACTCTCGGCAAAACTAAAATATGCAAAAAAAGTGGACTTTTGGGGAAAGTCAATTTTTGACTTTTTCGTAAGGGGGGGTGGTTACGCATTTTTTCAAAATTTCAAAAATGGTCAAAAAACACTTTTGGGCCAGGGATCGCCGGGAAACGTTCCAAAAACCCGTCAGGACTCTCGGAACAGCTCAAATATGCAATAAAAGTGGACTTTTGGGGAAAGTCAATTTTTGACTTTTTCGTAAGGGGGGGTGGTTACGCATTTTTTCAAAATTTCAAAAACCGTCAAAAAACACTTTTGGGCCAGGGATCGCTGGGAAACGTTCCAAAAACCAGTCAGGACTCTCGGCACAGCTCAAATATGCAAAAAAAGTGGACTTTTGCGGAAAGTCAATTTTTGACTTTTTCGTAATGGGGGGTGGTTACACATTTTTTCAAAATTTCAAAAATGGTCAAAAAACACTTTTGGGGCAGGGAGCGCCGGGAAACGTTCCAAAATCCCGTAAGAACTCTCGGCAAAACTAAAATATGCAAAAAAAGTGGACTTTTGGGGAAAGTCAATTTTTGACTTTTTCGTAAGGGGGGGTGGTTACGCATTTTTTCAAAATTTAAAAAACGGTCAAAAAACACTTTTGGGCCAGGGATCGCCGGGAAACGTTCGAAAAACCCGTCAGGACTCTCGGAACAGCTCAAATATGCAATAAAAGTGGACTTTTGGGGAAAGTCAATTTTTGACTTTTTCGTAAGGGGGGGTGGTTACGCATGTTTTCAAAATTTCAAAAACGGTCAAAAAACACTTTTGGGCCAGGGATCGCCGGGAAACGTTCCAAAAACCCGTCAGGACTCTCGGAACAGCTCAAATATGCAATAAAAGTGGACTTTTGGGGAAAGTCAATTTTTGACTTTTTCGTAAGGGGGGGTGGTTACGCATTTTTTCAAAATTTCAAAAACGGTCAAAAAACACTTTTGGGCCAGGGAGCGCTGGGAAACGTTCCAAAAACCAGTCAGGACTCTCGGCACAGCTCAAATATGCAAAAAAAGTGGACTTTTGCGGAAAGTCAATTTTTGACTTTTTCGTAAGGGGGGGTGGTTACGCATTTTTTCAAAATTTCAAAAACGGTCAAAAAACACTTTTGGGCCAGGGATCGCCGGGAAACGTTCCAAAAACCAGTCAGGACTCTCGGCAAAACTAAAATATGCAAAAAAAGTGGACTTTTTGGGTAAGTCAATTTTTGACTTTTTCGTAAGGGGGGGTGGTTACGAATTTTTTCAAAATTTCAAAAACGGTCAAAAAACACTTTTGGGCCAGGGATCGCCGGGAAACGTTCCAAAAACCCGTCAGGACTCTCGGAACAGCTCAAATATGCAATAAAAGTGGACTTTTGGGGAAAGTCAATTTTTGACTTTTTCGTAAGGGGGGGTGGTTACGCATTTTTTCAAAATTTCAAAAACGGTCAAAAAACACTTTTGGGCCAGGGATCGCCGGGAAACGTTCCAAAAACCCGTCAGGACTCTCGGAACAGCTCAAATATGCAATAAAAGTGGACTTTTGGGGAAAGTCAATTTTTGACTTTTTCGTAAGGGGGGGTGGTTACGCATTTTTTCAAAATTTCAAAAACCGTCAAAAAACACTTTTGGGCCAGGGATCGCCGGGAAACGTTCCAAAAACCAGTCAGGACTCTCGGCACAGCTCAAATATGCAAAAAAAGTGGACTTTTGGGGAAAGTCGATTTTTGACTTTTTCGTCAGGGGGGGAGGTTACGCATTTTTTCAAAATTTCAAAAATGGTCAAAAAACACTTTTGGGCCAGGGATCGCCGGGAAACGTTCCAAAAACTCGTCAGGACTCTCGGAACAGCTCAAATATGCAATAAAAGTGGACTTTTGGGGAAAGTCAATTTTTGAATTTTTCGTAAGGGGGGGTGGTTACCCATTTTTTCAAAATTTCAAAAATGGTCAAAAAACACTTTTGGGCCAGGGATCGCCGGGAAACGTTCCAAAAACCCGTCTGGACTCTCGGAACAGCTCAAATATGCAATAAAAGTGGACTTTTGGGGAAAGTCAATTTTTGACTTTTTCGTAAGGGGGGGTGGTTAAGCATTTTTTCAAAATTTCAAAAACCGTCAAAAAACACTTTTGGGCCAGGGATCGCCGGGAAACGTTCCAAAAACCAGTCAGGACTCTCGGAACAGCTCAAATATGCAATAAAAGTGGAATTTTGGGGAAAGTCAATTTTTGAATTTTTCGTAAGGGGGGGTGGTTACGCATTTTTTCAAAATTTCAAAAACGGTCAAAAAACACTTTTGGGCCAGGGAGCGCCGGGAAACGTTCCAAAATCCCATCAGGACTCTCGGCAAAACTAAAATATGCAAAAAAAAGTAGACTTTTGGGGAAAGTCAATTTTTGACTTTTTCGTAAGGGGGGGTGGTTACGCATTTTTTTCCAAAATCTCAAAAACGGTCAAAAAAGACTTTTGGGCCAGGGATCGCTGGGAAACGTTCCAAAAACCAGTCAGGACTCTCGGCACAGCTCAAATATGCAAAAAAAGTGGACTTTTGGGGAAAGTCAATTTTTGACTTTTTCGTAAGGGGGGGTGGTTACGCATTTTTTCAAAATTTCAAAAACGGTCAAAAAACACTTTTGGGCCAGGGATCGCCGGGAAACGTTCCAAAAACCCGTCAGGACTCTCGGAACAGCTCAAATATGCAATAAAAGTGGACTTTTGGGGAAAGTCAATTTTTGACTTTTTCGTAAGGGGGGGTGGTTACGCATTTTTTCAAAATTTCAAAAACGGTCAAAAAACACTTTTGGGCCAGGGATCGCCGGGAAACGTTCCAAAATCCCGTCAGGACTCTGGGAACAGCTCAAATATGCAATAAAAGTGGACTTTTGGGGAAAGTCAATTTTTGACTTTTTCGTAAGGGGGGGTGGTTACGCATTTTTTCAAAATTTCAAAAACGGTCAAAAAACACTTTTGGGCCAGGGAGCGCCGGGAAACGTTCCAAAAACCAGTCAGGACTCTCGGCACAGCTCAAATATGCAAAAAAAGTGGACCTTTGGGGAAAGTCAATTTTTGACTTTTTCGTAAGGGGGGGTGGTTACGCTTTTTTTTCAATATTTCAAAAATGGTCAAAAAACACTTTTGGGCCAGGGATCGCCGGGAAACTTTCCAAAAATCCGTCAGGACTCTCGGAACAGCTCAAATATAAAATAAAAGTGGACTTTTGGGGAAAGTCAATTTTTGACTTTTTCGTAAGGGGGGGTGGTTACGCATTTTTTACAAAATTTCAAAAACGGTCAAAAAACACTTTTGGGCCAGGGATCGCCGGGAAACGTTCCAAAAACCAGTCAGGACTCTCGCCACAGCTCAAATATGCAAAAAAAGTGGACTTTTGGGGAAAGTCAATTTTTGACTTTTTCGTAAGGGGGGGTGGTTACGCATTTTTTCAAAATTTCAAAAACGGTCAAAAAACACTTTTGGGCCAGGGATCGCCGGGAAACGTTCCAAAATCCCGTCAGGACTCTCGGCACAGCTCAAATATGCAAAAAAAAGTGCACTTTTGGGGAAAGTCAATTTTTGACTTTTTCGTAAAGGGGTGTGGTTAAGCATTTTTTCAAAATTTCAAAAACGGTCAGAAAACACTTTTGGGCCAGGGATCGCCGGGAAACGTTCCAAAAACCCGTCAGGACTCTCGAAACAGCTCAAATATGCAATAAAAGTGGACTTTTGGGGAAAGTCAATTTTTGACTTTTTCGTAAGGGGGGGTGGTTACGCATTTTTTCAAAATTTCATAAACCGTCAAAAAACACTTTTGGGCCAGGGATCGCCGGGAAACGTTCCAAAAACCAGTCAGGACTCTCGGCACAGCTCAAATATGCAAAAAAAGTGGACTTTTGGGGAAAGTCAATTTTTGATTTTTTCGTAAGGGGGGGTGGTTACGCATTTTTTTCAAAATTTCAAAAATGGTCAAAAAACACTTTTGGGCCAGGGATCGCCGGGAAACGTTCCAAAAACCCGTCAGGACTCTCGGAACAGCTCAAATATGCAATAAAAGTGGACTTTTGGGGAAAGTCAATTTTTGAATTTTTCGTAAGGGGGGGTGGTTACGCATTTTTTCAAAATTTCAAAAACGGTCAAAAAACACTTTTGGTCCAGGGATCGCCGGGAAACGTTCCAAAAACCAGTCAGGACTCTCGGCACAGCTCAAATATGCATAAAAAAGTGGACTTTTGCGGAAAGTCCATTTTTGACTTTTTCGTTAGGGGGGGTGGTTACGCATTTTTTCAAAATTTCAAAAATGGTCAAAAAACACTTTTGGGGCAGGGAGCGCCGGGAAACGTTCCAAAATCCCGTCAGGACTCTCGGCAAAACTAAAATATGCAAAAAAAGTGGACTTTTGGGGAAAGTCAATTTTTGACTTTTTCGTAAGGGGGGGTGGTTACGCATTTTTTCAAAATTTCAAAAACGGTCAAAAAACACTTTTGGGCCAGTGAGCGCCGGGAAACGTTCCAAAAACCAGTCAGGACTCTCGGCACAGCTCAAATATGCAAAAAAAGTGGACCTTTGGGGAATGTCAATTTTTGACTTTTTCGTAGGGGGGGGTGGTTACGCATTTTTTCAAAATTTCAAAAACGGTCGAAAAACACTTTTGGGCCAGGGATCGCCGGGAAACGTTCCAAAAACTCGTCAGGACTCTCGGCACAGCACAAATATGCAAAAAAGTGGACTTTTACGGAAAGTCAATTTTTGACTTTTTTGTAAGGGGGGGTGGTTACGCATGTTTTCAAAATTTCAAAAACGGTCAAAAAACACTTTTGGGCCAGGGATCGCCGGGAAACGTTCCAAAAACTCGTCAGGACTCTCGGCACAGCCCAAATATGCAAAAAAGTGGACTTTTACGGAAAATCAATTTTTGACTTTTTTGTAAGGGGGGGTGGTTACGCATTTTTTCAAAATTTCAAAAATGGTCAAAAAACACTTTTGGGGCAGGGAGCGCCGGGAAACGTTCCAAAATCCCGTCAGGACTCTCGGCAAAACTAAAATATGCAAAAAAAGTGGACTTTTGGGGAAAGTCAATTTTAGACTTTTTCGTAAGGGGGGGTGGTTACGCATTTTTTCAAAATTTCAAAAACGGTCAAAAAACACTTTTGGGCCAGGGATCGCCGGGAAACGTTCCAAAAACTCGTCAGGACTCTCGGCACAGCCCAAATATGCAAAAAAGTGGACTTTTACGGAAAATCAATTTTTGACTTTTTTGTAAGGGGGGGTGGTTACGCATTTTTTCAAAATTTCAAAAACGGTCAAAAAACACTTTTGGGCCAGGGATCGCCGGGAAACGTTCCAAAAACCCGTCAGGACTCTCGGAACAGCTCAAATATGCAATAAAAGTGGACTTTTGGGGAAAGTCAATTTTTGACTTTTTCGTAAGGGGGGGTGGTTACGCATTGTTTCAAAATTTCAAAAATGGTCAAAAAACACTTTTGGGCCAGGGATCGCCGGGAAACGTTCCAAAAACCCGTCTGGACTCTCGGAACAGCTCAAATATGCAATAAAAGTGGACTTTTTGGGAAAGTCAATTTTTGACTTTTTCGTAAGGGGGGGGTGGTTACGCATTTTTTCCAAAATTTCAAAAACGGTCAAAAAACAATTTTGGGCCAGGGATCGCCGGGAAACGTTCCAAAATCCCGTCAGGACTCTCGGCAAAACTAAAATATGCAAAAAAAGTGGACTTTTGGGGAAAGTCAATTTTTGACTTTTTCGTAAGGGGGGGTGGTTACGCATTTTTTCAAAATTTCAAAAATGGTCAAAAAACACTTTTGGGCCAGGGATCGCCGGGAAACGTTCCAAAAACCCGTCAGGACTCTCGGAACAGCTCAAATATGCAATAAAAGTGGACTTTTGGGGAAAGTCAATTTTTGACTTTTTCGTAAGGGGGGGTGGTTACGCATTTTTTCAAAATTTCAAAAACCGTCAAAAAACACTTTTGGGCCAGGGATCGCTGGGAAACGTTCCAAAAACCAGTCAGGACTCTCGGCACAGCTCAAATATGCAAAAAAAGTGGACTTTTGCGGAAAGTCAATTTTTGACTTTTTCGTAATGGGGGGTGGTTACACATTTTTTCAAAATTTCAAAAATGGTCAAAAAACACTTTTGGGGCAGGGAGCGCCGGGAAACGTTCCAAAATCCCGTAAGAACTCTCGGCAAAACTAAAATATGCAAAAAAAGTGGACTTTTGGGGAAAGTCAATTTTTGACTTTTTCGTAAGGGGGGGTGGTTACGCATTTTTTCAAAATTTAAAAAACGGTCAAAAAACACTTTTGGGCCAGGGATCGCCGGGAAACGTTCGAAAAACCCGTCAGGACTCTCGGAACAGCTCAAATATGCAATAAAAGTGGACTTTTGGGGAAAGTCAATTTTTGACTTTTTCGTAAGGGGGGGTGGTTACGCATGTTTTCAAAATTTCAAAAACGGTCAAAAAACACTTTTGGGCCAGGGATCGCCGGGAAACGTTCCAAAAACCCGTCAGGACTCTCGGAACAGCTCAAATATGCAATAAAAGTGGACTTTTGGGGAAAGTCAATTTTTGACTTTTTCGTAAGGGGGGGTGGTTACGCATTTTTTCAAAATTTCAAAAACGGTCAAAAAACACTTTTGGGCCAGGGAGCGCTGGGAAACGTTCCAAAAACCAGTCAGGACTCTCGGCACAGCTCAAATATGCAAAAAAAGTGGACTTTTGCGGAAAGTCAATTTTTGACTTTTTCGTAAGGGGGGGTGGTTACGCATTTTTTCAAAATTTCAAAAACGGTCAAAAAACACTTTTGGGCCAGGGATCGCCGGGAAACGTTCCAAAAACCAGTCAGGACTCTCGGCAAAACTAAAATATGCAAAAAAAGTGGACTTTTTGGGTAAGTCAATTTTTGACTTTTTCGTAAGGGGGGGTGGTTACGAATTTTTTCAAAATTTCAAAAACGGTCAAAAAACACTTTTGGGCCAGGGATCGCCGGGAAACGTTCCAAAAACCCGTCAGGACTCTCGGAACAGCTCAAATATGCAATAAAAGTGGACTTTTGGGGAAAGTCAATTTTTGACTTTTTCGTAAGGGGGGGTGGTTACGCATTTTTTCAAAATTTCAAAAACGGTCAAAAAACACTTTTGGGCCAGGGATCGCCGGGAAACGTTCCAAAAACCCGTCAGGACTCTCGGAACAGCTCAAATATGCAATAAAAGTGGACTTTTGGGGAAAGTCAATTTTTGACTTTTTCGTAAGGGGGGGTGGTTACGCATTTTTTCAAAATTTCAAAAACGGTCAAAAAACACTTTTGGGCCAGGGATCGCCGGGAAACGTTCCAAAAACCAGTCAGGACTCTCGGCACAGCTCAAATATGCAATAAAAGTGGACTTTTGGGGAAAGTCAATTTTTGACTTTTTCGTAAGGGGGGGTGGTTACGCATTTTTTCAAAATTTCAAAAACCGTCAAAAAACACTTTTGGGCCAGGGATCGCCGGGAAACGTTCCAAAAACCAGTCAGGACTCTCGGCACAGCTCAAATATGCAAAAAAAGTGGACTTTTGGGGAAAGTCGATTTTTGACTTTTTCGTCAGGGGGGGAGGTTACGCATTTTTTCAAAATTTCAAAAATGGTCAAAAAACACTTTTGGGCCAGGGATCGCCGGGAAACGTTCCAAAAACCCGTCTGGACTCTCGGAACAGCTCAAATATGCAATAAAAGTGGACTTTTGGGGAAAGTCAATTTTTGACTTTTTCGTAAGGGGGGGTGGTTAAGCATTTTTTCAAAATTTCAAAAACCGTCAAAAAACACTTTTGGGCCAGGGATCGCCGGGAAACGTTCCAAAAACCAGTCAGGACTCTCGGAACAGCTCAAATATGCAATAAAAGTGGAATTTTGGGAAAAGTCAATTTTTGAATTTTTCGTAAGGGGGGGTGGTTACGCATTTTTTCAAAATTTCAAAAACGGTCAAAAAACACTTTTGGGCCAGGGAGCGCCGGGAAACGTTCCAAAATCCCGTCAGGACTCTCGGCAAAACTAAAATATGCAAAAAAAAGTAGACTTTTGGGGAAAGTCAATTTTTGACTTTTTCGTAAGGGGGGGTGGTTACGCATTTTTTTCCAAAATCTCAAAAACGGTCAAAAAAGACTTTTGGGCCAGGGATCGCTGGGAAACGTTCCAAAAACCAGTCAGGACTCTCGGCACAGCTCAAATATGCAAAAAAAGTGGACTTTTGGGGAAAGTCAATTTTTGACTTTTTCGTAAGGGGGGGTGGTTACGCATTTTTTCAAAATTTCAAAAACGGTCAAAAAACACTTTTGGGCCAGGGATCGCCGGGAAACGTTCCAAAAACCCGTCAGGACTCTCGGAACAGCTCAAATATGCAATAAAAGTGGACTTTTGGGGAAAGTCAATTTTTGACTTTTTCGTAAGGGGGGGTGGTTACGCATTTTTTCAAAATTTCAAAAACGGTCAAAAAACACTTTTGGGCCAGGGATCGCCGGGAAACGTTCCAAAATCCCGTCAGGACTCTCGGAACAGCTCAAATATGCAATAAAAGTGGACTTTTGGGGAAAGTCAATTTTTGACTTTTTCGTAAGGGGGGGTGGTTACGCATTTTTTCAAAATTTCAAAAACGGTCAAAAAACACTTTTGGGCCAGGGAGCGCCGGGAAACGTTCCAAAAACCAGTCAGGACTCTCGGCACAGCTCAAATATGCAAAAAAAGTGGACCTTTGGGGAAAGTCAATTTTTGACTTTTTCGTAAGGGGGGGTGGTTACGCTTTTTTTTCAATATTTCAAAAATGGTCAAAAAACACTTTTGGGCCAGGGATCGCCGGGAAACTTTCCAAAAATCCGTCAGGACTCTCGGAACAGCTCAAATATAAAATAAAAGTGGACTTTTGGGGAAAGTCAATTTTTGACTTTTTCGTAAGGGGGGGTGGTTACGCATTTTTTACAAAATTTCAAAAACGGTCAAAAAACACTTTTGGGCCAGGGATCGCCGGGAAACGTTCCAAAAACCAGTCAGGACTCTCGCCACAGCTCAAATATGCAAAAAAAGTGGACTTTTGGGGAAAGTCAATTTTTGACTTTTTCGTAAGGGGGGGTGGTTACGCATTTTTTCAAAATTTCAAAAACGGTCAAAAAACACTTTTGGGCCAGGGATCGCCGGGAAACGTTCCAAAAAGTCGTCAGGACTCTCGGCACAGCCCAAATATGCAAAAAAGTGGACTTTTACGGAAAGTCAATTTTTGACTTTTTTGTAAGGGGGGGTGGTTACGCATGTTTTCAAAATTTCAAAAACGGTCAAAAAACACTTTTGGGCCAGGGAGCGCCGGGAAACGTTCCAAAATCCCGTCAGGACTCTCGGCACAGCTCAAATATGCAAAAAAAAGTGCACTTTTGGGGAAAGTCAATTTTTGACTTTTTCGTAAAGGGGTGTGGTTAAGCATTTTTTCAAAATTTCAAAAACGGTCAGAAAACACTTTTGGGCCAGGGATCGTCGGGAAACGTTCCAAAAACCCGTCAGGACTCTCGAAACAGCTCAAATATGCAATAAAAGTGGACTTTTGGGGAAAGTCAATTTTTGACTTTTTCGTAAGGGGGGGTGGTTACGCATTTTTTCAAAATTTAATAAACCGTCAAAAAACACTTTTGGGCCAGGGATCTTCGGGAAACGTTCCAAAATCCCGTCAGGACTCTCGGCAAAACTAAAATATGCAAAAAAAGTGGACTTTTGGGGAAAGTCAATTTTTGACTTTTTCGTAAGGGGGGGTGGTTACGCATTTTTTCAAAATTTCAAAAATGGTCAAAAAACACTTTTGGGGCAGGGAGCGCCGGGAAACGTTCCAAAATCCCGTCAGGACTCTCGGCAAAACTAAAATATGCAAAAAAAGTGGACTTTTGGGGAAAGTCAATTTTTGACTTTTTCGTAAGGGGGGGTGGTTACGCATTTTTTCAAAATTTCAAAAATGGTCAAAAAACACTTTTGGGCCAGTGAGCGCCGGGAAACGTTCCAAAAACCAGTCAGGACTCTCGGCACAGCTCAAATATGCAAAAAAAGTGGACCTTTGGGGAATGTCAATTTTTGACTTTTTCGTAGGGGGGGTGGTTACGCATTTTTTCAAAATTTCAAAAACGGTCGAAAAACACTTTTGGGCCAGGGATCGCCGGGAAACGTTCCAAAAACTCGTCAGGACTCTCGGCACAGCACAAATATGCAAAAAAGTGGACTTTTACGGAAAGTCAATTTTTGACTTTTTTGTAAGGGGGGGTGGTTACGCATGTTTTCAAAATTTCAAAAACGGTCAAAAAACACTTTTGGGCCAGGGATCGCCGGGAAACGTTCCAAAAACTCGTCAGGACTCTCGGCACAGCCCAAATATGCAAAAAAGTGGACTTTTACGGAAAATCAATTTTTGACTTTTTTGTAAGGGGGGGTGGTTACGCATTTTTTCAAAATTTCAAAAACGGTCAAAAAACACTTTTGGGCCAGGGATCTTCGGGAAACGTTCCAAAAACCCGTCAGGACTCTCGGCAAAACTAAAATATGTAAAAAAAAGTGGACTTTTGGGGAAAGTCAATTTTTGACTTTTTCGTAAGGGGGGGTGGTTACGCATTTTTTCAAAATTTCAAAAACGGTCAAAAAACACTTTTGGGCCAGTGAGCGCCGGGAAACGTTCCAAAAACCAGTCAGGACTCTCGGCACAGCTCAAATATGCAAAAAAAGTGGACCTTTGGGAAAGTCAATTTTTGACTTTTTCGTAAGGGGGGGTGGTTACGCATTTTTTCAAAATTTCAAAAACGGTCGAAAAACACTTTTGGGCCAGGGATCGCCGGGAAACGTTCCAAAAACTCGTCAGGACTCTCGGCACAGCACAAATATGCAAAAAAGTGGACTTTTACGGAAAGTCAATTTTTGACTTTTTTGTAAGTGGGGGTGGTTACGCGTGTTTTCAAAATTTCAAAAATGGTCAAAAAACACTTTTGGGCCAGGGAGCGCCGGGAAACGTTCCAAAATCCCGTCAGGACTCTCGGCAAAACTAAAATATGCAAAAAAGTGGACTTTTGGGGAAAGTCAATTTTTGACTTTTTCGTAAGGGGGGGTGGTTACGCATTTTTTCAAAATTTCAAAAATGGTCAAAAAACACTTTTGGGCCAGGGATCGCCGGGAAACGTTCCAAAAACCAGTCAGGACTCTCGGAACAGCTCAAATATGCAATAAAAGTGGACTTTTGGGGAAAGTCAATTTTTGACTTTTTCGTAAGGGGGGGTGGTTACGCATTTTTTCAAAATTTCAAAAACCGTCAAAAAACACTTTTGGGCCAGGGATCGCCGGGAAACGTTCCAAAAACCAGTCAGGACTCTCGGCACAGCTCAAATATGCAAAAAAAGTGGACTTTTGGGGAAAGTCAATTTTTGATTTTTTCGTAAGGGGGGGTGGTTACGCATTTTTTTCAAAATTTCAAAAATGGTCAAAAAACACTTTTGGGCCAGGGATCGCCGGGAAACGTTCCAAAAACCCGTCAGGACTCTCGGAACAGCTCAAATATGCAATAAAAGTGGACTTTTGGGGAAAGTCAATTTTTGAATTTTTCGTAAGGGGGGGTGGTTACGCATTTTTTCAAAATTTCAAAAACGGTCAAAAAACACTTTTGGGCCAGGGATCGCCGGGAAACGTTCCAAAAACCCGTCAGGACTCTCGGCAAAACTAAAATATGTAAAAAAAGTGGACTTTTGGGGAAAGTCAATTTTTGACTTTTTCGTAAGGGGGGGTGGTTACGCATTTTTTCAAAATTTCAAAAACGGTCAAAAAACACTTTTGGGCCAGTGAGCGCCGGGAAACGTTCCAAAAACCAGTCAGGACTCTCGGCACAGCTCAAATATGCAAAAAAAGTTGACCTTTGGGGAAAGTCAATTTTTGACTTTTTCGTAAGGGGGGGTGGTTACGCATTTTTTCAAAATTTCAAAAACGGTCGAAAAACACTTTTGGGCCAGGGATCGCCGGGAAACGTTCCAAAAACTCGTCAGGACTCTCGGCACAGCACAAATATGCAAAAAAGTGGACTTTTACGGAAAGTCAATTTTTGACTTTTTTGTAAGTGGGGGTGGTTACGCATGTTTTCAAAATTTCAAAAACGGTCAAAAAACACTTTTGGGCCAGGGATCGCCGGGAAACGTTCCAAAAACTCGTCAGGACTCTCGGCACAGCCCAAATATGCAAAAAAGTGGACTTTTACGGAAAATCAATTTTTGACTTTTTTGTAAGGGGGGGTGGTTACGCATTTTTTCAAAATTTCAAAAACGGTCAAAAAACACTTTTGGGCCAGGGATCGCCGGGAAACGTTCCAAAAACCCGTCAGGACTCTCGGAACAGCTCAAATATGCAATAAAAGTGGAGTTTTGGGGAAAGTCAATTTTTGACTTTTTCGTAAGGGGGGTGGTTACGCATTTTTTCAAAATTTCAAAAACCGTCAAAAAACACTTTTGGGCCAGGGATCGCCTGGAAACGTTCCAAAAACCCGTCAGGACTCTCGGAACAGCTCAAATTTGCAATAAAAGTGGAGTTTTGGGGAAATTCAATTTTTGACTTTTTCGTAAGGGGGGGTGGTTACGCATTTTTTCAAAATTTCAAAAACCGTCAAAAAACACTTTTGGGCCAGGGATCGCCGGGAAACGTTCCAAAAACCAGTCAGGACTCTCGGAACAGCTCAAATATGCAATAAAAGTGGACTTTTGGGGAAAGTCAATTTTTGACTTTTTCGTAAGGGGGGGTGGTTACGCATTTTTTCAAAATTTCAAAAACCGTCAAAAAACACTTTTGGGCCAGGGATCGCCGGGAAACGTTCCAAAAACCAGTCAGGACTCTCGGCACAGCTCAAATATGCAAAAAAAGTGGACTTTTGGGGAAAGTCAATTTTTGATTTTTTCGTAAGGGGGGGTGGTTACGCATTTTTTTCAAAATTTCAAAAATGGTCAAAAAACACTTTTGGGCCAGGGATCGCCGGGAAACGTTCCAAAAACCCGTCAGGACTCTCGGAACAGCTCAAATATGCAATAAAAGTGGACTTTTGGGGAAAGTCAATTTTTGAATTTTTCGTAAGGGGGGGTGGTTACGCATTTTTTCAAAATTTCAAAAACGGTCAAAAAACACTTTTGGTCCAGGGATCGCCGGGAAACGTTCCAAAAACCAGTCAGGACTCTCGGCAAAGCTCAAATATGCATAAAAAAGTGGACTTTTGCGGAAAGTCAATTTTTGACTTTTTCGTTAGGGGGGGTGGTTACGCATTTTTTCAAAATTTCAAAAATGGTCAAAAAACACTTTTGGGGCAGGGAGCGCCGGGAAACGTTCCAAAATCCCGTCAGGACTCTCGGCAAAACTAAAATATGCAAAAAAAGTGGACTTTTGGGGAAAGTCAATTTTTGACTTTTTCGTAAGGGGGGGTGGTTACGCATTTTTTCAAAATTTCAAAAACGGTCAAAAAACACTTTTGGGCCAGGGATCGCCGGGAAACGTTCCAAAAACCCGTCAGGACTCTCGGCAAAACTAAAATATGTAAAAAAAGTGGACTTTTGGGGAAAGTCCATTTTTGACTTTTTCGTAAGGGGGGGGTGGTTACGCATTTTTTCAAAATTTCAAAAATGGTCAAAAAACACTTTTGGGCCAGGGATCGCCGGGAAACGTTCCAAAAACCCGTCAGGACTCTCGGAACAGCTCAAATATGCAATAAAATTGGACTTTTGGGGAAAGTCAATTTTTGAATTTTTCGTAAGGGGGGGTGGTTACGCATTTTTTCAAAATTTCAAAAACCGTCAAAAAACACTTTTGGGCCAGGGATCGCCGGGAAACGTTCCAAAAACCAGTCAGGACTCTCGGCACAGCTCAAATATGCAAAAAAAGTGGACTTTTGGGGAAAGTCGATTTTTAACTTTTTCGTAAGGGGGGGTGGTTACGCATTTTTTCAAAATTTCAAAAACGGTCAAAAAACACTTTTGGGCCAGGGATCGCCGGGAAACGTTCCAAAAACTCGTCAGGACTCTCGGCACAGCCCAAATATGCAAAAAAGTGGACTTTTACGGAAAATCAATTTTTGACTTTTTTGTAAGGGGGGGGTGGTTACGCATTTTTTCAAAATTTCAAAAACGGTCAAAAAACACTTTTGGGCCAGGGATCGCCGGGAAACGTTCCAAAAACCCGTCAGGACTCTCGGAACAGCTCAAATATGCAATAAAAGTGGAGTTTTGGGGAAAGTCAATTTTTGACTTTTTCGTAAGGGGGGTGGTTACGCATTTTTTCAAAATTTCAAAAACCGTCAAAAAACACTTTTGGGCCAGGGATCGCCGGGAAACGTTCCAAAAACCAGTCAGGACTCTCGCCACAGCTCAAATATGCAAAAAAAGTGGACTTTTGGGGAAAGTCAATTTTTGACTTTTTCGTAAGGGGGGGTGGTTACACATTTTTTCAAAATTTCAAAAACGGTCAAAAAACACTTTTGGGCCAGGGATCGCCGGGAAACGTTCCAAAAAGTCGTCAGGACTCTCGGCACAGCCCAAATATGCAAAAAAGTGGACTTTTACGGAAAGTCAATTTTTGACTTTTTTGTAAGGGGGGGTGGTTACGCATGTTTTCAAAATTTCAAAAACGGTCAAAAAACACTTTTGGGCCAGGGAGCGCCGGGAAACGTTCCAAAATCCCGTCAGGACTCTCGGCACAGCTCAAATATGCAAAAAAAGTGGACTTTTGGGGAAAGTCAATTTTTGACTTTTTCGTAAGGGGGGTGGTTACGCATTTTTTCAAAATTTCAAAAACGGTCAAAAAACACTTTTGGGCCAGGGATCGCCGGGAAACGTTCCAAAAACTCGTCAGGACTCTCGGCACAGCCCAAATATGCAAAAAAGTGGACTTTTACGGAAAGTCAATTTTTGACTTTTTTGTAAGGGGGGGTGGTTACGCATGTTTTCAAAATTTCAAAAACGGTCAAAAAACACTTTTGGGCCAGGGATCGCCGGGAAACGTTCCAAAAACTCGTCAGGACTCTCGGCACAGCCCAAATATGCAAAAAAGTGGAATTTTACGGAAAATCAATTTTTGACTTTTTTGTAAGGGGGGGTGGTTACGCATATTTTCAAAATTTCAAAAACGGTCAAAAAACACTTTTGGGCCAGGAATCGCCGGGAAACGTTCCAAAAACCCGTCAGGACTCTCGGAACAGCTCAAATTTGCAATAAAAGTGGAGTTTTGGGGAAAGTCAATTTTTGACTTTTTGGTAAGGGGGGGTGGTTACGCATTTTTTCAAAATTTCAAAAACCGTCAAAAAACACTTTTGGGCCAGGGATCGCCGGGAAACGTTCCAAAAACCAGTCAGGACTCTCGGCACAGCTCAAATATGCAAAAAAAGTGGACTTTTGGGGAAAGTCAATTTTTGACTTTTTCGTAAGGGGGGGTGGTTACGCATTTTTTCAAAATTTCAAAAATGGTCAAAAAACACTTTTGGGCCAGGGAGCGCCGGGAAACGTTCCAAAATCCCGTCAGGACTCTCGGCAAAACTAAAATATGCAAAAAAAGTGGACTTTTGGGGAAAGTCAATTTTTTACTTTTTCGTAAGGGGGGATGGTTACGCATTTTTTCAAAATTTCAAAAACCGTCAAAAAACACTTTTGGGCCAGGGATCGCCGGGAAACCTTCCAAAAACCAGTCAGGACTCTCGGAACAGCTCAAATATGCAATAAAAGTGGACTTTTGGGGAAAGTCAATTTTTGACTTTTTCGTAAGGGGGGGTGGTTACGCATTTTTTCAAAATTTCAAAAACCGTCAAAAAACACTTTTGGGCCAGGGATCGCCGGGAAACGTTCCAAAAACCAGTCAGGACTCTCGGCACAGCTCAAATATGCAAAAAAAGTGGACTTTTGGGGAAAGTCAATTTTTGACTTTTTCGTAAGGGGGGTGGTTACGCATTTTTTCAAAATTTCAAAAACGGTCAAAAAACACTTTTGGGCCAGGGATCGCCGGGAAACGTTCCAAAAACTCGTCAGGACTCTCGGCACAGCCCAAATATGCAAAAAAGTGGACTTTTACGGAAAGTCAATTTTTGACTTTTTTGTAAGGGGGGGTGGTTACGCATGTTTTCAAAATTTCAAAAACGGTCAAAAAACACTTTTGGGCCAGGGATCGCCGGGAAACGTTCCAAAAACTCGTCAGGACTCTCGGCACAGCCCAAATATGCAAAAAAGTGGAATTTTACGGAAAATCAATTTTTGACTTTTTTGTAAGGGGGGGTGGTTACGCATATTTTCAAAATTTCAAAAACGGTCAAAAAACACTTTTGGGCCAGGAATCGCCGGGAAACGTTCCAAAAACCCGTCAGGACTCTCGGAACAGCTCAAATTTGCAATAAAAGTGGAGTTTTGGGGAAAGTCAATTTTTGACTTTTTGGTAAGGGGGGGTGGTTACGCATTTTTTCAAAATTTCAAAAACCGTCAAAAAACACTTTTGGGCCAGGGATCGCCGGGAAACGTTCCAAAAACCAGTCAGGACTCTCGGCACAGCTCAAATATGCAAAAAAAGTGGACTTTTGGGGAAAGTCAATTTTTGACTTTTTCGTAAGGGGGGGTGGTTACGCATTTTTTCAAAATTTCAAAAATGGTCAAAAAACACTTTTGGGCCAGGGAGCGCCGGGAAACGTTCCAAAATCCCGTCAGGACTCTCGGCAAAACTAAAATATGCAAAAAAAGTGGACTTTTGGGGAAAGTCAATTTTTTACTTTTTCGTAAGGGGGGATGGTTACGCATTTTTTCAAAATTTCAAAAACCGTCAAAAAACACTTTTGGGCCAGGGATCGCCGGGAAACCTTCCAAAAACCAGTCAGGACTCTCGGAACAGCTCAAATATGCAATAAAAGTGGACTTTTGGGGAAAGTCAATTTTTGACTTTTTCGTAAGGGGGGGTGGTTACGCATTTTTTCAAAATTTCAAAAACCGTCAAAAAACACTTTTGGGCCAGGGATCGCCGGGAAACGTTCCAAAAACCAGTCAGGACTCTCGGCACAGCTCAAATATGCAAAAAAAGTGGACTTTTGGGGAAAGTCAATTTTTGATTTTTTCGTAAGGGGGGGTGGTTACGCATTTTTTTCAAAATTTCAAAAATGGTCAAAAAACACTTTTGGGCCAGGGATCGCCGGGAAACGTTCCAAAAACCCGTCAGGACTCTCGGAACAGCTCAAATATGCAATAGAAGTGGACTTTTGGGGAAAGTCAATTTTTGAATTTTTCGTAAGGGGGGGTGGTTACGCATTTTTTCAAAATTTCAAAAACGGTCAAAAAACACTTTTGGTCCAGGGATCGCCGGGAAACGTTCCAAAAACCAGTCAGGACTCTCGGCACAGCTCAAATATGCATAAAAAAGTGGACTTTTGCGGAAAGTCAATTTTTGACTTTTTCGTTAGGGGGGGTGGTTACGCATTTTTTCAAAATTTCAAAAATGGTCAAAAAACACTTTTGGGGCAGGGAGCGCCGGGAAACGTTCCAAAATCCCGTCAGGACTCTCGGCAAAACTAAAATATGCAAAAAAAGTGGACTTTTGGGGAAAGTCAATTTTTGACTTTTTCGTAAGGGGGGGTGGTTACGCATTTTTTCAAAATTTCAAAAACGGTCAAAAAACACTTTTGGGCCAGGGATCGCCGGGAAACGTTCCAAAAACCCGTCAGGACTCTCGGCAAAACTAAAATATGTAAAAAAAGTGGACTTTTGGGGAAAGTCAATTTTTGACTTTTTCGTAAGGGGGGGTGGTTACGCATTTTTTCAAAATTTCAAAAACGGTCAAAAAACACTTTTGGGCCAGTGAGCGCCGGGAAACGTTCCAAAAACCAGTCAGGACTCTCGGCACAGCTCAAATATGCAAAAAAAGTGGACCTTTGGGGAAAGTCAATTTTTGACTTTTTCGTAAGGGGGGGTGGTTACGCATTTTTTCAAAATTTCAAAAACGGTCGAAAAACACTTTTGGGCCAGGGATCGCCGGGAAACGTTCCAAAAACTCGTCAGGAATCTCGGCACAGCACAAATATGCAAAAAAGTGGACTTTTACGGAAAGTCAATTTTTGACTTTTTTGTAAGGGGGGGTGGTTACGCATGTTTTCAAAATTTCAAAAACGGTCAAAAAACACTTTTGGGCCAGGGATCGCTGGGAAACGTTCCAAAAACCCGTCAGGACTCTCGGAACAGCTCAAATATGCAATAAAAGTGGACTTTTGGGGAAAGTCAATTTTTGATTTTTTCGTAAGGGGGGGTGGTTACGCATTTTTTTCAAAATTTCAAAAATGGTCAAAAAACACTTTTGGGCCAGGGATCGCCGGGAAACGTTCCAAAAACCCGTCAGGACTCTCGGAACAGCTCAAATATGCAATAAAAGTGGACTTTTGGGGAAAGTCAATTTTTGAATTTTTCGTAAGGGGGGGTGGTTACGCATTTTTTCAAAATTTCAAAAACGGTCAAAAAACACTTTTGGTCCAGGGATCGCCGGGAAACGTTCCAAAAACCAGTCAGGACTCTCGGCACAGCTCAAATATGCATAAAAAAGTGGACTTTTGCGGAAAGTCAATTTTTGACTTTTTCGTTAGGGGGGGTGGTTACGCATTTTTTCAAAATTTCAAAAATGGTCAAAAAACACTTTTGGGGCAGGGAGCGCCGGGAAACGTTCCAAAATCCCGTCAGGACTCTCGGCAAAACTAAAATATGCAAAAAAAGTGGACTTTTGGGGAAAGTCAATTTTTGACTTTTTCGTAAGGGGGGGTGGTTACGCATTTTTTCAAAATTTCAAAAACGGTCAAAAAACACTTTTGGGCCAGGGATCGCCGGGAAACGTTCCAAAAACCCGTCAGGACTCTCGGCAAAACTAAAATATGTAAAAAAAGTGGACTTTTGGGGAAAGTCAATTTTTGACTTTTTCGTAAGGGGGGGTGGTTACGCATTTTTTCAAAATTTCAAAAACGGTCAAAAAACACTTTTGGGCCAGTGAGCGCCGGGAAACGTTCCAAAAACCAGTCAGGACTCTCGGCACAGCTCAAATATGCAAAAAAAGTGGACCTTTGGGGAAAGTCAATTTTTGACTTTTTCGTAAGGGGGGGTGGTTACGCATTTTTTCAAAATTTCAAAAACGGTCGAAAAACACTTTTGGGCCAGGGATCGCCGGGAAACGTTCCAAAAACTCGTCAGGACTCTCGGCACAGCACAAATATGCAAAAAAGTGGACTTTTACGGAAAGTCAATTTTTGACTTTTTTGTAAGGGGGGGTGGTTACGCATGTTTTCAAAATTTCAAAAACGGTCAAAAAACACTTTTGGGCCAGGGATCGCCGGGAAACGTTCCAAAAACTCGTCAGGACTCTCGGCACAGCCCAAATATGCAAAAAAGTGGACTTTTACGGAAAATCAATTTTTGACTTTTTTGTAAGGGGGGGGTGGTTACGCATTTTTTCAAAATTTCAAAAACGGTCAAAAAACACTTTTGGGCCAGGGATCGCCGGGAAACGTTCCAAAAACCCGTCAGGACTCTCGGAACAGCTCAAATATGCAATAAAAGTGGAGTTTTGGGGAAAGTCAATTTTTGACTTTTTCGTAAGGGGGGTGGTTACGCATTTTTTCAAAATTTCAAAAACCGTCAAAAAACACTTTTGGGCCAGGGATCGCCTGGAAACGTTCCAAAAACCCGTCAGGACTCTCGGAACAGCTCAAATTTGCAATAAAAGTGGAGTTTTGGGGAAAGTCAATTTTTGACTTTTTCGTAAGGGGGGGTGGTTACGCATTTTTTCAAAATTTCAAAAACCGTCAAAAAACACTTTTGGGCCAGGGATCGCCGGGAAACGTTCCAAAAACCAGTCAGGACTCTCGGCACAGCTCAAATATGCAAAAAAAGTGGACTTTTGGGGAAAGTCAATTTTTGACTTTTTCGTAAGGGGGGGTGGTTACGCATTTTTTCAAAATTTCAAAAATGGTCAAAAAACACTTTTGGGCCAGGGATCGCCGGGAAACGTTCCAAAAACCAGTCAGGACTCTCGGCACAGCTCAAATATGCAAAAAAAGTGGACTTTTGGGGAAAGTCAATTTTTGATTTTTTCGTAAGGGGGGGTGGTTACGCATTTTTTTCAAAATTTCAAAAATGGTCAAAAAACACTTTTGGGCCAGGGATCGCCGGGAAACGTTCCAAAAACCCGTCAGGACTCTCGGAACAGCTCAAATATGCAATAAAAGTAGACTTTTGGGGAAAGTCAATTTTTGAATTTTTCGTAAGGGGGGGTGGTTACGCATTTTTTCAAAATTTCAAAAACGGTCAAAAAAACACTTTTGGTCCAGGGATCGCCGGGAAACGTTCCAAAAACTCGTCAGGAATCTCGGCACAGCACAAATATGCAAAAAAGTGGACTTTTACGGAAAGTCAATTTTTGACTTTTTTGTAAGGGGGGGTGGTTACGCATGTTTTCAAAATTTCAAAAACGGTCAAAAAACACTTTTGGGCCAGGGATCGCCGGGAAACGTTCCAAAAACCCGTCAGGACTCTCGGAACAGCTCAAATATGCAATAAAAGTGGACTTTTGGGGAAAGTCAATTTTTGATTTTTTCGTAAGGGGGGGTGGTTACGCATTTTTTTCAAAATTTCAAAAATGGTCAAAAAACACTTTTGGGCCAGGGATCGCCGGGAAACGTTCCAAAAACCCGTCAGGACTCTCGGAACAGCTCAAATATGCAATAAAAGTGGACTTTTGGGGAAAGTCAATTTTTGAATTTTTCGTAAGGGGGGGTGGTTACGCATTTTTTCAAAATTTCAAAAACGGTCAAAAAACACTTTTGGTCCAGGGATCGCCGGGAAACGTTCCAAAAACCAGTCAGGACTCTCGGCACAGCTCAAATATGCATAAAAAAGTGGACTTTTGCGGAAAGTCAATTTTTGACTTTTTCGTTAGGGGGGGTGGTTACGCATTTTTTCAAAATTTCAAAAATGGTCAAAAAACACTTTTGGGGCAGGGAGCGCCGGGAAACGTTCCAAAATCCCGTCAGGACTCTCGGCAAAACTAAAATATGCAAAAAAAGTGGACTTTTGGGGAAAGTCAATTTTTGACTTTTTCGTAAGGGGGGGTGGTTACGCATTTTTTCAAAATTTCAAAAACGGTCAAAAAACACTTTTGGGCCAGGGATCGCCGGGAAACGTTCCAAAAACCCGTCAGGACTCTCGGCAAAACTAAAATATGTAAAAAAAGTGGACTTTTGGGGAAAGTCAATTTTTGACTTTTTCGTAAGGGGGGGTGGTTACGCATTTTTTCAAAATTTCAAAAACGGTCAAAAAACACTTTTGGGCCAGTGAGCGCCGGGAAACGTTCCAAAAACCAGTCAGGACTCTCGGCACAGCTCAAATATGCAAAAAAAGTGGACCTTTGGGGAAAGTCAATTTTTGACTTTTTCGTAAGGGGGGGTGGTTACGCATTTTTTCAAAATTTCAAAAACGGTCGAAAAACACTTTTGGGCCAGGGATCGCCGGGAAACGTTCCAAAAACTCGTCAGGACTCTCGGCACAGCACAAATATGCAAAAAAGTGGACTTTTACGGAAAGTCAATTTTTGACTTTTTTGTAAGGGGGGGTGGTTACGCATGTTTTCAAAATTTCAAAAACGGTCAAAAAACACTTTTGGGCCAGGGATCGCCGGGAAACGTTCCAAAAACTCGTCAGGACTCTCGGCACAGCCCAAATATGCAAAAAAGTGGACATTTACGGAAAATCAATTTTTGACTTTTTTGTAAGGGGGGGGTGGTTACGCATTTTTTCAAAATTTCAAAAACGGTCAAAAAACACTTTTGGGCCAGGGATCGCCGGGAAACGTTCCAAAAACCCGTCAGGACTCTCGGAACAGCTCAAATATGCAATAAAAGTGGAGTTTTGGGGAAAGTCAATTTTTGACTTTTTCGTAAGGGGGGTGGTTACGCATTTTTTCAAAATTTCAAAAACCGTCAAAAAACACTTTTGGGCCAGGGATCGCCTGGAAACGTTCCAAAAACCCGTCAGGACTCTCGGAACAGCTCAAATTTGCAATAAAAGTGGAGTTTTGGGGAAAGTCAATTTTTGACTTTTTCGTAAGGGGGGGTGGTTACGCATTTTTTCAAAATTTCAAAAACCGTCAAAAAACACTTTTGGGCCAGGGATCGCCGGGAAACGTTCCAAAAACCAGTCAGGACTCTCGGCACAGCTCAAATATGCAAAAAAAGTGGACTTTTGGGGAAAGTCAATTTTTGACTTTTTCGTAAGGGGGGGTGGTTACGCATTTTTTCAAAATTTCAAAAATGGTCAAAAAACACTTTTGGGCCAGGGATCGCCGGGAAACGTTCCAAAAACCAGTCAGGACTCTCGGAACAGCTCAAATATGCAATAAAAGTGGACTTTTGGGGAAAGTCAATTTTTGACTTTTTCGTAAGGGGGGGTGGTTACGCATTTTTTCAAAATTTCAAAAACCGTCAAAAAACACTTTTGGGCCAGGGATCGCCGGGAAACGTTCCAAAAACCAGTCAGGACTCTCGGCACAGCTCAAATATGCAAAAAAAGTGGACTTTTGGGGAAAGTCAATTTTTGATTTTTTCGTAAGGGGGGGTGGTTACGCATTTTTTTCAAAATTTCAAAAATGGTCAAAAAACACTTTTGGGCCAGGGATCGCCGGGAAACGTTCCAAAAACCCGTCAGGACTCTCGGAACAGCTCAAATATGCAATAAAAGTAGACTTTTGGGGAAAGTCAATTTTTGAATTTTTCGTAAGGGGGGGTGGTTACGCATTTTTTCAAAATTTCAAAAACGGTCAAAAAAACACTTTTGGTCCAGGGATCGCCGGGAAACGTTCCAAAAACCAGTCAGGACTCTCGGCACAGCTCAAATATGCATAAAAAAGTGGACTTTTGCGGAAAGTCAATTTTTGACTTTTTCGTAAGAGGGGGTGGTTACGCATTTTTTCAAAATTTCAAAAATGGTCAAAAAACACTTTTGGGGCAGGGAGCGCCGGGAAACGTTCCAAAATCCCGTCAGGACTCTCGGCAAAACGAAAATGTGCAAAAAAAGTGGACTTTTGGGGAAAGTCAATTTTTGACTTTTTCGTAAGGGGGGGTGGTTACGCATTTTTTCAAAATTTCAAAAACGGTCAAAAAACACTTTTGGGCCAGGGATCGCCGGGAAACGTTCCAAAAACCCGTCAGGACTCTCGGCAAAACTAAAATATGTAAAAAAAGTGGACTTTTGGGGAAAGTCAATTTTTGATTTTTTCGTAAGGGGGGGTGGTTACGCATTTTTTTCAAAATTTCAAAAATGGTCAAAAAACACTTTTGGGCCAGGGATCGCCGGGAAACGTTCCAAAAACCCGTCAGGACTCTCGGAACAGCTCAAATATGCAATAAAAGTGGACTTTTGGGGAAAGTCAATTTTTGAATTTTTCGTAAGGGGGGGTGGTTACGCATTTTTTCAAAATTTCAAAAACGGTCAAAAAACACTTTTGGTCCAGGGATCGCCGGGAAACGTTCCAAAAACCAGTCAGGACTCTCGGCACAGCTCAAATATGCATAAAAAAGTGGACTTTTGCGGAAAGTCAATTTTTGACTTTTTCGTTAGGGGGGGTGGTTACGCATTTTTTCAAAATTTCAAAAATGGTCAAAAAACACTTTTGGGGCAGGGAGCGCCGGGAAACGTTCCAAAATCCCGTCAGGACTCTCGGCAAAACTAAAATATGCAAAAAAAGTGGACTTTTGGGGAAAGTCAATTTTTGACTTTTTCGTAAGGGGGGGTGGTTACGCATTTTTTCAAAATTTCAAAAACGGTCAAAAAACACTTTTGGGCCAGGGATCGCCGGGAAACGTTCCAAAAACCCGTCAGGACTCTCGGCAAAACTAAAATATGTAAAAAAAGTGGACTTTTGGGGAAAGTCAATTTTTGACTTTTTCGTAAGGGGGGGTGGTTACGCATTTTTTCAAAATTTCGAAAACGGTCAAAAAACACTTTTGGGCCAGTGAGCGCCGGGAAACGTTCCAAAAACCAGTCAGGACTCTCGGCACAGCTCAAATATGCAAAAAAAGTGGACCTTTGGGGAAAGTCAATTTTTGACTTTTTCGTAAGGGGGGGTGGTTACGCATTTTTTCAAAATTTCAAAAACGGTCGAAAAACACTTTTGGGCCAGGGATCGCCGGGAAACGTTCCAAAAACTCGTCAGGACTCTCGGCACAGCACAAATATGCAAAAAAGTGGACTTTTACGGAAAGTCAATTTTTGACTTTTTTGTAAGGGGGGGTGGTTACGCATGTTTTCAAAATTTCAAAAACGGTCAAAAAACACTTTTGGGCCAGGGATCGCCGGGAAACGTTCCAAAAACTCGTCAGGACTCTCGGCACAGCCCAAATATGCAAAAAAGTGGACTTTTACGGAAAATCAATTTTTGACTTTTTTGTAAGGGGGGGGTGGTTACGCATTTTTTCAAAATTTCAAAAACGGTCAAAAAACACTTTTGGGCCAGGGATCGCCGGGAAACGTTCCAAAAACCCGTCAGGACTCTCGGAACAGCTCAAATATGCAATAAAAGTGGAGTTTTGGGGAAAGTCAATTTTTGACTTTTTCGTAAGGGGGGTGGTTACGCATTTTTTCAAAATTTCAAAAACCGTCAAAAAACACTTTTGGGCCAGGGATCGCCTGGAAACGTTCCAAAAACCCGTCAGGACTCTCGGAACAGCTCAAATTTGCAATAAAAGTGGAGTTTTGGGGAAAGTCAATTTTTGACTTTTTCGTAAGGGGGGGTGGTTACGCATTTTTTCAAAATTTCAAAAACCGTCAAAAAACACTTTTGGGCCAGGGATCGCCGGGAAACGTTCCAAAAACCAGTCAGGACTCTCGGCACAGCTCAAATATGCAAAAAAAGTGGACTTTTGGGGAAAGTCAATTTTTGACTTTTTCGTAAGGGGGGGTGGTTACGCATTTTTTCAAAATTTCAAAAATGGTCAAAAAACACTTTTGGGCCAGGGATCGCCGGGAAACGTTCCAAAAACCAGTCAGGACTCTCGGAACAGCTCAAATATGCAATAAAAGTGGACTTTTGGGGAAAGTCAATTTTTGACTTTTTCGTAAGGGGGGGTGGTTACGCATTTTTTCAAAATTTCAAAAACCGTCAAAAAACACTTTTGGGCCAGGGATCGCCGGGAAACGTTCCAAAAACCAGTCAGGACTCTCGGCACAGCTCAAATATGCAAAAAAAGTGGACTTTTGGGGAAAGTCAATTTTTGATTTTTTCGTAAGGGGGGGTGGTTACGCATTTTTTTCAAAATTTCAAAAATGGTCAAAAAACACTTTTGGGCCAGGGATCGCCGGGAAACGTTCCAAAAACCCGTCAGGACTCTCGGAACAGCTCAAATATGCAATAAAAGTAGACTTTTGGGGAAAGTCAATTTTTGAATTTTTCGTAAGGGGGGGTGGTTACGCATTTTTTCAAAATTTCAAAAACGGTCAAAAAAACACTTTTGGTCCAGGGATCGCCGGGAAACGTTCCAAAAACCAGTCAGGACTCTCGGCACAGCTCAAATATGCATAAAAAAGTGGACTTTTGCGGAAAGTCAATTTTTGACTTTTTCGTAAGGGGGGGTGGTTACGCATTTTTTCAAAATTTCAAAAATGGTCAAAAAACACTTTTGGGGCAGGGAGCGCCGGGAAACGTTCCAAAATCCCGTCAGGACTCTCGGCAAAACGAAAATGTGCAAAAAAAGTGGACTTTTGGGGAAAGTCAATTTTTGACTTTTTCGTAAGGGGGGGTGGTTACGCATTTTTTCAAAATTTCAAAAACGGTCAAAAAACACTTTTGGGCCAGGGATCGCCGGGAAACGTTCCAAAAACCCGTCAGGACTCTCGGCAAAACTAAAATATGTAAAAAAAGTGGACTTTTGGGGAAAGTCAATTTTTGATTTTTTCGTAAGGGGGGGTGGTTACGCATTTTTTCAAAATTTCAAAAACGGTCAAAAAACACTTTTGGGCCAGTGAGCGCCGGGAAACGTTCCAAAAACCAGTCAGGACTCTCGGCACAGCTCAAATATGCAAAAAAAGTGGACCTTTGGGGAAAGTCAATTTTTGACTTTTTCGTAAGGGGGGGTGGTTACGCATTTTTTCAAAATTTCAAAAACGGTCGAAAAACACTTTTGGGCCAGGGATCGCCGGGAAACGTTCCAAAAACTCGTCAAGACTCTCGGCACAGCACAAATATGCAAAAAAGTGGACTTTTACGGAAAGTCAATTTTTGACTTTTTTGTAAGGGGGGGTGGTTACGCATGTTTTCAAAATTTCAAAAACGGTCAAAAAACACTTTTGGGCCAGGGATCGCCGGGAAACGTTCCAAAAACTCGTCAGGACTCTCGGCACAGCCCAAATATGCAAAAAAGTGGACTTTTACGGAAAATCAATTTTTGACTTTTTTGTAAGGGGGGGTGGTTACGCATTTTTTCAAAATTTCAAAAACGGTCAAAAAACACTTTTGGGCCAGGGATCGCCGGGAAACGTTCCAAAAACCCGTCAGGACTCTCGGAACAGCTGAAATATGCAATAAAAGTGCAGTTTTGGGGAAAGTCAATTTTTGACTTTTTCGTAAGGGGGGTGGTTACGCATTTTTTCAAAATTTCAAAAACCGTCAAAAAACACTTTTGGGCCAGGGATCGCCTGGAAACGTTCCAAAAACCAGTCAGGACTCTCGGCACAGCTCAAATATGCAAAAAAAGTGGACTTTTGGGGAAAGTCAATTTTTGACTTTTTCGTAAGGGGGGGGTGGTTACGCATTTTTTCAAAATTTCAAAAATGGTCAAAAAACACTTTTGGGCCAGGGATCGCCGGGAAACTTTCCAAAAACCAGTCAGGACTCTCGGAACAGCTCAAATATGCAATAAAAGTGGACTTTTGGGGAAAGTCAATTTTTGACTTTTTCGTAAGGGGGGGTGGTTACGCATTTTTTCAAAATTTCAAAAACCGTCAAAAAACACTTTTGGGCCAGGGATCGCCGGGAAACGTTCCAAAAACCAGTCAGGACTCTCGGCACAGCTCAAATATGCAAAAAAAGTGGACTTTTGGGGAAAGTCAATTTTTGATTTTTTCATAAGGGGGGGTGGTTACGCATTTTTTTCAAAATGTCAAAAATGGTCAAAAAACACTTTTGGGCCAGGGATCGCCGGGAAACGTTCCAAAAACCCGTCAGGACTCTCGGAACAGCTCAAATATGCAATAAAAGTGGACTTTTGGGGAAAGTCAATTTTTGAATTTTTCGTAAGGGGGGGTGGTTACGCATTTTTTCAAAATTTCAAAAACGGTCAAAAAACACTTTTGTTCCAGGGATCGCCGGGAAACGTTCCAAAAACCAGTCAGGACTCTCGGCACAGCTCAAATATGCATAAAAAAGTGGACTTTTGCGGAAAGTCAATTTTTGACTTTTTCGTAAGGGGGGGTGGTTACGCATTTTTTCAAAATTTCAAAAATGGTCAAAAAACACTTTTGGGGCAGGGAGCGCCGGGAAACGTTCCAAAATCCCGTCAGGACTCTCGGAACAGCTCAAATATGCAATAAAAGTGGACTTTTGCGGAAAGTCAATTTTTGACTTTTTCGTAAGGGGGGGTGGTTACACATTTTTTCAAAATTTCAAAAATGGTCAATAAACACTTTTGGGGCAGGGAGCGCCGGGAAACGTTCCAAAATCCCGTCAGGACTCTCGGCAAAACTAAAATATGCAAAAAAAGTGGACTTTTGGGGAAAGTCAATTTTTGACTTTTTCTTAAGGGGGGGTGGTTACGCATTTTTTCAAAATTTCAAAAACGGTCAAAAAACACTTTTGGGCCAGGGATCGCCGGGAAACGTTCCAAAAACCCGTCAGGACTCTCGGAACAGCTCAAATATGCAATAAAAGTGGACTTTTGGGGAAAGTCAATTTTTGACTTTTTCGTAAGGGGGGGTGGTTACGCATTTTTTCAAAATTTCAAAAACGGTCAAAAAACACTTTTGGGCCAGGGATCGCCGGGAAACATTCCAAAATCCCGTCAGGACTCTCGGAACAGCTCAAATATGCAATAAAAGTGGACTTTTGGGGAAAGTCAATTTTTGACTTTTTCGTAAGGGGGGGTGGTTACGCATTTTTTCAAAATTTCAAAAACGGTCAAAAAACACTTTTGGGCCAGGGAGCGCCGGGAAACGTTCCAAAAACCAGTCAGGACTCTCGGCACAGCTCAAATATGCAAAAAAAGTGGACTTTTGCGGAAAGTCAATTTTTGACTTTTTCGTAAGGGGGGGTGGTTACGCATTTTTTCAAAATTTCAAAAACGGTCAAAAAACACTTTTGGGCCAGGGATCGCCGGGAAACGTTCCAAAAACCAGTCAGGACTCTCGGCACAGCTCAAATATGCAAAAAAAGTGGACTTTTGCGGAAAGTCAATTTTTGACTTTTTCGTAAGGGGGGGTGGTTACACATTTTTTCAAAATTTCAAAAATGGTCAAAAAACACTTTTGGGGCAGGGAGCGCCGGGAAACGTTCCAAAATCCCGTCAGGACTCTCGGCAAAACTAAAATATGCAAAAAAAGTGAACTTTTGGGGAAAGTCAATTTTTGACTTTTTCGTAAGGGGGGGTGGTTACGCATTTTTTCAAAATTTCAAAAATGGTCAAAAAACACTTTTGGGCCAGGGATCGCCGGGAAACGTTCCAAAAACCCGTCAGGACTCTCGGAACAGCTCAAATATGCAATAAAAGTGGACTTTTGCGGAAAGTCAATTTTTGACTTTTTCGTAAGGGGGGGTGGTTACACATTTTTTCAAAATTTCAAAAATGGTCAAAAAACACTTTCTGGGCAGGGAGCGCCGGGAAACGTTCCAAAATCCCGTCAGGACTCTCGGCAAAACTAAAATATGCAAAAAAAGTGGACTTTTGGGGAAAGTCAATTTTTGACTTTTTCTTAAGGGGGGGTGGTTACGCATTTTTTCAAAATTTCAAAAACGGTCAAAAAAAACACTTTTGGGCCAGGGATCGCCGGGAAACGTTCCAAAAACCCGTCACGACTCTCGGAACAGCTCAAATATGCAATAAAAGTGGACTTTTGGGGAAAGTCAATTTTTGACTTTTTCGTAAGGGGGGGTGGTTACGCATTTTTTCAAAATTTCAAAAACGGTCAAAAAACACTTTTGGGCCAGGGATCGCCGGGAAACGTTCCAAAATCCCGTCAGGACTCTCGGAACAGCTCAAATATGCAATAAAAGTGGACTTTTGGGGAAAGTCAATTTTTGACTTTTTCGTAAGGGGGGGTGGTTACGCATTTTTTCAAAATTTCAAAAACGGTCAAAAAACACTTTTGGGCCAGGGATCGCCGGGAAACGTTCCAAAAACCAATCAGGACTCTCGGCACAGCTCAAATATGCAAAAAAAGTGGACTTTTAAGGAAAGTCAATTTTTGACTTTTTCGTAAGGGGGGGTGGTTACTCTTTTTTTTCAATATTTCAAAAACGGTCAAAAAACACTTTTGGGCCAGGGATCGCCGGGAAACTTTCCAAAAATCCGTCAGGACTCTCGGAACAGCTCAAATATAAAATAAAAGTGGACTTTTGGGGAAAGTCAATTTTTGACTTTTTCGTAAGGGGGGGTGGTTACGCATTTTTTACAAAATTTCAAAAACGGTCAAAAAACACTTTTGGGCCAGGGATCGCCGGGAAACGTTCCAAAAACCAGTCAGGACTCTCGCCACAGCTCAAATATGCAAAAAAAGTGGACTTTTGGGGAAAGTCAATTTTTGACTTTTTCGTAAGGGGGGGTGGTTACGCATTTTTTCAAAATTTCAAAAACGGTCAAAAAACACTTTTGGGCCAGGGATCCCCGGGAAACGTTCCAAAAAGTCGTCAGGACTCTCGGCACAGCCCAAATATGCAAAAAAGTGGACTTTTACGGAAAGTCAATTTTTGACTTTTTTGTAAGGGGGGGTGGTTACGCATGTTTTCAAAATTTCAAAAACGGTCAAAAAACACTTTTGGGCCAGGGAGCGCCGGGAAACGTTCCAAAATCCCGTCAGGACTCTCGGCACAGCTCAAATATGCAAAAAAAGTGGACTTTTGGGGAAAGTCAATTTTTGACTTTTAAGTAAAGGGGTGTGGTTAAGCATTTTTTCAAAATTTCAAAATAGGTCAGAAAACACTTTTGGGCCAGGGATCGCCGGGAAACGTTCCAAAAACCCGTCAGGACTCTCGGAACAGCTCAAATATGCAATAAAAGTGGACTTTTGGGGAAAGTCAATTTTTGACTTTTTCGTAAGGGGGGTGGTTACGCATTTTTTCAAAATTTCAAAAACGGTCAAAAAACACTTTTGGGCCAGGGATCGCCGGGAAACGTTCCAAAAACTCGTCAGGACTCTCGGCACAGCCCAAATATCCAAAAAAGTGGACTTTTACGGAAAGTCAATTTTTGACTTTTTTGTAAGGGGGGGTGGTTACGCATGTTTTCAAAATTTCAAAAACGGTCAAAAAACACTTTTGGGCCAGGGATCGCCAGGAAACGTTCCAAAAACTCGTCAGGACTCTCGGCACAGCCCAAATATGCAAAAAAGTGGAATTTTACGGAAAATCAATTTTTGACTTTTTTGTAAGGGGGGGTGGTTACGCATTTTTTCAAAATTTCAAAAACGGTCAAAAAACACTTTTGGGCCAGGGATCGCCGGGAAACGTTCCAAAAACCCGTCAGGACTCTCGGAACAGCTCAAATTTGCAATAAAAGTGGAGTTTTGGGGAAAGTCAATTTTTGACTTTTTCGTAAGGGGGGGTGGTTACGCATTTTTTCAAAATTTCAAAAACCGTCAAAAAACACTTTTGGGCCAGGGATCGCCGGGAAACGTTCCAAAAACCAGTCAGGACTCTCGGCACAGCTCAAATATGCAAAAAAAGTGGACTTTTGGGGAAAGTCAATTTTTGACTTTTTCGTAAGGGGGGGTGGTTACGCATTTTTTCAAAATTTCAAAAATGGTCAAAAAACACTTTTGGGCCAGGGAGCGCCGGGAAACGTTCCAAAATCCCGTCAGGACTCTCGGCAAAACTAAAATATGCAAAAAAAGTGGACTTTTGGGGAAAGTCAATTTTTGACTTTTTCGTAAGGGGGTGTGGTTACGCATTTTTTCAAAATTTCAAAAATGGTCAAAAAACACTTTTGGGCCAGGGATCGCCGGGAAACGTTCCAAAAACCAGTCAGGACTCTCGGAACAGCTCAAATATGCAATAAAAGTGGACTTTTGGGGAAAGTCAATTTTTGACTTTTTCGTAAGGGGGGGTGGTTACGCATTTTTTCAAAATTTCAAAAACCGTCAAAAAACACTTTTGGGCCAGGGATCGCCGGGAAACGTTCCAAAAACCAGTCAGGACTCTCGGCACAGCTCAAATATGCAAAAAAAGTGGACTTTTGGGGAAAGTCAATTTCTGACTTTTTCGTAAGGGGGGGTGGTTACGCATTTTTTCAAAATTTCAAAAATGGTCAAAAAACACTTTTGGGCCAGGGATCGCCGGGAAACGTTCCAAAAACCAGTCAGGACTCTCGGAACAGCTCAAATATGCAATAAAAGTGGACTTTTGGGGAAAGTCAATTTTTGACTTTTTCGTAAGGGGGGGTGGTTACGCATTTTTTCAAAATTTCAAAAACCGTCAAAAAACACTTTTGGGCCAGGGATCGCCGGGAAACGTTCCAAAAACCAGTCAGGACTCTCGGCACAGCTCAAATATGCAAAAAAAGTGGACTTTTGGGGAAAGTCAATTTTTGATTTTTTCGTAAGGGGGGGTGGTTACGCATTTTTTTCAAAATTTCAAAAATGGTCAAAAAACACTTTTGGGCCAGGGATCGCCGGGAAACGTTCCAAAAACCCGTCAGGACTCTCGGAACAGCTCAAATATGCAATAAAAGTAGACTTTTGGGGAAAGTCAATTTTTGAATTTTTTCGTAAGGGGGGGTGGTTACGCATTTTTTCAAAATTTCAAAAACGGTCAAAAAAACACTTTTGGTCCAGGGATCGCCGGGAAACGTTCCAAAAACCAGTCAGGACTCTCGGCACAGCTCAAATATGCATAAAAAAGTGGACTTTTGCGGAAAGTCAATTTTTGACTTTTTCGTAAGGGGGGGTGGTTACGCATTTTTTCAAAATTTCAAAAATGGTCAAAAAACACTTTTGGGGCAGGGAGCGCCGGGAAACGTTCCAAAATCCCGTCAGGACTCTCGGCAAAACGAAAATGTGCAAAAAAAGTGGACTTTTGGGGAAAGTCAATTTTTGACTTTTTCGTATGGGGGGGTGGTTACGCATTTTTTCAAAATTTCAAAAACGGTCAAAAAACACTTTTGGGCCAGGGATCGCCGGGAAACGTTCCAAAAACCCGTCAGGACTCTCGGCAAAATTAAAATATGTAAAAAAAGTGGACTTTTGGGGAAAGTCAATTTTTGACTTTTTCGTAAGGGGTGGTGGTTACGCATTTTTTCAAAATTTCAAAAACGGTCAAAAAACACTTTTGGGCCAGGGATCGCCGGGAAACGTTCCAAAAACTCGTCAGGACTCTCGGCACAGCCCAAATATGCAAAAAAGTGGACTTTTACGGAAAATCAATTTTTGACTTTTTTGTAAGGGGGGGTGGTTACGCATTTTTTCAAAATTTCAAAAACGGTCAAAAAACACTTTTGGGCCAGGGATCGCCGGGAAACGTTCCAAAAACCAGTCAGGACTCTCGGCAAAACTAAAATATGCAAAAAAAGTGGACTTTTGGGGAAAGTCAATTTTTGACTTTTTCTTAATGGGGGGTTGTTACGCATTTTTTCAAAATTTCAAAAACGGTCAAAAAACACTTTTGGGCCAGGGATCGCCGGGAAACGTTCCAAAAACTCGTCAGGACTCTCGGCACAGCCCAAATATGCAAAAAAGTGGAATTTTACGGAAAATCAATTTTTGACTTTTTTGTAAGGGGGGGTGGTTACGCATTTTTTCAAAATTTCAAAAACGGTCAAAAAACACTTTTGGGCCAGGAATCGCCGGGAAACGTTCCAAAAACCCGTCAGGACTCTCGGAACAGCTCAAATTTGCAATAAAAGTGGAGTTTTGGGGAAAGTCAATTTTTGACTTTTTCGTAAGGGGGGGTGGTTACGCATTTTTTCAAAATTTCAAAAACCGTCAAAAAACACTTTTGGGCCAGGGATCGCCGGGAAACGTTCCAAAAACCAGTCAGGACTCTCGGCACAGCTCAAATATGCAAAAAAAGTGGACTTTTGGGGAAAGTCAATTTTTGACTTTTTCGTAAGGGGGGGTGGTTACGCATTTTTTCAAAATTTCAAAAATGGTCAAAAAACACTTTTGGGCCAGGGAGCGCCGGGAAACGTTCCAAAATCCCGTCAGGACTCTCGGCAAAACTAAAATATGCAAAAAAAGTGGACTTTTGGGGAAAGTCAATTTTTTACTTTTTCGTAAGGGGGGATGGTTACGCATTTTTTCAAAATTTCAAAAATGGTCAAAAAACACTTTTGGGCCAGGGATCGCCGGGAAACGTTCCAAAAACCAGTCAGGACTCTCGGAACAGCTCAAATATGCAATAAAAGTGGACTTTTGGGGAAAGTCAATTTTTGACTTTTTCGTAAGGGGGGGTGGTTACGCATTTTTTCAAAATTTCAAAAACCGTCAAAAAACACTTTTGGGCCAGGGATCGCCGGGAAACGTTCCAAAAACCAGTCAGGACTCTCGGCACAGCTCAAATATGCAAAAAAAGTGGACTTTTGGGGAAAGTCAATTTTTGATTTTTTCGTAAGGGGGGGTGGTTACGCATTTTTTTCAAAATTTCAAAAATGGTCAAAAAACACTTTTGGGCCAGGGATCGCCGGGAAACGTTCCAAAAACCCGTCAGGACTCTCGGAACAGCTCAAATATGCAATAGAAGTGGACTTTTGGGGAAAGTCAATTTTTGAATTTTTCGTAAGGGGGGGTGGTTACGCATTTTTTCAAAATTTCAAAAACGGTCAAAAAACACTTTTGGTCCAGGGATCGCCGGGAAACGTTCCAAAAACCAGTCAGGACTCTCGGCACAGCTCAAATATGCATAAAAAAGTGGACTTTTGCGGAAAGTCAATTTTTGACTTTTTCGTTAGGGGGGGTGGTTACGCATTTTTTCAAAATTTCAAAAATGGTCAAAAAACACTTTTGGGGCAGGGAGCGCCGGGAAACGTTCCAAAATCCCGTCAGGACTCTCGGCAAAACTAAAATATGCAAAAAAAGTGGACTTTTGGGGAAAGTCAATTTTTGACTTTTTCGTAAGGGGGGGTGGTTACGCATTTTTTCAAAATTTCAAAAACGGTCAAAAAACACTTTTGGGCCAGGGATCGCCGGGAAACGTTCCAAAAACCCGTCAGGACTCTCGGCAAAACTAAAATATGTAAAAAAAGTGGACTTTTGGGGAAAGTCAATTTTTGACTTTTTCGTAAGGGGGGGTGGTTACGCATTTTTTCAAAATTTCAAAAACGGTCAAAAAACACTTTTGGGCCAGTGAGCGCCGGGAAACGTTCCAAAAACCAGTCAGGACTCTCGGCACAGCTCAAATATGCAAAAAAAGTGGACCTTTGGGGAAAGTCAATTTTTGACTTTTTCGTAAGGGGGGGTGGTTACGCATTTTTTCAAAATTTCAAAAACGGTCGAAAAACACTTTTGGGCCAGGGATCGCCGGGAAACGTTCCAAAAACTCGTCAGGAATCTCGGCACAGCACAAATATGCAAAAAAGTGGACTTTTACGGAAAGTCAATTTTTGACTTTTTTGTAAGGGGGGGGTGGTTACGCATGTTTTCAAAATTTCAAAAACGGTCAAAAAACACTTTTGGGCCAGGGATCGCCGGGAAACGTTCCAAAAACCCGTCAGGACTCTCGGAACAGCTCAAATATGCAATAAAAGTGGACTTTTGGGGAAAGTCAATTTTTGATTTTTTCGTAAGGGGGGGTGGTTACGCATTTTTTTCAAAATTTCAAAAATGGTCAAAAAACACTTTTGGGCCAGGGATCGCCGGGAAACGTTCCAAAAACCCGTCAGGACTCTCGGAACAGCTCAAATATGCAATAAAAGTGGACTTTTGGGGAAAGTCAATTTTTGAATTTTTCGTAAGGGGGGGTGGTTACGCATTTTTTCAAAATTTCAAAAACGGTCAAAAAACACTTTTGGTCCAGGGATCGCCGGGAAACGTTCCAAAAACCAGTCAGGACTCTCGGCACAGCTCAAATATGCATAAAAAAGTGGACTTTTGCGGAAAGTCAATTTTTGACTTTTTCGTTAGGGGGGGTGGTTACGCATTTTTTCAAAATTTCAAAAATGGTCAAAAAACACTTTTGGGGCAGGGAGCGCCGGGAAACGTTCCAAAATCCCGTCAGGACTCTCGGCAAAACTAAAATATGCAAAAAAAGTGGACTTTTGGGGAAAGTCAATTTTTGACTTTTTCGTAAGGGGGGGTGGTTACGCATTTTTTCAAAATTTCAAAAACGGTCAAAAAACACTTTTGGGCCAGGGATCGCCGGGAAACGTTCCAAAAACCCGTCAGGACTCTCGGCAAAACTAAAATATGTAAAAAAAGTGGACTTTTGGGGAAAGTCAATTTTTGACTTTTTCGTAAGGGGGGGTGGTTACGCATTTTTTCAAAATTTCAAAAACGGTCAAAAAACACTTTTGGGCCAGTGAGCGCCGGGAAACGTTCCAAAAACCAGTCAGGACTCTCGGCACAGCTCAAATATGCAAAAAAAGTGGACCTTTGGGGAAAGTCAATTTTTGACTTTTTCGTAAGGGGGGGTGGTTACGCATTTTTTCAAAATTTCAAAAACGGTCGAAAAACACTTTTGGGCCAGGGATCGCCGGGAAACGTTCCAAAAACTCGTCAGGACTCTCGGCACAGCACAAATATGCAAAAAAGTGGACTTTTACGGAAAGTCAATTTTTGACTTTTTTGTAAGGGGGGGTGGTTACGCATGTTTTCAAAATTTCAAAAACGGTCAAAAAACACTTTTGGGCCAGGGATCGCCGGGAAACGTTCCAAAAACTCGTCAGGACTCTCGGAACAGCCCAAATATGCAAAAAAGTGGACTTTTACGGAAAATCAATTTTTGACTTTTTTGTAAGGGGGGGGTGGTTACGCATTTTTTCAAAATTTCAAAAACGGTCAAAAAACACTTTTGGGCCAGGGATCGCCGGGAAACGTTCCAAAAACCCGTCAGGACTCTCGGAACAGCTCAAATATGCAATAAAAGTGGAGTTTTGGGGAAAGTCAATTTTTGACTTTTTCGTAAGGGGGGTGGTTACGCATTTTTTCAAAATTTCAAAAACCGTCAAAAAACACTTTTGGGCCAGGGATCGCCTGGAAACGTTCCAAAAACCCGTCAGGACTCTCGGAACAGCTCAAATTTGCAATAAAAGTGGAGTTTTGGGGAAAGTCAATTTTTGACTTTTTCGTAAGGGGGGGTGGTTACGCATTTTTTCAAAATTTCAAAAACCGTCAAAAAACACTTTTGGGCCAGGGATCGCCGGGAAACGTTCCAAAAACCAGTCAGGACTCTCGGCACAGCTCAAATATGCAAAAAAAGTGGACTTTTGGGGAAAGTCAATTTTTGACTTTTTCGTAAGGGGGGGTGGTTACGCATTTTTTCAAAATTTCAAAAATGGTCAAAAAACACTTTTGGGCCAGGGATCGCCGGGAAACGTTCCAAAAACCAGTCAGGACTCTCGGAACAGCTCAAATATGCAATAAAAGTGGACTTTTGGGGAAAGTCAATTTTTGACTTTTTCGTAAGGGGGGGTGGTTACGCATTTTTTCAAAATTTCAAAAACCGTCAAAAAACACTTTTGGGCCAGGGATCGCCGGGAAACGTTCCAAAAACCAGTCAGGACTCTCGGCACAGCTCAAATATGCAAAAAAAGTGGACTTTTGGGGAAAGTCAATTTTTGATTTTTTCGTAAGGGGGGGTGGTTACGCATTTTTTTCAAAATTTCAAAAATGGTCAAAAAACACTTTTGGGCCAGGGATCGCCGGGAAACGTTCCAAAAACCCGTCAGGACTCTCGGAACAGCTCAAATATGCAATAAAAGTAGACTTTTGGGGAAAGTCAATTTTTGAATTTTTCGTAAGGGGGGGTGGTTACGCATTTTTTCAAAATTTCAAAAACGGTCAAAAAAACACTTTTGGTCCAGGGATCGCCGGGAAACGTTCCAAAAACCAGTCAGGACTCTCGGCACAGCTCAAATATGCATAAAAAAGTGGACTTTTGCGGAAAGTCAATTTTTGACTTTTTCGTAAGGGGGGGTGGTTACGCATTTTTTCAAAATTTCAAAAATGGTCAAAAAACACTTTTGGGGCAGGGAGCGCCGGGAAACGTTCCAAAATCCCGTCAGGACTCTCGGCAAAACGAAAATGTGCAAAAAAAGTGGACTTTTGGGGAAAGTCAATTTTTGACTTTTTCGTAAGGGGGGGTGGTTACGCATTTTTTCAAAATTTCAAAAACGGTCAAAAAACACTTTTGGGCCAGTGAGCGCCGGGAAACGTTCCAAAAACCAGTCAGGACTCTCGGCACAGCTCAAATATGCAAAAAAAGTGGACCTTTGGGGAAAGTCAATTTTTGACTTTTTTGTAAGGGGGGGTGGTTACGCATGTTTTCAAAATTTCAAAAACGGTCAAAAAACACTTTTGGGCCAGGGATCGCCGGGAAACGTTCCAAAAACTCGTCAGGACTCTCGGCACAGCCCAAATATGCAAAAAAGTGGACTTTTACGGAAAATCAATTTTTGACTTTTTTGTAAGGGGGGGGTGGTTACGCATTTTTTCAAAATTTCAAAAACGGTCAAAAAACACTTTTGGGCCAGGGATCGCCGGGAAACGTTCCAAAAACCCGTCAGGACTCTCGGAACAGCTCAAATATGCAATAAAAGTGGAGTTTTGGGGAAAGTCAATTTTTGACTTTTTCGTAAGGGGGGTGGTTACGCATTTTTTCAAAATTTCAAAAACCGTCAAAAAACACTTTTGGGCCAGGGATCGCCTGGAAACGTTCCAAAAACCCGTCAGGACTCTCGGAACAGCTCAAATTTGCAATAAAAGTGGAGTTTTGGGGAAAGTCAATTTTTGACTTTTTCGTAAGGGGGGGTGGTTACGCATTTTTTCAAAATTTCAAAAACCGTCAAAAAACACTTTTGGGCCATGGATCGCCGGGAAACGTTCCAAAAACCAGTCAGGACTCTCGGCACAGCTCAAATATGCAAAAAAAGTGGACTTTTGGGGAAAGTCAATTTTTGACTTTTTCGTAAGGGGGGGTGGTTACGCATTTTTTCAAAATTTCAAAAATGGTCAAAAAACACTTTTGGGCCAGGGATCGCCGGGAAACGTTCCAAAAACCAGTCAGGACTCTCGGAACAGCTCAAATATGCAATAAAAGTGGACTTTTGGGGAAAGTCCATTTTTGACTTTTTCGTAAGGGGGGGTGGTTACGCATTTTTTCAAAATTTCAAAAACCGTCAAAAAACACTTTTGGGCCAGGGATCGCCGGGAAACGTTCCAAAAACCAGTCAGGACTCTCGGCACAGCTCAAATATGCAAAAAAAGTGGACTTTTGGGGAAAGTCAATTTTTGATTTTTTCGTAAGGGGGGGTGGTTACGCATTTTTTTCAAAATTTCAAAAATGGTCAAAAAACACTTTTGGGCCAGGGATCGCCGGGAAACGTTCCAAAAACCCGTCAGGACTCTCGGAACAGCTCAAATATGCAATAAAAGTAGACTTTTGGGGAAAGTCAATTTTTGAATTTTTCGTAAGGGGGGGTGGTTACGCATTTTTTCAAAATTTCAAAAACGGTCAAAAAAACACTTTTGGTCCAGGGATCGCCGGGAAACGTTCCAAAAACCAGTCAGGACTCTCGGCACAGCTCAAATATGCATAAAAAAGTGGACTTTTGCGGAAAGTCAATTTTTGACTTTTTCGTAAGGGGGGGTGGTTACGCATTTTTTCAAAATTTCAAAAATGGTCAAAAAACACTTTTGGGGCAGGGAGCGCCGGGAAACGTTCCAAAATCCCGTCAGGACTCTCGGCAAAACGAAAATGTGCAAAAAAAGTGGACTTTTGGGGAAAGTCAATTTTTGACTTTTTCGTAAGGGGGGGTGGTTACGCATTTTTTCAAAATTTCAAAAACGGTCAAAAAACACTTTTGGGCCAGGGATCGCCGGGAAACGTTCCAAAAACCCGTCAGGACTCTCGGCAAAACTAAAATATGTAAAAAAAGTGGACTTTTGGGGAAAGTCAATTTTTGATTTTTTCGTAAGGGGGGGTGGTTACGCATTTTTTCAAAATTTCAAAAACGGTCAAAAAACACTTTTGGGCCAGTGAGCGCCGGGAAACGTTCCAAAAACCAGTCAGGACTCTCGGCACAGCTCAAATATGCAAAAAAAGTGGACCTTTGGGGAAAGTCAATTTTTGACTTTTTCGTAAGGGGGGGTGGTTACGCATTTTTTCAAAATTTCAAAAACGGTCGAAAAACACTTTTGGGCCAGGGATCGCCGGGAAACGTTCCAAAAACTCGTCAGGACTCTCGGCACAGCACAAATATGCAAAAAAGTGGACTTTTACGGAAAGTCAATTTTTGACTTTTTTGTAAGGGGGGGTGGTTACGCATGTTTTCAAAATTTCAAAAACGGTCAAAAAACACTTTTGGGCCAGGGATCGCCGGGAAACGTTCCAAAAACTCGTCAGGACTCTCGGCACAGCCCAAATATGCAAAAAAGTGGACTTTTACGGAAAATCAATTTTTGACTTTTTTGTAAGGGGGGGTGGTTACGCATTTTTTCAAAATTTCAAAAACGGTCAAAAAACACTTTTGGGCCAGGGATCGCCGGGAAACGTTCCAAAAACCCGTCAGGACTCTCGGAACAGCTCAAATATGCAATAAAAGTGCAGTTTTGGGGAAAGTCAATTTTTGACTTTTTCGTAAGGGGGGTGGTTACGCATTTTTTCAAAATTTCAAAAACCGTCAAAAAACACTTTTGGGCCAGGGATCGCCTGGAAACGTTCCAAAAACCAGTCAGGACTCTCGGCACAGCTCAAATATGCAAAAAAAGTGGACTTTTGGGGAAAGTCAATTTTTGACTTTTTCGTAAAGGGGGGGTGGTTACGCATTTTTTCAAAATTTCAAAAATGGTCAAAAAACACTTTTGGGCCAGGGATCGCCGGGAAACTTTCCAAAAACCAGTCAGGACTCTCGGAACAGCTCAAATATGCAATAAAAGTGGACTTTTGGGGAAAGTCAATTTTTGACTTTTTCGTAAGGGGGGGTGGTTACGCATTTTTTCAAAATTTCAAAAACCGTCAAAAAACACTTTTGGGCCAGGGATCGCCGGGAAACGTTCCAAAAACCAGTCAGGACTCTCGGCACAGCTCAAATATGCAAAAAAAGTGGACTTTTGGGGAAAGTCAATTTTTGATTTTTTCATAAGGGGGGGTGGTTACGCATTTTTTTCAAAATGTCAAAAATGGTCAAAAAACACTTTTGGGCCAGGGATCGCCGGGAAACGTTCCAAAAACCCGTCAGGACTCTCGGAACAGCTCAAATATGCAATAAAAGTGGACTTTTGGGGAAAGTCAATTTTTGAATTTTTCGTAAGGGGGGGTGGTTACGCATTTTTTCAAAATTTCAAAAACGGTCAAAAAACACTTTTGTTCCAGGGATCGCCGGGAAACGTTCCAAAAACCAGTCAGGACTCTCGGCACAGCTCAAATATGCATAAAAAAGTGGACTTTTGCGGAAAGTCAATTTTTGACTTTTTCGTAAGGGGGGGTGGTTACGCATTTTTTCAAAATTTCAAAAATGGTCAAAAAACACTTTTGGGGCAGGGAGCGCCGGGAAACGTTCCAAAATCCCGTCAGGACTCTCGGAACAGCTCAAATATGCAATAAAAGTGGACTTTTGCGGAAAGTCAATTTTTGACTTTTTCGTAAAGGGGGGTGGTTACACATTTTTTCAAAATTTCAAAAATGGTCAATAAACACTTTTGGGGCAGGGAGCGCCGGGAAACGTTCCAAAATGCCGTCAGGACTCTCGGCAAAACTAAAATATGCAAAAAAAGTGGACTTTTGGGGAAAGTCAATTTTTGACTTTTTCTTAAGGGGGGGTGGTTACGCATTTTTTCAAAATTTCAAAAACGGTCAAAAAACACTTTTGGGCCAGGGATCGCCGGGAAACGTTCCAAAAACCCGTCAGGACTCTCGGAACAGCTCAAATATGCAATAAAAGTGGACTTTTGGGGAAAGTCAATTTTTGACTTTTTCGTAAGGGGGGGTGGTTACGCATTTTTTCAAAATTTCAAAAACGGTCAAAAAACACTTTTGGGCCAGGGATCGCCGGGAAACGTTCCAAAATCCCGTCAGGACTCTCGGAACAGCTCAAATATGCAATAAAAGTGGACTTTTGGGGAAAGTCAATTTTTGACTTTTTCGTAAGGGGGGGTGGTTACGCATTTTTTCAAAATTTCAAAAACGGTCAAAAAACACTTTTGGGCCAGGGAGCGCCGGGAAACGTTCCAAAAACCAGTCAGGACTCTCGGCACAGCTCAAATATGCAAAAAAAGTGGACTTTTGCGGAAAGTCAATTTTTGACTTTTTCGTAAGGGGGGGTGGTTACGCATTTTTTCAAAATTTCAAAAACGGTCAAAAAACACTTTTGGGCCAGGGATCGCCGGGAAACGTTCCAAAAACCAGTCAGGACTCTCGGCACAGCTCAAATATGCAAAAAAAGTGGACTTTTGCGGAAAGTCAATTTTTGACTTTTTCGTAAGGGGGGGTGGTTACACATTTTTTCAAAATTTCAAAAATGGTCAAAAAACACTTTTGGGGCAGGGAGCGCCGGGAAACGTTCCAAAATCCCGTCAGGACTCTCGGCAAAACTAAAATATGCAAAAAAAGTGAACTTTTGGGGAAAGTCAATTTTTGACTTTTTCGTAAGGGGGGGTGGTTACGCATTTTTTCAAAATTTCAAAAATGGTCAAAAAACACTTTTGGGCCAGGGATCGCCGGGAAACGTTCCAAAAACCCGTCAGGACTCTCGGAACAGCTCAAATATGCAATAAAAGTGGACTTTTGCGGAAAGTCAATTTTTGACTTTTTCGTAAGGGGGGGTGGTTACACATTTTTTCAAAATTTCAAAAATGGTCAAAAAACACTTTTGGGGCAGGGAGCGCCGGGAAACGTTCCAAAATCCCGTCAGGACTCTCGGCAAAACTAAAATATGCAAAAAAAGTGGACTTTTGGGGAAAGTCAATTTTTGACTTTTTCTTAAGGGGGGGTGGTTACGCATTTTTTCAAAATTTCAAAAACGGTCAAAAAACACTTTTGGGCCAGGGATCGCCGGGAAACGTTCCAAAAACCCGTCACGACTCTCGGAACAGCTCAAATATGCAATAAAAGTGGACTTTTGGGGAAAGTCAATTTTTGACTTTTTCGTAAGGGGGGGTGGTTACGCATTTTTTCAAAATTTCAAAAACTGTCAAAAAACACTTTTGGGCCAGGGATCGCCGGGAAACGTTCCAAAATCCCGTCAGGACTCTCGGAACAGCTCAAATATGCAATAAAAGTGGACTTTTGGGGAAAGTCAATTTTTGACTTTTTCGTAAGGGGGGGTGGTTACGCATTTTTTCAAAATTTCAAAAACGGTCAAAAAACACTTTTGGGCCAGGGATCGCCGGGAAACGTTCCAAAAACCAATCAGGACTCTCGGCACAGCTCAAATATGCAAAAAAAGTGGACTTTTAAGGAAAGTCAATTTTTGACTTTTTCGTAAGGGGGGGTGGTTACGCTTTTTTTTCAATATTTCAAAAACGGTCAAAAAACACTTTTGGGCCAGGGATCGCCGGGAAACTTTCCAAAAATCCGTCAGGACTCTCGGAACAGCTCAAATATAAAATAAAAGTGGACTTTTGGGGAAAGTCAATTTTTGACTTTTTCGTAAGGGGGGGTGGTTACGCATTTTTTACAAAATTTCAAAAACGGTCAAAAAACACTTTTGGGCCAGGGATCGCCGGGAAACGTTCCAAAAACCAGTCAGGACTCTCGCCACAGCTCAAATATGCAAAAAAAGTGGACTTTTGGGGAAAGTCAATTTTTGACTTTTTCGTAAGGGGGGGTGGTTACGCATTTTTTCAAAATTTCAAAAACGGTCAAAAAACACTTTTGGGCCAGGGATCGCCGGGAAACGTTCCAAAAAGTCGTCAGGACTCTCGGCACAGCCCAAATATGCAAAAAAGTGGACTTTTACGGAAAGTCAATTTTTGACTTTTTTGTAAGGGGGGGTGGTTACGCATGTTTTCAAAATTTCAAAAACGGTCAAAAAACACTTTTGGGCCAGGGAGCGCCGGGAAACGTTCCAAAATCCCGTCAGGACTCTCGGCACAGCTCAAATATGCAAAAAAAGTGGACTTTTGGGGAAAGTCAATTTTTGACTTTTAAGTAAAGGGGTGTGGTTAAGCATTTTTTCAAAATTTCAAAATAGGTCAGAAAACACTTTTGGGCCAGGGATCGCCGGGAAACGTTCCAAAAACCCGTCAGGACTCTCGGAACAGCTCAAATATGCAATAAAAGTGGACTTTTGGGGAAAGTCAATTTTTGACTTTTTCGTAAGGGGGGTGGTTACGCATTTTTTCAAAATTTCAAAAACGGTCAAAAAACACTTTTGGGCCAGGGATCGCCGGGAAACGTTCCAAAAACTCGTCAGGACTCTCGGCACAGCCCAAATATCCAAAAAAGTGGACTTTTACGGAAAGTCAATTTTTGACTTTTTTGTAAGGGGGGGTGGTTACGCATGTTTTCAAAATTTCAAAAACGGTCAAAAAACACTTTTGGGCCAGGGATCGCCAGGAAACGTTCCAAACACTCGTCAGGACTCTCGGCACAGCCCAAATATGCAAAAAAGTGGAATTTTATGGAAAATCAATTTTTGACTTTTTTTGTAAGGGGGGGTGGTTACGCATTTTTTCAAAATTTCAAAAACGGTCAAAAAACACTTTTGGGCCAGGGATCGCCGGGAAACGTTCCAAAAACCCGTCAGGACTCTCGGAACAGCTCAAATTTGCAATAAAAGTGGAGTTTTGGGGAAAGTCAATTTTTGACTTTTTCGTAAGGGGGGGTGGTTACGCATTTTTTCAAAATTTCAAAAACCGTCAAAAAACACTTTTGGGCCAGGGATCGCCAGGAAACGTTCCAAAAACTCGTCAGGACTCTCGGAACAGCTCAAATATGCAATAAAAGTGGACTTTTGGGGAAAGTCAATTTTTGACTTTTTCGTAAGGGGGGGTGGTTACGCATTTTTTCAAAATTTCAAAAATGGTCAAAAAACACTTTTGGGCCAGGGATCGCCGGGAAACGTTCCAAAAACCAGTCAGGACTCTCGGAACAGCTCAAATATGCAATAAAAGTGGACTTTTGGGGAAAGTCAATTTTTGACTTTTTCGTAAGGGGGGGTGGTTACGCATTTTTTCAAAATTTCAAAAACCGTCAAAAAACACTTTTGGGCCAGGGATCGCCGGGAAACGTTCCAAAAACCAGTCAGGACTCTCGGCACAGCTCAAATATGCAAAAAAAGTGGACTTTTGGGGAAAGTCAATTTTTGATTTTTTCGTAAGGGGGGGTGGTTACGCATTTTTTTCAAAATTTCAAAAATGGTCAAAAAACACTTTTGGGCCAGGGATCGCCGGGAAACGTTCCAAAAACCCGTCAGGACTCTCGGAACAGCTCAAATATGCAATAAAAGTAGACTTTTGGGGAAAGTCAATTTTTGAATTTTTCGTAAGGGGGGGTGGTTACGCATTTTTTCAAAATTTCAAAAACGGTCAAAAAAACACTTTTGGTCCAGGGATCGCCGGGAAACGTTCCAAAAACCAGTCAGGACTCTCGGCACAGCTCAAATATGCATAAAAAAGTGGACTTTTGCGGAAAGTCAATTTTTGACTTTTTCGTAAGGGGGGGTGGTTACGCATTTTTTCAAAATTTCAAAAATGGTCAAAAAACACTTTTGGGCCAGGGATCGCCGGGAAACGTTCCAAAAACCAGTCAGGACTCTCGGAACAGCTCAAATATGCAATAAAAGTGGACTTTTGGGGAAAGTCAATTTTTGACTTTTTCGTAAGGGGGGGTGGTTACGCATTTTTTCAAAATTTCAAAAACCGTCAAAAAACACTTTTGGGCCAGGGATCGCCGGGAAACGTTCCAAAAACCAGTCAGGACTCTCGGCACAGCTCAAATATGCAAAAAAAGTGGACTTTTGGGGAAAGTCAATTTTTGATTTTTTCGTAAGGGGGGGTGGTTACGCATTTTTTTCAAAATTTCAAAAACGGTCAAAAAACACTTTTGGGCCAGGGATCGCCGGGAAACGTTCCAAAAACTCGTCAGGACTCTCGGCACAGCCCAAATATCCAAAAAAGTGGACTTTTACGGAAAGTCAATTTTTGACTTTTTTGTAAGGGGGGGTGGTTACGCATGTTTTCAAAATTTCAAAAACGGTCAAAAAACACTTTTGGGCCAGGGATCGCCAGGAAACGTTCCAAAAACTTCTCAGGACTCTCGGCACAGCCCAAATATGCAAAAAAGTGGAATTTTACGGAAAATCAATTTTTGACTTTTTTTGTAAGGGGGGGTGGTTACGCATTTTTTCAAAATTTCAAAAACGGTCAAAAAACACTTTTGGGCCAGGGATCGCCGGGAAACGTTCCAAAAACCCGTCAGGACTCTCGGAACAGCTCAAATTTGCAATAAAAGTGGAGTTTTGGGGAAAGTCAATTTTTGACTTTTTCGTAAGGGGGGGTGGTTACGCATTTTTTCAAAATTTCAAAAACCGTCAAAAAACACTTTTGGGCCAGGGATCGCCGGGAAACGTTCCAAAAACAAGTCAGGACTCTCGGCACAGCTCAAATATGCAAAAAAAGTGGACTTTTGGGGAAAGTCAATTTTTGACTTTTTCGTAAGGGGGGGTGGTTACGCATTTTTTCAAAATTTCAAAAATGGTCAAAAAACACTTTTGGGCCAGGGAGCGCCGGGAAACGTTCCAAAATCCCGTCAGGACTCTCGGCAAAACTAAAATATGCAAAAAAAGTGGACTTTTGGGGAAAGTCAATTTTTGACTTTTTCGTAAGGGGGGGTGGTTACGCATTTTTTCAAAATTTCAAAAATGGTCAAAAAACACTTTTGGGCCAGGGATCGCCGGGAAACGTTCCAAAAACCAGTCAGGACTCTCGGAACAGCTCAAATATGCAATAAAAGTGGACTTTTGGGGAAAGTCAATTTTTGACTTTTTCGTAAGGGGGGGTGGTTACGCATTTTTTCAAAATTTCAAAAACCGTCAAAAAACACTTTTGGGCCAGGGATCGCCGGGAAACGTTCCAAAAACCAGTCAGGACTCTCGGCACAGCTCAAATATGCAAAAAAAGTGGACTTTTGGGGAAAGTCAATTTTTGACTTTTTCGTAAGGGGGGGTGGTTACGCATTTTTTCAAAATTTCAAAAATGGTCAAAAAACACTTTTGGGCCAGGGATCGCCGGGAAACGTTCCAAAAACCAGTCAGGACTCTCGGAACAGCTCAAATATGCAATAAAAGTGGACTTTTGGGGAAAGTCAATTTTTGACTTTTTCGTAAGGGGGGGTGGTTACGCATTTTTTCAAAATTTCAAAAACCGTCAAAAAACACTTTTGGGCCAGGGATCGCCGGGAAACGTTCCAAAAACCAGTCAGGACTCTCGGCACAGCTCAAATATGCAAAAAAAGTGGACTTTTGGGGAAAGTCAATTTTTGATTTTTTCGTAAGGGGGGGTGGTTACGCATTTTTTTCAAAATTTCAAAAATGGTCAAAAAACACTTTTGGGCCAGGGATCGCCGGGAAACGTTCCAAAAACCAGTCAGGACTCTCGGCACAGCTCAAATATGCAAAAAAAGTGGACTTTTGGGGAAAGTCAATTTTTGATTTTTTCGTAAGGGGGGGTGGTTACGCATTTTTTTCAAAATTTCAAAAACGGTCAAAAAACACTTTTGGGCCAGGGATCGCCGGGAAACGTTCCAAAAACTCGTCAGGACTCTCGGCACAGCCCAAATATCCAAAAAAGTGGACTTTTACGGAAAGTCAATTTTTGACTTTTTTGTAAGGGGGGGTGGTTACGCATGTTTTCAAAATTTCAAAAACGGTCAAAAAACACTTTTGGGCCAGGGATCGCCAGGAAACGTTCCAAAAACTCGTCAGGACTCTCGGCACAGCCCAAATATGCAAAAAAGTGGAATTTTACGGAAAATCAATTTTTGACTTTTTTTGTAAGGGGGGGTGGTTACGCATTTTTTCAAAATTTCAAAAACGGTCAAAAAACACTTTTGGGCCAGGGATCGCCGGGAAACGTTCCAAAAACCCGTCAGGACTCTCGGAACAGCTCAAATTTGCAATAAAAGTGGAGTTTTGGGGAAAGTCAATTTTTGACTTTTTCGTAAGGGGGGGTGGTTACGCATTTTTTCAAAATTTCAAAAACCGTCAAAAAACACTTTTGGGCCAGGGATCGCCGGGAAACGTTCCAAAAACCAGTCAGGACTCTCGGCACAGCTCAAATATGCAAAAAAAGTGGACTTTTGGGGAAAGTCAATTTTTGACTTTTTCGTAAGGGGGGGTGGTTACGCATTTTTTCAAAATTTCAAAAATGGTCAAAAAACACTTTTGGGCCAGGGAGCGCCGGGAAACGTTCCAAAATCCCGTCAGGACTCTCGGCAAAACTAAAATATGCAAAAAAAGTGGACTTTTGGGGAAAGTCAATTTTTGACTTTTTCGTAAGGGGGGGTGGTTACGCATTTTTTCAAAATTTCAAAAATGGTCAAAAAACACTTTTGGGCCAGGGATCGCCGGGAAACGTTCCAAAAACCAGTCAGGACTCTCGGAACAGCTCAAATATGCAATAAAAGTGGACTTTTGGGGAAAGTCAATTTTTGACTTTTTCGTAAGGGGGGGTGGTTACGCATTTTTTCAAAATTTCAAAAACCGTCAAAAAACACTTTTGGGCCAGGGATCGCCGGGAAACGTTCCAAAAACCAGTCAGGACTCTCGGCACAGCTCAAATATGCAAAAAAAGTGGACTTTTGGGGAAAGTCAATTTTTGATTTTTTCGTAAGGGGGGGTGGTTACGCATTTTTTTCAAAATTTAAAAAATGGTCAAAAAACACTTTTGGGCCAGGGATCGCCGGGAAACGTTCCAAAAACCCGTCAGGACTCTCGGAACAGCTCAAATATGCAATAAAAGTAGACTTTTGGGGAAAGTCAATTTTTGAATTTTTCGTAAGGGGGGGTGGTTACGCATTTTTTCAAAATTTCAAAAACGGTCAAAAAAACACTTTTGGTCCAGGGATCGCCGGGAAACGTTCCAAAAACCAGTCAGGACTCTCGGCACAGCTCAAATATGCATAAAAAAGTGGACTTTTGCGGAAAGTCAATTTTTGACTTTTTCGTAAGGGGGGGTGGTTACGCATTTTTTCAAAATTTCAAAAATGGTCAAAAAACACTTTTGGGACAGGGAGCGCCGGGAAACGTTCCAAAATCCCGTCAGGACTCTCGGCAAAACGAAAATGTGCAAAAAAAGTGGACTTTTGGGGAAAGTCAATTTTTGACTTTTTCGTATGGGGGGGTGGTTACGCATTTTTTCAAAATTTCAAAAACGGTCAAAAAACACTTTTGGGCCAGGGATCGCCGGGAAACGTTCCAAAAACCCGTCAGGACTCTCGGCAAAATTAAAATATGTAAAAAAAGTGGACTTTTGGGGAAAGTCAATTTTTGACTTTTTCGTAAGGGGGGGTGGTTACGCATTTTTTCAAAATTTCAAAAACGGTCAAAAAACACTTTTGGGCCAGGGATCGCCGGGAAACGTTCCAAAAACTCGTCAGGACTCTCGGCACAGCCCAAATATGCAAAAAAGTGGACTTTTACGGAAAATCAATTTTTGACTTTTTTGTAAGGGGGGGTGGTTACGCATTTTTTCAAAATTTCAAAAACGGTCAAAAAACACTTTTGGGCCAGGGATCGCCGGGAAACGTTCCAAAAACCAGTCAGGACTCTCGGCAAAACTAAAATATGCAAAAAAAGTGGACTTTTGGGGAAAGTCAATTTTTGACTTTTTCTTAATGGGGGGTTGTTACGCATTTTTTCAAAATTTCAAAAACGGTCAAAAAACACTTTTGGGCCAGGGATCGCCGGGAAACGTTCCAAAAACCAGTCAGGACTCTCGGCACAGCTCAAATATGCAAAAAAAGTGGACTTTTGGGGAAAGTCAATTTTTGATTTTTTCGTAAGGGGGGGTGGTTACGCATTTTTTTCAAAATTTCAAAAACGGTCAAAAAACACTTTTGGGCCAGGGATCGCCGGGAAACGTTCCAAAAACTCGTCAGGACTCTCGGCACAGCCCAAATATCCAAAAAAGTGGACTTTTACGGAAAGTCAATTTTTGACTTTTTTGTAAGGGGGGGTGGTTACGCATGTTTTCAAAATTTCAAAAACGGTCAAAAAACACTTTTGGGCCAGGGATCGCCAGGAAACGTTCCAAAAACTCGTCAGGACTCTCGGCACAGCCCAAATATGCAAAAAAGTGGAATTTTACGGAAAATCAATTTTTGACTTTTTTTGTAAGGGGGGGTGGTTACGCATTTTTTCAAAATTTCAAAAACGGTCAAAAAACACTTTTGGGCCAGGGATCGCCGGGAAACGTTCCAAAAACCCGTCAGGACTCTCGGAACAGCTCAAATTTGCAATAAAAGTGGAGTTTTGGGGAAAGTCAATTTTTGACTTTTTCGTAAGGGGGGGTGGTTACGCATTTTTTCAAAATTTCAAAAACCGTCAAAAAACACTTTTGGGCCAGGGATCGCCGGGAAACGTTCCAAAAACCAGTCAGGACTCTCGGCACAGCTCAAATATGCAAAAAAAGTGGACTTTTGGGGAAAGTCAATTTTTGACTTTTTCGTAAGGGGGGGTGGTTACGCATTTTTTCAAAATTTCAAAAATGGTCAAAAAACACTTTTGGGCCAGGGAGCGCCGGGAAACGTTCCAAAATCCCGTCAGGACTCTCGGCACAGCTCAAATATGCAAAAAAAGTGGACTTTTGGGGAAAGTCAATTTTTGACTTTTTCGTAAGGGGGGGTGGTTACGCATTTTTTCAAAATTTCAAAAATGGTCAAAAAACACTTTTGGGCCAGGGATCGCCGGGAAACGTTCCAAAAACCAGTCAGGACTCTCGGAACAGCTCAAATATGCAATAAAAGTGGACTTTTGCGTAAAGTCAATTTTTGACTTTTTCGTAAGGGGGGGTGGTTACGCTTTTTTTCAAAATTTCAAAAACGGTCAAAAAACACTTTTGGGCCAGGGATCGCCGGGAAACGTTCCAAAAACCAGTCAGGACTCTCGGCACAGCTCAAATATGCATAAAAAAGTGGACTTTTGCGGAAAGTCAATTTTTGACTTTTTCGTAAGGGGGGGTGGTTACGCATTTTTTCAAAATTTCAAAAATGGTCAAAAAACACTTTTGGGACAGGGAGCGCCGGGAAACGTTCCAAAATCCCGTCAGGACTCTCGGCAAAACGAAAATGTGCAAAAAAAGTGGACTTTTGGGGAAAGTCAATTTTTGACTTTTTCGTATGGGGGGGTGGTTACGCATTTTTTCAAAATTTCAAAAACGGTCAAAAAACACTTTTGGGCCAGGGATCGCCGGGAAACGTTCCAAAAACCCGTCAGGACTCTCGGCAAAATTAAAATATGTAAAAAAAGTGGACTTTTGGGGAAAGTCAATTTTTGACTTTTTCGTAAGGGGGGGTGGTTACGCATTTTTTCAAAATTTCAAAAACGGTCAAAAAACACTTTTGGGCCAGGGATCGCCGGGAAACGTTCCAAAAACTCGTCAGGACTCTCGGCACAGCCCAAATATGCAAAAAAGTGGACTTTTACGGAAAATCAATTTTTGACTTTTTTGTAAGGGGGGGTGGTTACGCATTTTTTCAAAATTTCAAAAACGGTCAAAAAACACTTTTGGGCCAGGGATCGCCGGGAAACGTTCCAAAAACCAGTCAGGACTCTCGGCAAAACTAAAATATGCAAAAAAAGTGGACTTTTGGGGAAAGTCAATTTTTGACTTTTTCTTAATGGGGGGTTGTTACGCATTTTTTCAAAATTTCAAAAACGGTCAAAAAACACTTTTGGGCCAGGGATCGCCGGGAAACGTTCCAAAAACCCGTCAGGACTCTCGGAACAGCTCAAATATGCAATAAAAGTGGACTTTTGGGGAAAGTCAATTTTTGACTTTTTCGTAAGGGGGGGTGGTTACACATTTTTTCAAAATTTCAAAAATGGTCAAAAAACACTTTTGGGGCAGGGAGCGCCGGGAAACGTTCCAAAATCCCGTCAGGACTCTCGGCAAAACTAAAATATGCAAAAAAAGTGGACTTTTGGGGAAAGTCAATTTTTGACTTTTTCTTAAGGGGGGGTGGTTACGCATTTTTTCAAAATTTCAAAAACGGTCAAAAAACACTTTTGGGCCAGGGATCGCCGGGAAACGTTCCAAAAACCCGTCAGGACTCTCGGAACAGCTCAAATATGCAATAAAAGTGGACTTTTGGGGAAAGTCAATTTTTGACTTTTTCGTAAGGGGGGGTGGTTACGCATTTTTTCAAAATTTCAAAAACGGTCAAAAAACACTTTTGGGCCAGGGATCGCCGGGAAACGTTCCAAAATCCCGTCAGGACTCTCGGAACAGCTCAAATATGCAATAAAAGTGGACTTTTGGGGAAAGTCAATTTTTGACTTTTTCGTAAGGGGGGGTGGTTACGCATTTTTTCAAAATTTCAAAAACGGTCAAAAAACACTTTTGGGCCAGGGAGCGCCGGGAAACGTTCCAAAAACCAGTCAGGACTCTCGGCACAGCTCAAATATGCAAAAAAAGTGGACTTTTGCGTAAAGTCAATTTTTTACTTTTTCGTAAGGGGGGGTGGTTACGCTTTTTTTCAAAATTTCAAAAACGGTCAAAAAACACTTTTGGGCCAGGGATCGCCGGGAAACGTTCCAAAAACCAGTCAGGACTCTCGGCACAGCTCAAATATGCAATAAAAGTGGACTTTTGGGGAAAGTCAATTTTTGACTTTTTCGTAAGGGGGGGTGGTTACGCATTTTTTCAAAATTTCTAAAACGGTCAAAAAACACTTTTGGGCCAGGGATCGCCGGGAAACGTTCCAAAATCCCGTCAGGACTCTCGGAACAGCTCAAATATGCAAAAAAAGTGGACTTTTGCGTAAAGTCAATTTTTGACTTTTTCGTAAGGGGGGGTGGTTACGCTTTTTTTCAAAATTTCAAAAACGGTCAAAAAACACTTTTGGGCCAGGGATCGCCGGGAAACGTTCCAAAAACCAGTCAGGATTCTCGGCACAGCTCAAATATGCAAAAAAAGTGGACTTTTGCAGAAAGTCAATTTTTGACTTTTTCGTAAGGGGGGGTGGTTACACATTTTTTCAAAATTTCAAAAATGGTCAAAAAACACTTTTGGGGCAGGGAGCGCCGGGAAACGTTCCAAAAACCCGTCAGGACTCTCGGCAAAACTAAAATATGCAAAAAAAGTGGACTTTTGGGGAAAGTCAATTTTTGACTTTTTCGTAAGGGGGGGTGGTTACGCATTTTTCCAAAATTTCAAAAACGGTCAAAAAACACTTTTGGGCCAGGGATCGCCGGGAAACGTTCTAAAAACCCGTCAGGACTCTCGGAACAGCTCAAATATGCAATAAAAGTGGACTTTTGGGGAAAGTCAATTTTTGACTTTTTCGTAAGGGGGGGTGGTTACGCATTTTTTCAAAATTTCAAAAACGGTCAAAAAACACTTTTGGGCAAGGGATCGCCGGTAAACGTTCCAAAATCCCGTCAGGACTCTCGGAACAGCTCAAATATGCAATAAAAGTGGACTTTTGGGGAAAGTCAATTTTTGACTTTTTCGTAAGGGGGGGTGGTTACGCATTTTTTCAAAATTTCAAAAACGGTCAAAAAACACTTTTGGGCCACGGAGCGCCGGGAAACGTTCCAAAAACCAGTCAGGACTCTCGGCACAGCTCAAATATGCAAAAAAAGTGGACCTTTGGGGAAAGTCAATTTTTGTCTTTTTCGTAAGGGGGGGTGGTTACGCATTTTTTCAAAATTTCAAAAACGGTCGAAAAACACTTTTGGGCCAGGGATCGCCGGGAAACGTTCCAAAAACTCGTCAGGACTCTCGGCACAGCACAAATATGCAAAAAAGTGGACTTTTACGGAAAGTCAATTTTTGACTTTTTTGTAAGGGGGGGGTGGTTACGCATGTTTTCAAAATTTCAAAAACGGTCAAAAAACACTTTTGGGCCAGGGATCGCCGGGAAACGTTCCAAAAACTCGTCAGGACTCTCGGCACAGCCCAAATATGCAAAAAAGTGGACTTTTACGGAAAATCAATTTTTGACTTTTTTGTAAGGGGGGGGTGGTTACGCATTTTTTCAAAATTTCAAAAACGGTCAAAAAACACTTTTGGGCCAGGGATCGCCGGGAAATGTTCCAAAAACCCGTCAGGACTCTCGGAACAGCTCAAATATGCAATAAATGTGGACTTTTGGGGAAAGTCAATTTTTGACTTTTTCGTAAGGGGGGGTGGTTACGCATTTTTTCAAAATTTCAAAAACCGTCAAAAAACACTTTTGGGCCAGGGATCGCCGGGAAACGTTCCAAAAACCCGTCAGGACTCTCGGAACAGCTCAAATATGCAATAAAAGTGGACTTTTGGGGAAAGTCAATTTTTGACTTTTTCGTAAGGGGGGGTGGTTACGCATTTTTTCAAAATTTCAAAAACGGTCAAAAAACACTTTTGGGCCAGGGATCGCCGGGAAACGTTCCAAAATCCCGTCAGGACTCTCGGAACAGCTCAAATATGCAATAAAAGTGGACCTTTGGGGAAAGTCGATTTTTGTCTTTTTCGTAAGGGGGGGTAGTTACGCATTTTTTCAAAATTTCAAAAACGGTCGAAAAACACTTTTGGGCCAGGGATCGCCGGGAAACGTTCCAAAAACCAGTCAGGACTCTCGGCACAGCTCAAATATGCAAAAAAAGTGGACTTTTGCGGAAAGTCAATTTTTGACTTTTTCGTAAGGGGGGGTGGTTACACATTTTTTCAAAATTTCAAAAATGGTCAAAAAACACTTTTGGGGCAGGGAGCGCCGGGAAACGTTCCAAAAACCCGTCAGGACTCTCGGCAAAACTAAAATATGCAAAAAAAGTGGACTTTTGGGGAAAGTCAATTTTTGACTTTTTCGTAAGGGGGGGTGGTTACGCATTTTTCCAAAATTTCAAAAACGGTCAAAAAACACTTTTGGGCCAGGGATCGCCGGGAAACGTTCCAAAAACCCGTCAGGACTCTCGGAACAGCTCAAATATGCAATAAAAGTGGACTTTTGGGGAAAGTCAATTTTTGACTTTTTCGTAAGGGGGGGTGGTTACGCATTTTTTCAAAATTTCAAAAACGGTCAAAAAACACTTTTGGGCAAGGGATCGCCGGGAAACGTTCCAAAATCCCGTCAGGACTCTCGGAACAGCTCAAATATGCAATAAAAGTGGACTTTGGGGAAAGTCAATTTTTGACTTTTTCGTAAGGGGGGGTGGTTACGCATTTTTTCAAAATTTCAAAAACGGTCAAAAAACACTTTTGGGCCACGGAGCGCCGGGAAACGTTCCAAAAACCAGTCAGGACTCTCGGCACAGCTCAAATATGCAAAAAAAGTGGACCTTTGGGGAAAGTCAATTTTTGTCTTTTTCGTAAGGGGGGGTAGTTACGCATTTTTTCAAAATTTCAAAAACGGTCGAAAAACACTTTTGGGCCAGGGATCGCCGGGAAACGTTCCAAAAACTCGTCAGGACTCTCGGCACAGCACAAATATGCAAAAAAGTGGACTTTTACGGAAAGTCAATTTTTGACTTTTTTGTAAGGGGGGGGTGGTTACGCATGTTTTCAAAATTTCAAAAACGGTCAAAAAACACTTTTGGGCCAGGGATCGCCGGGAAACGTTCCAAAATCCCGTCAGGACTCTCGGAACAGCTCAAATATGCAATAAAAGTGGACTTTTGGGGAAAGTCAATTTTTGACTTTTTCGTAAGGGGGGGTGGTTACGCATTTTTTCAAAATTTCAAAAACGGTCAAAAAACACTTTTGGGGCAGGGAGCGCCGGGAAACGTTCCAAAAACCAGTCAGGACTCTCGGCACAGCTCAAATATGCAAAAAAAGTGGACTTTTGCGTAAAGTCAATTTTTGACTTTTTCGTAAGGGGGGGTGGTTACGCTTTTTTTCAAAATTTCAAAAACGGTCAAAAAACACTTTTGGGCCAGGGATCGCCGGGAAACGTTCCAAAAACCAGTCAGGACTCTCGGCACAGCTCAAATATGCAAAAAAAGTGGACTTTTGCGGAAAGTCAATTTTTGACTTTTTCGTAAGGGGGGGTGGTTACACATTTTTTCAAAATTTCAAAAATGGTCAAAAAACACTTTTGGGGCAGGGAGCGCCGGGAAACGTTCCAAAAACCCGTCAGGACTCTCGGCAAAACTAAAATATGCAAAAAAAGTGGACTTTTGGGGAAAGTCAATTTTTGACTTTTTCGTAAGGGGGGGTGGTTACGCATTTTTCCAAAATTTCAAAAACGGTCAAAAAACACTTTTGGGCCAGGGATCGCCGGGAAACGTTCCAAAAACCCGTCAGGACTCTCGGAACAGCTCAAATATGCAATAAAAGTGGACTTTTGGGGAAAGTCAATTTTTGACTTTTTCGTAAGGGGGGGTGGTTACGCATTTTTTCAAAATTTCAAAAACGGTCAAAAAACACTTTTGGGCAAGGGATCGCCGGGAAACGTTCCAAAATCCCGTCAGGACTCTCGGAACAGCTCAAATATGCAATAAAAGTGGACTTTGGGGAAAGTCAATTTTTGACTTTTTCGTAAGGGGGGGTGGTTACGCATTTTTTCAAAATTTCAAAAACGGTCAAAAAACACTTTTGGGCCACGGAGCGCCGGGAAACGTTCCAAAAACCCGTCAGGACTCTCGGCAAAACTAAAATATGCAAAAAAAGTGGACTTTTGGGGAAAGTCAATTTTTGACTTTTTCGTAAGGGGGGGTGGTTACGCATTTTTCCAAAATTTCAAAAACGGTCAAAAAACACTTTTGGGCCAGGGATCGCCGGGAAACGTTCCAAAAACCCGTCAGGACTCTCGGAACAGCTCAAATATGCAATAAAAGTGGACTTTTGGGGAAAGTCAATTTTTGACTTTTTCGTAAGGGGGGGTGGTTACGCATTTTTTCAAAATTTCAAAAACGGTCAAAAAACACTTTTGGGCAAGGGATCGCCGGGAAACGTTCCAAAATCCCGTCAGGACTCTCGGAACAGCTCAAATATGCAATAAAAGTGGACTTTGGGGAAAGTCAATTTTTGACTTTTTCGTAAGGGGGGGTGGTTACGCATTTTTTCAAAATTTCAAAAACGGTCAAAAAACACTTTTGGGCCACGGAGCGCCGGGAAACGTTCCAAAAACCAGTCAGGACTCTCGGCACAGCTCAAATATGCAAAAAAAGTGGACCTTTGGGGAAAGTCAATTTTTGTCTTTTTCGTAAGGGGGGGTGGTTACGCATTTTTTCAAAATTTCAAAAACGGTCGAAAAACACTTTTGGGCCAAGGATCGCCGGGAAACGTTCCAAAAACTCGTCAGGACTCTCGGCACAGCACAAATATGCAAAAAAATGGACTTTTACGGAAAGTTAATTTTTGACTTTTTTGTAAGGGGGGGGTGGTTACGCATGTTTTCAAAATTTCAAAAACGGTCAAAAAACACTTTTGGGCCAGGGATCGCCGGGAAACCTTCCAAAAACCCGTCAGGACTCTCGGAACAGCTCAAATATGCAATAAAAGTGGACTTTTGGGGAAAGTCAATTTTTGAATTTTTCGTAAGGGGGGGTGGTTACGCATTTTTTCAAAATTTCAAAAATGGTCAAAAAACACTTTTGGGCCAGGGATCGCCGGGAAACGTTCCAAAAACCCGTCAAGACTCTCGGAACAGCTCAAATATGCAATAAAAGTATATCTTGGGGAAAGTCAATTTTTGAATTTTTCGTAAGGGGGGGTGGTTACGCATTTTTTCAAAATTTCAAAAATGGTCAAAAAACACTTTTGGGCCAGGGAGCGCCGGGAAACGTTCCAAAATCCCGTCAGGACTCTCGGAACAGCTCAAATATGCAATAAAAGTGGACTTTTGGGGAAAGTCAATTTTTGACTTTTTCGTAAGGGGGGGTGGTTACGCATTTTTTCAAAATTTCAAAAACCGTCAAAAAACACTTTTGGGCCAGGGATCGCCGGGAAACCTTCCAAAAACCCGTCAGGACTCTCGGAACAGCTCAAATATGCAATAAAAGTGGACTTTTGGGGAAAGTCAATTTTTGACTTTTTCGTAAGGGGGGGTGGTTACGCATTTTTTCAAAATTTCAAAAACCGTCAAAAAACACTTTTGGGCCAGGGATCGCCGGGAAACGTTCCAAAAACCAGTCAGGACTCTCGGCACAGCTCAAATATGCAAAAAAAGTGGACTTTTGCGGAAAGTCAATTTTTGACTTTTTCGTAAGGGGGGGTGGTTACACATTTTTTCAAAATTTCAAAAATGGTCAAAAAACACTTTTGGGGCAGGGAGCGCCGGGAAACGTTCCAAAAACCCGTCAGGACTCTCGGCAAAACTAAAATATGCAAAAAAAGTGGACTTTTGCGTAAAGTCAATTTTTGACTTTTTCGTAAGGGGGGGTGGTTACGCTTTTTTTCAAAATTTCAAAAACGGTCAAAAAACACTTTTGGGCCAGGGATCGCCGGGAAACGTTCCAAAAACTCGTCAGGACTCTCGGCACAGCCCAAATATGCAAAAAAGTGGACTTTTACGGAAAATCAATTCTTGACTTTTTTGTAAGGGGGGGGTGGTTACGCATTTTTTCAAAATTTCAAAAACGGTCAAAAAACACTTTTGGGCCAGGGATCGCCGGGAAATGTTCCAAAAACCCGTCAGGACTCTCGGAACAGCTCAAATATGCAATAAATGTGGACTTTTGGGGAAAGTCAATTTTTGACTTTTTCGTAAGGGGGGGTGGTTACGCATTTTTTCAAAATTTCAAAAACGGTCAAAAAACACTTTTGGGCCACGGAGCGCCGGGAAACGTTCCAAAAACCAGTCAGGACTCTCGGCACAGCTCAAATATGCAAAAAAAGTGGACCTTTGGGGAAAGTCAATTTTTGTCTTTTTCGTAAGGGGGGGTAGTTACGCATTTTTTCAAAATTTCAAAAACGGTCGAAAAACACTTTTGGGCCAGGGATCGCCGGGAAACGTTCCAAAAACTCGTCAGGACTCTCGGCACAGCTCAAATATGCAATAAAAGTGGACTTTTGGGGAAAGTCAATTTTTGAATTTTTCGTAAGGGGGGGTGGTTACGCATTTTTTCAAAATTTCAAAAATGGTCAAAAAACACTTTTGGGCCAGGGATCGCCGGGAAACGTTCCAAAAACCCGTCAAGACTCTCGGAACAGCTCAAATATGCAATAAAAGTATATCTTGGGGAAAGTCAATTTTTGAATTTTTCGTAAGGGGGGGTGGTTACGCATTTTTTCAAAATTTCAAAAATGGTCAAAAAACACTTTTGGGCCAGGGAGCGCCGGGAAACGTTCCAAAATCCCGTCAGGACTCTCGGAACAGCTCAAATATGCAATAAAAGTGGACTTTTGGGGAAAGTCAATTTTTGACTTTTTCGTAAGGGGGGGTGGTTACGCATTTTTTCAAAATTTCAAAAACCGTCAAAAAACACTTTTGGGCCAGGGATCGCCGGGAAACCTTCCAAAAACCCGTCAGGACTCTCGGAACAGCTCAAATATGCAATAAAAGTGGACTTTTGGGGAAAGTCAATTTTTGACTTTTTCGTAAGGGGGGGTGGTTACGCATTTTTTCAAAATTTCAAAAACCGTCAAAAAACACTTTTGGGCCAGGGATCGCCGGGAAACGTTCCAAAAACCAGTCAGGACTCTCGGCACAGCTCAAATATGCAAAAAAAGTGGACTTTTGCGGAAAGTCAATTTTTGACTTTTTCGTAAGGGGGGGTGGTTACACATTTTTTCAAAATTTCAAAAATGGTCAAAAAACACTTTTGGGGCAGGGAGCGCCGGGAAACGTTCCAAAAACCCGTCAGGACTCTCGGCAAAACTAAAATATGCAAAAAAAGTGGACTTTTGCGTAAAGTCAATTTTTGACTTTTTCGTAAGGGGGGGTGGTTACGCTTTTTTTCAAAATTTCAAAAACGGTCAAAAAACACTTTTGGGCCAGGGATCGCCGGGAAACGTTCCAAAAACTCGTCAGGACTCTCGGCACAGCCCAAATATGCAAAAAAGTGGACTTTTACGGAAAATCAATTCTTGACTTTTTTGTAAGGGGGGGGTGGTTACGCATTTTTTCAAAATTTCAAAAACGGTCAAAAAACACTTTTGGGCCAGGGATCGCCGGGAAATGTTCCAAAAACCCGTCAGGACTCTCGGAACAGCTCAAATATGCAATAAATGTGGACTTTTGGGGAAAGTCAATTTTTGACTTTTTCGTAAGGGGGGGTGGTTACGCATTTTTTCAAAATTTCAAAAACGGTCAAAAAACACTTTTGGGCCACGGAGCGCCGGGAAACGTTCCAAAAACCAGTCAGGACTCTCGGCACAGCTCAAATATGCAAAAAAAGTGGACCTTTGGGGAAAGTCAATTTTTGTCTTTTTCGTAAGGGGGGGTAGTTACGCATTTTTTCAAAATTTCAAAAACGGTCGAAAAACACTTTTGGGCCAGGGATCGCCGGGAAACGTTCCAAAAACTCGTCAGGACTCTCGGCACAGCACAAATATGCAAAAAAGTGGACTTTTACGGAAAGTCAATTTTTGACTTTTTTGTAAGGGGGGGTGGTTACGCTAGTTTTCAAAATTTCAAAAACGGTCAAAAAACACTTTTGGGCCAGGGATCGCCGGGAAACGTTCCAAAATCCCGTCAGGACTCTCGGAACAGCTCAAATATGCAATAAAAGTGGACTTTTGGGGAAAGTCAATTTTTGACTTTTTCGTAAGGGGGGGGGTGGTTACGCATTTTTTCAAAATTTCAAAAACGGTCAAAAAACACTTTTGGGGCAGGGAGCGCCGGGAAACGTTCCAAAAACCAGTCAGGACTCTCGGCACAGCTCAAATATGCAAAAAAAGTGGACTTTTGCGTAAAGTCAATTTTTGACTTTTTCGTAAGGGGGGGTGGTTACGCTTTTTTTCAAAATTTCAAAAACGGTCAAAAAACACTTTTGGGCCAGGGATCGCCGGGAAACGTTCCAAAAACCAGTCAGGACTCTCGGCACAGCTCAAATATGCAAAAAAAGTGGACTTTTGCGGAAAGTCAATTTTTGACTTTTTCGTAAGGGGGGGTGGTTACGCATTTTTTCAAAATTTCAAAAACGGTCAAAAAACACTTTTGGGCCAGGGATCGCCGGGAAACGTTCCAAAAACCAGTCAGGACTCTCGGCACAGCTCAAATATGCAAAAAAAGTGGACTTTTGCGGAAAGTCAATTTTTGACTTTTTCGTAAGGGGGGGTGGTTACACATTTTTTCAAAATTTCAAAAATGGTCAAAAAACACTTTTGGGGCAGGGAGCGCCGGGAAACGTTCCAAAAACCCGTCAGGACTCTCGGCAAAACTAAAATATGCAAAAAAAGTGGACTTTTGGGGAAAGTCAATTTTTGACTTTTTCGTAAGGGGGGGTGGTTACGCATTTTTCCAAAATTTCAAAAACGGTCAAAAAACACTTTTGGGCCAGGGATCGCCGGGAAACGTTCCAAAAACCCGTCAGGACTCTCGGAACAGCTCAAATATGCAATAAAAGTGGACTTTTGGGGAAAGTCAATTTTTGACTTTTTCGTAAGGGGGGGTGGTTACGCATTTTTTCAAAATTTCAAAAACGGTCAAAAAACACTTTTGGGCAAGGGATCGCCGGGAAACGTTCCAAAATCCCGTCAGGACTCTCGGAACAGCTCAAATATGCAATAAAAGTGGACTTTGGGGAAAGTCAATTTTTGACTTTTTCGTAAGGGGGGGTGGTTACGCATTTTTTCAAAATTTCAAAAACGGTCAAAAAACACTTTTGGGCCACGGAGCGCCGGGAAACGTTCCAAAAACCAGTCAGGACTCTCGGCAAAACTAAAATATGCAAAAAAAGTGGACTTTTGGGGAAAGTCAATTTTTGACTTTTTCGTAAGGGGGGGTGGTTACGCATTTTTCCAAAATTTCAAAAACGGTCAAAAAACACTTTTGGGCCAGGGATCGCCGGGAAACGTTCCAAAAACCCGTCAGGACTCTCGGAACAGCTCAAATATGCAATAAAAGTGGACTTTTGGGGAAAGTCAATTTTTGACTTTTTCGTAAGGGGGGGTGGTTACGCATTTTTTCAAAATTTCAAAAACGGTCAAAAAACACTTTTGGGCAAGGGATCGCCGGGAAACGTTCCAAAATCCCGTCAGGACTCTCGGAACAGCTCAAATATGCAATAAAAGTGGACTTTGGGGAAAGTCAATTTTTGACTTTTTCGTAAGGGGGGGTGGTTACGCATTTTTTCAAAATTTCAAAAACGGTCAAAAAACACTTTTGGGCCACGGAGCGCCGGGAAACGTTCCAAAAACCAGTCAGGACTCTCGGCACAGCTCAAATATGCAAAAAAAGTGGACCTTTGGGGAAAGTCAATTTTTGTCTTTTTCGTAAGGGGGGGTGGTTACGCATTTTTTCAAAATTTCAAAAACGGTCGAAAAACACTTTTGGGCCAGGGATCGCCGGGAAACGTTCCAAAAACTCGTCAGGACTCTCGGCACAGCACAAATATGCAAAAAAATGGACTTTTACGGAAAGTTAATTTTTGACTTTTTTGTAAGGGGGGGGTGGTTACGCATGTTTTCAAAATTTCAAAAACGGTCAAAAAACACTTTTGGGCCAGGGATCGCCGGGAAACCTTCCAAAAACCCGTCAGGACTCTCGGAACAGCTCAAATATGCAATAAAAGTGGACTTTTGGGGAAAGTCAATTTTTGAATTTTTCGTAAGGGGGGGTGGTTACGCATTTTTTCAAAATTTCAAAAATGGTCAAAAAACACTTTTGGGCCAGGGATCGCCGGGAAACGTTCCAAAAACCCGTCAAGACTCTCGGAACAGCTCAAATATGCAATAAAAGTATATCTTGGGGAAAGTCAATTTTTGAATTTTTCGTAAGGGGGGGTGGTTACGCATTTTTTCAAAATTTCAAAAATGGTCAAAAAACACTTTTGGGCCAGGGAGCGCCGGGAAACGTTCCAAAATCCCGTCAGGACTCTCGGAACAGCTCAAATATGCAATAAAAGTGGACTTTTGGGGAAAGTCAATTTTTGACTTTTTCGTAAGGGGGGGTGGTTACGCATTTTTTCAAAATTTCAAAAACCGTCAAAAAACACTTTTGGGCCAGGGATCGCCGGGAAACCTTCCAAAAACCCGTCAGGACTCTCGGAACAGCTCAAATATGCAATAAAAGTGGACTTTTGGGGAAAGTCAATTTTTGACTTTTTCGTAAGGGGGGGTGGTTACGCATTTTTTCAAAATTTCAAAAACCGTCAAAAAACACTTTTGGGCCAGGGATCGCCGGGAAACGTTCCAAAAACCAGTCAGGACTCTCGGCACAGCTCAAATATGCAAAAAAAGTGGACTTTTGCGGAAAGTCAATTTTTGACTTTTTCGTAAGGGGGGGTGGTTACACATTTTTTCAAAATTTCAAAAATGGTCAAAAAACACTTTTGGGGCAGGGAGCGCCGGGAAACGTTCCAAAAACCCGTCAGGACTCTCGGCAAAACTAAAATATGCAAAAAAAGTGGACTTTTGCGTAAAGTCAATTTTTGACTTTTTCGTAAGGGGGGGTGGTTACGCTTTTTTTCAAAATTTCAAAAACGGTCAAAAAACACTTTTGGGCCAGGGATCGCCGGGAAACGTTCCAAAAACTCGTCAGGACTCTCGGCACAGCCCAAATATGCAAAAAAGTGGACTTTTACGGAAAATCAATTCTTGACTTTTTTGTAAGGGGGGGGTGGTTACGCATTTTTTCAAAATTTCAAAAACGGTCAAAAAACACTTTTGGGCCAGGGATCGCCGGGAAATGTTCCAAAAACCCGTCAGGACTCTCGGAACAGCTCAAATATGCAATAAATGTGGACTTTTGGGGAAAGTCAATTTTTGACTTTTTCGTAAGGGGGGGTGGTTACGCATTTTTTCAAAATTTCAAAAACGGTCAAAAAACACTTTTGGGCCACGGAGCGCCGGGAAACGTTCCAAAAACCAGTCAGGACTCTCGGCACAGCTCAAATATGCAAAAAAAGTGGACCTTTGGGGAAAGTCAATTTTTGTCTTTTTCGTAAGGGGGGGTAGTTACGCATTTTTTCAAAATTTCAAAAACGGTCGAAAAACACTTTTGGGCCAGGGATCGCCGGGAAACGTTCCAAAAACTCGTCAGGACTCTCGGCACAGCACAAATATGCAAAAAAGTGGACTTTTACGGAAAGTCAATTTTTGACTTTTTTGTAAGGGGGGGTGGTTACGCTAGTTTTCAAAATTTCAAAAACGGTCAAAAAACACTTTTGGGCCAGGGATCGCCGGGAAACGTTCCAAAATCCCGTCAGGACTCTCGGAACAGCTCAAATATGCAATAAAAGTGGACTTTTGGGGAAAGTCAATTTTTGACTTTTTCGTAAGGGGGGGGTGGTTACGCATTTTTTCAAAATTTCAAAAACGGTCAAAAAACACTTTTGGGGCAGGGAGCGCCGGGAAACGTTCCAAAAACCAGTCAGGACTCTCGGCACAGCTCAAATATGCAAAAAAAGTGGACTTTTGCGTAAAGTCAATTTTTGACTTTTTCGTAAGGGGGGGTGGTTACGCATTTTTCCAAAATTTCAAAAACGGTCAAAAAACACTTTTGGGCCAGGGATCGCCGGGAAACGTTCCAAAAACCCGTCAGGACTCTCGGAACAGCTCAAATATGCAATAAAAGTGGACTTTTGGGGAAAGTCAATTTTTGACTTTTTCGTAAGGGGGGGTGGTTACGCATTTTTTCAAAATTTCAAAAACGGTCAAAAAACACTTTTGGGCCACGGATCGCCGGGAAACGTTCCAAAAACCAGTCAGGACTCTCGGAACAGCTCAAATATGCAATAAAAGTGGACTTTTGGGGAAAGTCAATTTTTGACTTTTTCGTAAGGGGGGGTGGTTACGCATTTTTTCAAAATTTCAAAAATGGTCAAAAAACACTTTTGGGCCAGGGATCGCCGGGAAACGTTCCAAAAACCCGTCAAGACTCTCGGAACAGCTCAAATATGCAATAAAAGTATATCTTGGGGAAAGTCAATTTTTGAATTTTTCGTAAGGGGGGGTGGTTACGCATTTTTTCAAAATTTCAAAAATGGTCAAAAAACACTTTTGGGCCAGGGAGCGCCGGGAAACGTTCCAAAATCCCGTCAGGACTCTCGGAACAGCTCAAATATGCAATAAAAGTGGACTTTTGGGGAAAGTCAATTTTTGACTTTTTCGTAAGGGGGGGTGGTTACGCATTTTTTCAAAATTTCAAAAACCGTCAAAAAACACTTTTGGGCCAGGGATCGCCGGGAAACCTTCCAAAAACCCGTCAGGACTCTCGGAACAGCTCAAATATGCAATAAAAGTGGACTTTTGGGGAAAGTCAATTTTTGACTTTTTCGTAAGGGGGGGTGGTTACGCATTTTTTCAAAATTTCAAAAACCGTCAAAAAACACTTTTGGGCCAGGGATCGCCGGGAAACGTTCCAAAAACCAGTCAGGACTCTCGGCACAGCTCAAATATGCAAAAAAAGTGGACTTTTGCGGAAAGTCAATTTTTGACTTTTTCGTAAGGGGGGGTGGTTACACATTTTTTCAAAATTTCAAAAATGGTCAAAAAACACTTTTGGGGCAGGGAGCGCCGGGAAACGTTCCAAAAACCCGTCAGGACTCTCGGCAAAACTAAAATATGCAAAAAAAGTGGACTTTTGCGTAAAGTCAATTTTTGACTTTTTCGTAAGGGGGGGTGGTTACGCTTTTTTTCAAAATTTCAAAAACGGTCAAAAAACACTTTTGGGCCAGGGATCGCCGGGAAACGTTCCAAAAACTCGTCAGGACTCTCGGCACAGCCCAAATATGCAAAAAAGTGGACTTTTACGGAAAATCAATTCTTGACTTTTTTGTAAGGGGGGGGTGGTTACGCATTTTTTCAAAATTTCAAAAACGGTCAAAAAACACTTTTGGGCCAGGGATCGCCGGGAAATGTTCCAAAAACCCGTCAGGACTCTCGGAACAGCTCAAATATGCAATAAATGTGGACTTTTGGGGAAAGTCAATTTTTGACTTTTTCGTAAGGGGGGGTGGTTACGCATTTTTTCAAAATTTCAAAAACGGTTAAAAAACACTTTTGGGCCAGGGATCGCCGGGAAACGTTCCAAAAACCAGTCAGGACTCTCGGCACAGCTCAAATATGCAAAAAAAGTGGACTTTTGGGGAAAGTCAATTTTTGACTTTTTCGTAAGGGGGGGTGGTTACGCATTTTTTCAAAATTTCAAAAATGGTCAAAAAACACTTTTGGGCCAGGGAGCGCCGGGAAACGTTCCAAAATCCCGTCAGGACTCTCGGAACAGCTCAAATATGCAATAAAAGTGGACTTTTGGGGAAAGTCAATTTTTGACTTTTTCGTAAGGGGGGGTGGTTACGCATTTTTTCAAAATTTCAAAAACCGTCAAAAAACACTTTTGGGCCAGGGATCGCCGGGAAACGTTCCAAAAACCAGTCAGGACTCTCGGCACAGCACAAATATGCAAAAAAAGTGGACCTTTGGGGAAAGTCAATTTTTGACTTTTTCGTAAGGGGGTGTGGTTACGCATTTTTTCAAAATTTCAAAAATGGTCAAAAAACACTTTTGGGCCAGGGATCGCCGGGAAACGTTCCAAAAACCCGTCAGGACTCTCAGAACAGCTCAAATATGCAATAAAAGTGGACTTTTGGGGAAAGTCAATTTTTGACTTTTTCGTAAGGGGGGGTGGTTACGCATTTTTTCAAAATTTCAAAAACCGTCAAAAAACACTTTTGGGCCAGGGATCGCCGGGAAACCTTCCAAAAACCCGTCAGGACTCTCGGAACAGCTCAAATATGCAATAAAAGTGGACTTTTGGGGAAAGTCAATTTTTGACTTTTTCGTAAGGGGGGGTGGTTACGCATTTTTTCAAAATTTCAAAAACCGTCAAAAAACACTTTTGGGCCAGGGATCGCCGGGAAACGTTCCAAAAACCAGTCAGGACTCTCGGCACAGCTCAAATATGCAAAAAAAGTGGACTTTTGGGGAAAGTCGATTTTTGACTTTTTCGTAAGGGGGTGTGGTTACGCATTTTTTCAAAATTTCAAAAATGGTCAAAAAACACTTTTGGGCCAGGGATCGCCGGGAAACGTTCCAAAAACCCGTCAGGACTCTCGGAACAGCTCAAATATGCAATAAAAGTGGACTTTTGGGGAAAGTCAATTTTTGACTTTTTCGTAAGGGGGGGTGGTTACGCATTTTTTCAAAATTTCAAAAACCGTCAAAAAACACTTTTGGGCCAGGGATCGCCGGGAAACCTTCCAAAAACCCGTCAGGACTCTCGGAACAGCTCAAATATGCAATAAAAGTGGACTTTTGGGGAAAGTCAATTTTTGACTTTTTCGTAAGGGGGGGTGGTTACGCATTTTTTCAAAATTTCAAAAACCGTCAAAAAACACTTTTGGGCCAGGGATCGCCGGGAAACGTTCCAAAAACCAGTCAGGACTCTCGGCACAGCTCAAATATGCAAAAAAAGTGGACTTTTGGGGAAAGTCGATTTTTGACTTTTTCGTAAGGGGGTGTGGTTACGCATTTTTTCAAAATTTCAAAAATGGTCAAAAAACACTTTTGGGCCAGGGATCGCCGGGAAACGTTCCAAAAACCCGTCAGGACTCTCGGAACAGCTCAAATATGCAATAAAAGTGGACTTTTGGGGAAAGTCAATTTTTGAATTTTTCGTAAGGGGGGGTGGTTACGCATTTTTTCAAAATTTCAAAAATGGTCAAAAAACACTTTTGGGCCAGGGATCGCCGGGAAACGTTCCAAAAACCCGTCAAGACTCTCGGAACAGCTCAAATATGCAATAAAAGTATATCTTGGGGAAAGTCAATTTTTGAATTTTTCGTAAGGGGGGGTGGTTACGCATTTTTTCAAAATTTCAAAAACGGTCAAAAAACACTTTTGGGCCAGGGATCGCCGGGAAACGTTCCAAAAACCAGTCAGGACTCTCGGCACAGCTCAAATATGCAAAAAAAGTGGACTTTTGCGGAAAGTCAATTTTTGACTTTTTCGTAAGGGGGGGTGGTTACGCATTTTTTCAAAATTTCAAAAACGGTCAAAAAACACTTTTGGGCCAGGGATCGCCGGGAAACGTTCCAAAAACCAGTCAGGACTCTCGGCACAGCTCAAATATGCAAAAAAAGTGGACTTTTGCGGAAAGTCAATTTTTGACTTTTTCGTAAGGGGGGGTGGTTACACATTTTTTCAAAATTTCAAAAATGGTCAAAAAACACTTTTGGGGCAGGGAGCGCCGGGAAACGTTCCAAAAACCAGTCAGGACTCTCGGCACAGCTCAAATATGCAAAAAAAGTGGACTTTTGCGGAAAGTCAATTTTTGACTTTTTCGTAAGGGGGGGTGGTTACACATTTTTTCAAAATTTCAAAAACGGTCGAAAAACACTTTTGGGCCAGGGATCGCCGGGAAACGTTCCAAAAACCCGTCAGGACTCTCGGAACAGCTCAAATATGCAATAAAAGTGGACTTTTGGGGAAAGTCAATTTTTGACTTTTTCGTAAGGGGGGGTGGTTACGCATTTTTTCAAAATTTCAAAAACCGTCAAAAAACACTTTTGGGCCAGGGATCGCCGGGAAACCTTCCAAAAACCCGTCAGGACTCTCGGAACAGCTCAAATATGCAATAAAAGTGGACTTTTGGGGAAAGTCAATTTTTGACTTTTTCGTAAGGGGGGGTGGTTACGCATTTTTTCAAAATTTCAAAAACCGTCAAAAAACACTTTTGGGCCAGGGATCGCCGGGAAACGTTCCAAAAACCAGTCAGGACTCTCGGCACAGCTCAAATATGCAAAAAAAGTGGACTTTTGGGGAAAGTCGATTTTTGACTTTTTCGTAAGGGGGTGTGGTTACGCATTTTTTCAAAATTTCAAAAATGGTCAAAAAACACTTTTGGGCCAGGGATCGCCGGGAAACGTTCCAAAAACCCGTCAGGACTCTCGGAACAGCTCAAATATGCAATAAAAGTGGACTTTTGGGGAAAGTCAATTTTTGAATTTTTCGTAAGGGGGGGTGGTTACGCATTTTTTCAAAATTTCAAAAATGGTCAAAAAACACTTTTGGGCCAGGGATCGCCGGGAAACGTTCCAAAAACCCGTCAAGACTCTCGGAACAGCTCAAATATGCAATAAAAGTATATCTTGGGGAAAGTCAATTTTTGAATTTTTCGTAAGGGGGGGTGGTTACGCATTTTTTCAAAATTTCAAAAACGGTCAAAAAACACTTTTGGGCCAGGGATCGCCGGGAAACGTTCCAAAAACCAGTCAGGACTCTCGGCACAGCTCAAATATGCAAAAAAAGTGGACTTTTGCGGAAAGTCAATTATTGACTTTTTCGTAAGGGGGGGTGGTTACGCATTTTTTCAAAATTTCAAAAACGGTCAAAAAACACTTTTGGGCCAGGGATCGCCGGGAAACGTTCCAAAAACCAGTCAGGACTCTCGGCACAGCTCAAATATGCAAAAAAAGTGGACTTTTGCGGAAAGTCAATTTTTGACTTTTTCGTAAGGGGGGGTGGTTACACATTTTTTCAAAATTTCAAAAATGGTCAAAAAACACTTTTGGGGCAGGGAGCGCCGGGAAACGTTCCAAAAACCAGTCAGGACTCTCGGCACAGCTCAAATATGCAAAAAAAGTGGACTTTTGCGGAAAGTCAATTTTTGACTTTTTCGTAAGGGGGGGTGGTTACACATTTTTTCAAAATTTCAAAAACGGTCGAAAAACACTTTTGGGCCAGGGATCGCCGGGAAACGTTCCAAAAACTCGTCAGGACTCTCGGCACAGCACAAATATGCAAAAAAGTGGACTTTTACGGAAAGTCAATTTTTGACTTTTTTGTAAGGGGGGGTGGTTACGCTAGTTTTCAAAATTTCAAAAACGGTCAAAAAACACTTTTGGGCCAGGGATCGCCGGGAAACGTTCCAAAATCCCGTCAGGACTCTCGGAACAGCTCAAATATGCAATAAAAGTGGACTTTTGGGGAAAGTCAATTTTTGACTTTTTCGTAAGGGGGGGTGGTTACGCATTTTTTCAAAATTTCAAAAACGGTCAAAAAACACTTTTGGGGCAGGGAGCGCCGGGAAACGTTCCAAAAACCAGTCAGGACTCTCGGCACAGCTCAAATATGCAAAAAAAGTGGACTTTTGCGTAAAGTCAATTTTTGACTTTTTCGTAAGGGGGGGTGGTTACGCTTTTTTTCAAAATTTCAAAAACGGTCAAAAAACACTTTTGGGCCAGGGATCGCCGGGAAACGTTCCAAAAACCAGTCAGGACTCTCGGCACAGCTCAAATATGCAAAAAAAGTGGACTTTTGCGGAAAGTCAATTTTTGACTTTTTCGTAAGGGGGGGTGGTTACACATTTTTTCAAAATTTCAAAAATGGTCAAAAAACACTTTTGGGGCAGGGAGCGCCGGGAAACGTTCCAAAAACCCGTCAGGACTCTCGGCAAAACTAAAATATGCAAAAAAAGTGGACTTTTGGGGAAAGTCAATTTTTGACTTTTTCGTAAGGGGGGGTGGTTACGCATTTTTCCAAAATTTCAAAAACGGTCAAAAAACACTTTTGGGCCAGGGATCGCCGGGAAACGTTCCAAAAACCCGTCAGGACTCTCGGAACAGCTCAAATATGCAATAAAAGTGGACTTTTGGGGAAAGTCAATTTTTGACTTTTTCGTAAGGGGGGGTGGTTACGCATTTTTTCAAAATTTCAAAAACGGTCAAAAAACACTTTTGGGCAAGGGATCGCCGGGAAACGTTCCAAAATCCCGTCAGGACTCTCGGAACAGCTCAAATATGCAATAAAAGTGGACTTTGGGGAAAGTCAATTTTTGACTTTTTCGTAAGGGGGGGTGGTTACGCATTTTTTCAAAATTTCAAAAACGGTCAAAAAACACTTTTGGGCCACGGAGCGCCGGGAAACGTTCCAAAAACCCGTCAGGACTCTCGGCAAAACTAAAATATGCAAAAAAAGTGGACTTTTGGGGAAAGTCAATTTTTGACTTTTTCGTAAGGGGGGGTGGTTACGCATTTTTCCAAAATTTCAAAAACGGTCAAAAAACACTTTTGGGCCAGGGATCGCCGGGAAACGTTCCAAAAACCCGTCAGGACTCTCGGAACAGCTCAAATATGCAATAAAAGTGGACTTTTGGGGAAAGTCAATTTTTGACTTTTTCGTAAGGGGGGGTGGTTACGCATTTTTTCAAAATTTCAAAAACGGTCAAAAAACACTTTTGGGCAAGGGATCGCCGGGAAACGTTCCAAAATCCCGTCAGGACTCTCGGAACAGCTCAAATATGCAATAAAAGTGGACTTTTGGGAAAGTCAATTTTTGACTTTTTCGTAAGGGGGGGTGGTTACGCATTTTTTCAAAATTTCAAAAACGGTCAAAAAACACTTTTGGGCCACGGAGCGCCGGGAAACGTTCCAAAAACCAGTCAGGACTCTCGGCACAGCTCAAATATGCAAAAAAAGTGGACCTTTGGGGAAAGTCAATTTTTGTCTTTTTCGTAAGGGGGGGTGGTTACGCATTTTTTCAAAATTTCAAAAACGGTCGAAAAACACTTTTGGGCCAGGGATCGCCGGGAAACGTTCCAAAAACTCGTCAGGACTCTCGGCACAGCACAAATATGCAAAAAAATGGACTTTTACGGAAAGTTAATTTTTGACTTTTTTGTAAGGGGGGGGTGGTTACGCATGTTTTCAAAATTTCAAAAACGGTCAAAAAACACTTTTGGGCCAGGGATCGCCGGGAAACCTTCCAAAAACCCGTCAGGACTCTCGGAACAGCTCAAATATGCAATAAAAGTGGACTTTTGGGGAAAGTCAATTTTTGAATTTTTCGTAAGGGGGGGTGGTTACGCATTTTTTCAAAATTTCAAAAATGGTCAAAAAACACTTTTGGGCCAGGGATCGCCGGGAAACGTTCCAAAAACCCGTCAAGACTCTCGGAACAGCTCAAATATGCAATAAAAGTATATCTTGGGGAAAGTCAATTTTTGAATTTTTCGTAAGGGGGGGTGGTTACGCATTTTTTCAAAATTTCAAAAATGGTCAAAAAACACTTTTGGGCCAGGGAGCGCCGGGAAACGTTCCAAAATCCCGTCAGGACTCTCGGAACAGCTCAAATATGCAATAAAAGTGGACTTTTGGGGAAAGTCAATTTTTGACTTTTTCGTAAGGGGGGGTGGTTACGCATTTTTTCAAAATTTCAAAAACCGTCAAAAAACACTTTTGGGCCAGGGATCGCCGGGAAACCTTCCAAAAACCCGTCAGGACTCTCGGAACAGCTCAAATATGCAATAAAAGTGGACTTTTGGGGAAAGTCAATTTTTGACTTTTTCGTAAGGGGGGGTGGTTACGCATTTTTTCAAAATTTCAAAAACCGTCAAAAAACACTTTTGGGCCAGGGATCGCCGGGAAACGTTCCAAAAACCAGTCAGGACTCTCGGCACAGCTCAAATATGCAAAAAAAGTGGACTTTTGCGGAAAGTCAATTTTTGACTTTTTCGTAAGGGGGGGTGGTTACACATTTTTTCAAAATTTCAAAAATGGTCAAAAAACACTTTTGGGGCAGGGAGCGCCGGGAAACGTTCCAAAAACCCGTCAGGACTCTCGGCAAAACTAAAATATGCAAAAAAAGTGGACTTTTGCGTAAAGTCAATTTTTGACTTTTTCGTAAGGGGGGGTGGTTACGCTTTTTTTCAAAATTTCAAAAACGGTCAAAAAACACTTTTGGGCCAGGGATCGCCGGGAAACGTTCCAAAAACTCGTCAGGACTCTCGGCACAGCCCAAATATGCAAAAAAGTGGACTTTTACGGAAAATCAATTCTTGACTTTTTTGTAAGGGGGGGGTGGTTACGCATTTTTTCAAAATTTCAAAAACGGTCAAAAAACACTTTTGGGCCAGGGATCGCCGGGAAATGTTCCAAAAACCCGTCAGGACTCTCGGAACAGCTCAAATATGCAATAAATGTGGACTTTTGGGGAAAGTCAATTTTTGACTTTTTCGTAAGGGGGGGTGGTTACGCATTTTTTCAAAATTTCAAAAACGGTTAAAAAACACTTTTGGGCCAGGGATCGCCGGGAAACGTTCCAAAAACCAGTCAGGACTCTCGGCACAGCTCAAATATGCAAAAAAAGTGGACTTTTGGGGAAAGTCAATTTTTGACTTTTTCGTAAGGGGGGGTGGTTACGCATTTTTTCAAAATTTCAAAAATGGTCAAAAAACACTTTTGGGCCAGGGAGCGCCGGGAAACGTTCCAAAATCCCGTCAGGACTCTCGGAACAGCTCAAATATGCAATAAAAGTGGACTTTTGGGGAAAGTCAATTTTTGACTTTTTCGTAAGGGGGGGTGGTTACGCATTTTTTCAAAATTTCAAAAACCGTCAAAAAACACTTTTGGGCCAGGGATCGCCGGGAAACGTTCCAAAAACCAGTCAGGACTCTCGGCACAGCACAAATATGCAAAAAAAGTGGACCTTTGGGGAAAGTCAATTTTTGACTTTTTCGTAAGGGGGTGTGGTTACGCATTTTTTCAAAATTTCAAAAATGGTCAAAAAACACTTTTGGGCCAGGGATCGCCGGGAAACGTTCCAAAAACCCGTCAGGACTCTCAGAACAGCTCAAATATGCAATAAAAGTGGACTTTTGGGGAAAGTCAATTTTTGACTTTTTCGTAAGGGGGGGTGGTTACGCATTTTTTCAAAATTTCAAAAACCGTCAAAAAACACTTTTGGGCCAGGGATCGCCGGGAAACCTTCCAAAAACCCGTCAGGACTCTCGGAACAGCTCAAATATGCAATAAAAGTGGACTTTTGGGGAAAGTCAATTTTTGACTTTTTCGTAAGGGGGGGTGGTTACGCATTTTTTCAAAATTTCAAAAACCGTCAAAAAACACTTTTGGGCCAGGGATCGCCGGGAAACGTTCCAAAAACCAGTCAGGACTCTCGGCACAGCTCAAATATGCAAAAAAAGTGGACTTTTGGGGAAAGTCGATTTTTGACTTTTTCGTAAGGGGGTGTGGTTACGCATTTTTTCAAAATTTCAAAAATGGTCAAAAAACACTTTTGGGCCAGGGATCGCCGGGAAACGTTCCAAAAACCCGTCAGGACTCTCGGAACAGCTCAAATATGCAATAAAAGTGGACTTTTGGGGAAAGTCAATTTTTGACTTTTTCGTAAGGGGGGGTGGTTACGCATTTTTTCAAAATTTCAAAAACCGTCAAAAAACACTTTTGGGCCAGGGATCGCCGGGAAACCTTCCAAAAACCCGTCAGGACTCTCGGAACAGCTCAAATATGCAATAAAAGTGGACTTTTGGGGAAAGTCAATTTTTGACTTTTTCGTAAGGGGGGGTGGTTACGCATTTTTTCAAAATTTCAAAAACCGTCAAAAAACACTTTTGGGCCAGGGATCGCCGGGAAACGTTCCAAAAACCAGTCAGGACTCTCGGCACAGCTCAAATATGCAAAAAAAGTGGACTTTTGGGGAAAGTCGATTTTTGACTTTTTCGTAAGGGGGGGTGGTTACGCATTTTTTCAAAATTTCAAAAACGGTCAAAAAACACTTTTGGGCCAGGGATCGCCGGGAAACGTTCCAAAAACCCGTCAAGACTCTCGGAACAGCTCAAATATGCAATAAAAGTATATCTTGGGGAAAGTCAATTTTTGAATTTTTCGTAAGGGGGGGTGGTTACGCATTTTTTCAAAATTTCAAAAACGGTCAAAAAACACTTTTGGGCCAGGGATCGCCGGGAAACGTTCCAAAAACCAGTCAGGACTCTCGGCACAGCTCAAATATGCAAAAAAAGTGGACTTTTGCGGAAAGTCAATTTTTGACTTTTTCGTAAGGGGGGGTGGTTACGCATTTTTTCAAAATTTCAAAAACGGTCAAAAAACACTTTTGGGCCAGGGATCGCCGGGAAACGTTCCAAAAACCAGTCAGGACTCTCGGCACAGCTCAAATATGCAAAAAAAGTGGACTTTTGCGGAAAGTCAATTTTTGACTTTTTCGTAAGGGGGGGTGGTTACACATTTTTTCAAAATTTCAAAAATGGTCAAAAAACACTTTTGGGGCAGGGAGCGCCGGGAAACGTTCCAAAAACCAGTCAGGACTCTCGGCACAGCTCAAATATGCAAAAAAAGTGGACTTTTGCGGAAAGTCAATTTTTGACTTTTTCGTAAGGGGGGGTGGTTACACATTTTTTCAAAATTTCAAAAATGGTCAAAAAACACTTTTGGGGCAGGGAGCGCCGGGAAACGTTCCAAAATCCCGTCAGGACTCTCGGCAAAACTAAAATATGCAAAAAAAGTGGACTTTTGGGGAAAGTCAATTTTTGACTTTTTCGTAAGGGGGGGTGGTTACGCATTTTTTCAAAATTTCAAAAACGGTCAAAAAACACTTTTGGGCCAGGGATCGCCGGGAAACGTTCCAAAAACCCGTCAGGACTCTCGGAACAGCTCAAATATGCAATAAAAGTGGACTTTGGGGAAAGTCAATTTTTGACTTTTTCGTAAGGGGGGGTGGTTACGCATTTTTTCAAAATTTCAAAAACGGTCAAAAAACACTTTTGGGCCAGGGATCGCCGGGAAACGTTCCAAAATCCCGTCAGGACTCTCGGAACAGCTCAAATATGCAATAAAAGTGGACTTTTGGGGAAAGTCAATTTTTGACTTTTTCGTAAGGGGGGGTGGTTACGCATTTTTTCAAAATTTCAAAAACGGTCAAAAAACACTTTTGGGCCAGGGAGCGCCGGGAAACGTTCCAAAAACCAGTCAGGACTCTCGGCACAGCTCAAATATGCAAAAAAAGTGGACTTTTGCGGAAAGTCAATTTTTGACTTTTTCGTAAGGGGGGGTGGTTACGCATTTTTTCAAAATTTCAAAAACGGTCAAAAAACACTTTTGGGCCAGGGATCGCCGGGAAACGTTCCAAAAACCAGTCAGGACTCTCGGCACAGCTCAAATATGCAAAAAAAGTGGACTTTTGCGGAAAGTCAATTTTTGACTTTTTCGTAAGGGGGGGTGGTTACACATTTTTTCAAAATTTCAAAAATGGTCAAAAAACACTTTTGGGGCAGGGAGCGCCGGGAAACGTTCCAAAATCCCGTCAGGACTCTCGGCAAAACTAAAATATGCAAAAAAAGTGGACTTTTGGGGAAAGTCAATTTTTGACTTTTTCGTAAGGGGGGGTGGTTACGCATTTTTTCAAAATTTCAAAAACGGTCAAAAAACACTTTTGGGCCAGGAATCGCCGGGAAACGTTCCAAAAACCCGTCAGGACTCTCGGAACAGCTCAAATATGCAATAAAAGTGGACATTTGGGGAAAGTCAATTTTTGACTTTTTCGTAAGGGGGGGTGGTTACGCATTTTTTCAAAATTTCAAAAACGGTCAAAAAACACTTTTGGGCCAGGGATCGCCGGGAAACGTTCCAAAATCCCGTCAGGACTCTCGGAACAGCTCAAATATGCAATAAAAGTGGACTTTTGGGGAAAGTCAATTTTTGACTTTTTCGTAAGGGGGGGTGGTTACGCATTTTTTCAAAATTTCAAAAACGGTCAAAAAACACTTTTGGGCCAGGGAGCGCCGGGAAACGTTCCAAAAACCAGTCAGGACTCTCGGCACAGCTCAAATATGCAAAAAAAGTGGACTTTTGCGTAAAGTCAATTTTTGACTTTTTCGTAAGGGGGGGTGGTTACGCTTTTTTTCAAAATTTCAAAAACGGTCAAAAAACACTTTTGGGCCAGGGATCGCCGGGAAACGTTCCAAAAACCAGTCAGGACTCTCGGAACAGCTCAAATATGCAATAAAAGTGGACCTTTGGGGAAAGTCGATTTTTGTCTTTTTCGTAAGGGGGGGTAGTTACGCATTTTTTCAAAATTTCAAAAACGGTCGAAAAACACTTTTGGGCCAGGGATCGCCGGGAAACGTTCCAAAAACCAGTCAGGACTCTCGGCACAGCTCAAATATGCAAAAAAAGTGGACTTTTGCGGAAAGTCAATTTTTGACTTTTTCGTAAGGGGGGGTGGTTACGCATTTTTTCAAAATTTCAAAAACGGTCAAAAAACACTTTTGGGCAAGGGATCGCCGGGAAACGTTCCAAAATCCCGTCAGGACTCTCGGAACAGCTCAAATATGCAATAAAAGTGGACTTTGGGGAAAGTCAATTTTTGACTTTTTCGTAAGGGGGGGTGGTTACGCATTTTTTCAAAATTTCAAAAACGGTCAAAAAACACTTTTGGGCCACGGAGCGCCGGGAAACGTTCCAAAAACCAGTCAGGACTCTCGGCACAGCTCAAATATGCAAAAAAAGTGGACCTTTGGGGAAAGTCAATTTTTGTCTTTTTCGTAAGGGGGGGTAGTTACGCATTTTTTCAAAATTTCAAAAACGGTCGAAAAACACTTTTGGGCCAGGGATCGCCGGGAAACGTTCCAAAAACTCGTCAGGACTCTCGGCACAGCACAAATATGCAAAAAAGTGGACTTTTACGGAAAGTCAATTTTTGACTTTTTTGTAAGGGGGGGGTGGTTACGCATGTTTTCAAAATTTCAAAAACGGTCAAAAAACACTTTTGGGCCAGGGATCGCCGGGAAACGTTCCAAAATCCCGTCAGGACTCTCGGAACAGCTCAAATATGCAATAAAAGTGGACTTTTGGGGAAAGTCAATTTTTGACTTTTTCGTAAGGGGGGTGGTTACGCATTTTTTCAAAATTTCAAAAACGGTCAAAAAACACTTTTGGGGCAGGGAGCGCCGGGAAACGTTCCAAAAACCAGTCAGGACTCTCGGCACAGCTCAAATATGCAAAAAAAGTGGACTTTTGCGTAAAGTCAATTTTTGACTTTTTCGTAAGGGGGGGTGGTTACGCTTTTTTTCAAAATTTCAAAAACGGTCAAAAAACACTTTTGGGCCAGGGATCGCCGGGAAACGTTCCAAAAACCAGTCAGGACTCTCGGCACAGCTCAAATATGCAAAAAAAGTGGACTTTTGCGGAAAGTCAATTTTTGACTTTTTCGTAAGGGGGGGTGGTTACACATTTTTTCAAAATTTCAAAAATGGTCAAAAAACACTTTTGGGGCAGGGAGCGCCGGGAAACGTTCCAAAAACCCGTCAGGACTCTCGGCAAAACTAAAATATGCAAAAAAAGTGGACTTTTGGGGAAAGTCAATTTTTGACTTTTTCGTAAGGGGGGGTGGTTACGCATTTTTCCAAAATTTCAAAAACGGTCAAAAAACACTTTTGGGCCAGGGATCGCCGGGAAACGTTCCAAAAACCCGTCAGGACTCTCGGAACAGCTCAAATATGCAATAAAAGTGGACTTTTGGGGAAAGTCAATTTTTGACTTTTTCGTAAGGGGGGGTGGTTACGCATTTTTTCAAAATTTCAAAAACGGTCAAAAAACACTTTTTGGCAAGGGATCGCCGGGAAACGTTCCAAAATCCCGTCAGGACTCTCGGAACAGCTCAAATATGCAATAAAAGTGGACTTTGGGGAAAGTCAATTTTTGACTTTTTCGTAAGGGGGGGTGGTTACGCATTTTTTCAAAATTTCAAAAACGGTCAAAAAACACTTTTGGGCCACGGAGCGCCGGGAAACGTTCCAAAAACCAGTCAGGACTCTCGGCACAGCTCAAATATGCAAAAAAAGTGGACCTTTGGGGAAAGTCAATTTTTGTCTTTTTCGTAAGGGGGGGTGGTTACGCATTTTTTCAAAATTTCAAAAACGGTCGAAAAACACTTTTGGGCCAGGGATCGCCGGGAAACGTTCCAAAAACTCGTCAGGACTCTCGGCACAGCACAAATATGCAAAAAAATGGACTTTTACGGAAAGTTAATTTTTGACTTTTTTGTAAGGGGGGGGTGGTTACGCATGTTTTCAAAATTTCAAAAACGGTCAAAAAACACTTTTGGGCCAGGGATCGCCGGGAAACGTTCCAAAAACCCGTCAAGACTCTCGGAACAGCTCAAATATGCAATAAAAGTATATCTTGGGGAAAGTCAATTTTTGAATTTTTCGTAAGGGGGAGTGGTTACGCATTTTTTCAAAATTTCAAAAATGGTCAAAAAACACTTTTGGGCCAGGGAGCGCCGGGAAACGTTCCAAAATCCCGTCAGGACTCTCGGAACAGCTCAAATATGCAATAAAAGTGGACTTTTGGGGAAAGTCAATTTTTGACTTTTTCGTAAGGGGGGGTGGTTACGCATTTTTTCAAAATTTCAAAAACCGTCAAAAAACACTTTTGGGCCAGGGATCGCCGGGAAACCTTCCAAAAACCCGTCAGGACTCTCGGAACAGCTCAAATATGCAATAAAAGTGGACTTTTGGGGAAAGTCAATTTTTGACTTTTTCGTAAGGGGGGGTGGTTACGCATTTTTTCAAAATTTCAAAAACCGTCAAAAAACACTTTTGGGCCAGGGATCGCCGGGAAACGTTCCAAAAACCAGTCAGGACTCTCGGCACAGCTCAAATATGCAAAAAAAGTGGACTTTTGCGGAAAGTCAATTTTTGACTTTTTCGTAAGGGGGGGTGGTTACACATTTTTTCAAAATTTCAAAAATGGTCAAAAAACACTTTTGGGGCAGGGAGCGCCGGGAAACGTTCCAAAAACCCGTCAGGACTCTCGGCAAAACTAAAATATGCAAAAAAAGTGGACTTTTGGGGAAAGTCAATTTTTGACTTTTTCGTAAGGGGGGGTGGTTACGCATTTTTCCAAAATTTCAAAAACGGTCAAAAAACACTTTTGGGCCAGGGATCGCCGGGAAACGTTCCAAAAACCCGTCAGGACTCTCGGAACAGCTCAAATATGCAATAAAAGTGGACTTTTGGGGAAAGTCAATTTTTGACTTTTTCGTAAGGGGGGGTGGTTACGCATTTTTTCAAAATTTCAAAAACGGTCAAAAAACACTTTTTGGCAAGGGATCGCCGGGAAACGTTCCAAAATCCCGTCAGGACTCTCGGAACAGCTCAAATATGCAATAAAAGTGGACTTTGGGGAAAGTCAATTTTTGACTTTTTCGTAAGGGGGGGTGGTTACGCATTTTTTCAAAATTTCAAAAACGGTCAAAAAACACTTTTGGGCCACGGAGCGCCGGGAAACGTTCCAAAAACCAGTCAGGACTCTCGGCACAGCTCAAATATGCAAAAAAAGTGGACCTTTGGGGAAAGTCAATTTTTGTCTTTTTCGTAAGGGGGGGTGGTTACGCATTTTTTCAAAATTTCAAAAACGGTCGAAAAACACTTTTGGGCCAGGGATCGCCGGGAAACGTTCCAAAAACTCGTCAGGACTCTCGGCACAGCACAAATATGCAAAAAAATGGACTTTTACGGAAAGTTAATTTTTGACTTTTTTGTAAGGGGGGGGTGGTTACGCATGTTTTCAAAATTTCAAAAACGGTCAAAAAACACTTTTGGGCCAGGGATCGCCGGGAAACGTTCCAAAAACCCGTCAAGACTCTCGGAACAGCTCAAATATGCAATAAAAGTACATCTTG